>NC_079392.1:21335346-21699306 GCF_029220125.1 Pseudoliparis swirei | reverse complement strand
TTTTATTGAGTCTTTTCTGAGTTAATTCTTTTTCTAATGATTTACCAAACGCAGACTTTTCCATCCGCCTGCCCGGGGCTCAGCAGCCAATGGCTGGTCAGAGGTGCTATTTAAGACTCGGGCAGTTCAAGGTGGTTCAGATATCAGCGCTCTGAGCGCAACCGGACGCACCGAATTACCCTCAGAACTGAATACATCAACTCTTCCGCCTCGAGAGCCGACTGGTTGAATTCATTCTTCGAGACATTTTCTCCAAACGGAAACGGCTGAATAAGCAATGAAAACGTGGCGACTTCGGTTTCTGTACTTTCTGGTGTTGAACGTTGCAGCTGTGCCGTCTGTGACGTCTCTGGAGGAAGAGCTCACCGATTCTATTTTTGGTGAGTCGCCGGTTCAAACGACGCACGTTTGTGCAAAGCTGCGGGATTATTTTAAGTGTCTAATGTGCGCTCATTCCTTTTGTGTGAGTGTGTGTGTGTGTGTGTGTGTGTAGTTTGGACTCGGAGAATAAAATGCACTGTTTATTGGCTACTGTGCGTAACGTGTCTATGGGTTGTCTTTGCGCTTTTTATGGCGAACATCCAACTTTACCACATGTTGTCTTTGAGAGACAAGTTGTTTTTTCTTCTTTCAGAGGGGAACACAAAACATGCAGCCTACTAAATGGCCATCATTTCAGTTATCTAAGTGCAGTTTGTATTACTTTTTATTCACAATATGGCCCCTAAACTGCTTGCAATTACGTGCCAATGTAATTGTCTGTATGCTTCCTGTTCACCTCCACAACCCCCCACTCTGAAAACCAGAACAACCCCTGGTTGAGTCGAGTCAGCTGACTGTGCCAGGACCACTTGCACCGTGGCAGGAACAAAGCTGGGAAAAACTTCCTGTGGTTTCCATGGAGCTCAGTCTGACTAAGTGATCCCCTGTAACCTTTTAGGACGGGTCTTGTCTAAGGAGGGAAGCTCATTTACTGAGGGCCCCTGAGGGCCCCGGTCTCATTGGAGCCATTCCCTGCGTTATAGTCAGGCATCTCGGAGAAGTTCATATCAGCTTCTCATCTCACACATTTGTCCACACAGCTAATTGGTCGTCGTCCCTCTCTTTCAGATAACTTCCTCGACCCCCTGACAGATTTGTTTGTCCACAAGGATGACAGCAATCACACTATCGCCAGATTCTCCCTGCGCAAACCATCGCATCCCGATGATGACCTGTGCTACATCGTTCCTGGCAAACCGGACTCCCTGGCAGCCTGCGCCTTCAACAGCACCTCCAAGACCTTCCTGGTAATCCACGGATGGACGGTGAGTGGAGCCGCTTCAGCCTGTCGGGACCTGCCCCCGGTCCTTGTTCACTTCACTCTGCTTGGGTTTAGAAACAACACCTGTGACTCGGAGGGCGTCATTAGATCGCCAAATTCCGGAGCCATTAAGTCTTAAATTCACCGAATCAACTTTCTTGACAAGCAACAACACGTTGTCGCCAAAGAACATGCTGTAAAGATGACCTGGATTGGAGGCGGCCGTTACGCTAATTCTCCCTGAACTCCATTAAATTACCACCAGTTTTATGAGTAGCTATGACATGGACACGCGTTTAAAGTTGAATGTTGGTCTGTTCAACAGTTGAGTGGGATGTTTGAAAGCTGGGTGGAGAAGCTGGTGTCGGCGCTGTACGACCGAGAGCAGACGGCCAACGTCATCGTGGTGGACTGGCTCGCCTCCTCACAGAACCACTATGTGGTCGCAGCTCAGAACACCAAAGAAGTCGGACGCGAGGTCGCCCGCTTCATCGACTGGATCGAGGTCAGTGGCATAGAGTTAATAACTGTACACATTTTTTAAAATAAAATAATTAACAAATGGTCATGAGTTTTTCCAAAAGGGAAGGACCCTGTATGGTACAAGACCCTGTATGGTACCGTAATGCAAACTAGTTGTGTTCAGGTACAAGAGAATTCCTAGTAAACACAGTATAAATCCACATTGGCATTCATTTTCATATATTTAATCACTTAAAAAGAGGATCTGTTACTTAAAAAACAACCGTATGCAGTAAAACCAATTGTGTTTAAAAAAATCTTGTTATGTTCACTTTATTAGCGAAAGAGAGTATTTTTATATTTGCATTTGTGTACTTTAAAGGAAACCAGCAACATGCCTCTCGAGAACATCCACCTGATCGGCTACAGCCTCGGCGCTCATGTGGCAGGATTTGCTGGAAGCCACGCAACCAATAAAGTCGGGAGAATAACCGGTAAAAAAACAACAACAACAACAACAACAATGTAACCATCAGTTAATTGGGAGTTGATTGTTTTATTCACTGTCATCGGTCTCTGTCTGCAGGTCTGGACCCAGCTGGTCCTGACTTTGAGGGAGAGCATGCCCACAGGCGTCTGTCCCCTGACGACGCTCATTTTGTGGACGTCCTGCACACCTTCACGCGGGGCTTCCTGGGTCTCAGCATCGGGATCCAGCAGCCGGTCGGCCACATCGACATTTACCCCAATGGAGGCGGCTTCCAGCCGGGTTGCAACCTCAGGGGGGCGCTGGAGAAGATCGCTAACTTCGGGTTATTCGGTGAGAATGACTTATAATGTACTGTAATTCTATTTTAGGGTTATATTTGTATGGACTTAAAAGTACTTAAAGAGTTTTACTTCTCCCTGTAAGATTTCTGAAATACTTAAGATAAGTTTACAGATAATTTCCCATAGCTCGTTGTTATGACAGCTGACAGCTGATAGATATTGTGATATCAGCAGAAAGTCTTAAATATCATATTTATTTTTTAATCCCCCAGGCTCACTCATGATGACCACACATGTTGATTAACACAGGCAAAAAGCCTCGTTTATGTTTTGGCTTCACATAATGCATTATTCAATATTTCTGCGCATTCCTTTTAAAAATAGAGTATTTATATACAGTATCAAACTGCAGAATTAACTGTCTGGACTTTGATTCAGGTTATGTCAGGGAATAAATTGATTTGTGCCACACTTTGTAAATAACACAGCTTTTGGCTTGAGTGTTTTAAGCACAGTTCCAAATGATGTTATAGTCCAGGTCCAGTTGCATGTCTGTTTTGATTTCCTCATGTCGGGGCTAAAGTTGTCAAATTTGTGAGTCCAAGTCATGTCACCTCTGCTGCTAAGTATTTAAACCAACCCGCAGACGATGATGCATCGGCTGCAAACTATAGTTACGGCACATATTTGTGAATATTCGTAGAGACACGTAGAGTTTGTTGTCCAGAAGCTCCAAAAACACTGAAGCTCCTTGCTGCCTGTCATTAGTCTGTTTTGGGAGTGAACGTTGTTTCCGTCAGTCGCACAATAACCCTATTTACACCGGGCTGAAAATAAACACAGGCCTCCAAACATGTCTGGCGAAAGGTCGGCTACACGGTCAATCTTTTTGGCTGATGAGGTAGATAGGTCAAGAAAAAGTAACACATTGACGTCATTAAGTATGTGTAATTAAACCCGGTTCCCTCGCTGCTCCTCAGCTATCACCGATGCAGTGAAGTGTGAACACGAGCGCTCGATCCACCTGTTCATCGACTCGCTGCTGAACAAGTGGGAAGCAGCCAAGGCCTACAGATGTGGCAGCAATGACATGTTCGACCGCGGCATGTGTCTCAGCTGTCGGAAAAGCCGCTGCAACGCAGTGGGCTACGACGTCAGTAAGGTCCGCAAGGCGCGCAACGTTCAGATGTACACCAGGACTCGAGCCTCCATGCCTTTCAGAGGTCAGTGGACTTTATCCGTCGGGGTGTTTGTTTTCTTTGTGGTTGTCCCAGTTCAAATGAACTTGGGTGTCCTGTCAGGGGAGAAAACATGATGAAAAAAAAGCCTTTAACATTGAGAAAATATGATATCATATAGAATGACTCACATGCTGGAACACTTTCTGCATGCTGGTGGCCTTTTGAGTTCTTGTTTTTTTGCATTCCCCCGCTTCAGTTTGGGAAGTTGCACAATTTTGCGACTTACTTTGAGTCAGATTAACTTTTATTGTTGCAGTGACAAGGTCCAATGTCTAATTCCTAAATACGCACTTCTGAAACATTCAAAGAAGTGATTTCAGAGTGAATTCAAGATTTCAGCTTTCTGGTGGGTTTCACAGAAAAAGTCTGATCAGCTCAGTTTTCTTTCACCAACTAAAATCTAAATTGGAGCAGCTTCATGCATGTTTAAAATGTTCCGTGCACTCTCCTCCTCTCCAGTTTACCACTATCAGCTGAAGATCCACTTCTCCAGTCAGGTGAATCGCTCAGAGATGGAGCCGTCACTCACTGTCTCGCTGTTCGGCACAAAAGGAGAGGTGGAACACCTGGAGCTTCAACTGTGAGTGATTTGAAAAAGCTTCATAAAAGAGAATAACAACATTTATGGGTTGTGAATGGTTTTGTAACAGTCACACAGTAGTCAAAGGAAACAGCACAAAGCATAAAACTATAAACGATGATATAAACCGCACACTTGGCACCAGTGGCTCTCGCTATGTGGGGTTACATCATGTTTTATGGTGCAGTGTTTATGAAGCTAAATAAAATATTCCTACTGGCTACGAGTGGAACGCTAACATTTCTCAACGTTTTTATGTGGCAGGAAGGAGAAGATAGCGACGAATAAGACCCATTCATTCCTGCTCGTGACAGAGAAAGATATCGGCGATCTGCTGATGTTGAAGTTTAACTGGGAGGAGACGAATGGTTGGTCGGCATCCAACATGTTAAAGATGGTTTCTTCTTGGTGGTCCGGTGACTCAGACAGCGCCAACATGGAGGTTCACAAGATCCGCATCCGAGCCGGCGAGACCCAACAGAAGTAAGATGTGTTATATTTGGAAAAATATTTGGAAAAATATTTGTAATGTGACAAAAAACACACCATTTCTAGCAGTAGAGGTAGTACAACATCTTGCCGTGGATGAAGCCATTTCCGTGGATGCTCGTGTAGATAGTTTGTGTTTTGTGAATTTCTTTTTCAGGGTGGTGTTCTGTGTAAAAGACCATGAAGCTCAGAAATTAACACAAGAGGTCACATTTGTTAAATGTAAGAATACGTGGAGGACGAACCCGAAGAAAACTCCGAAAAGGTAAGGTACCTGATGCAGTTTCCCCAATCAACAATAAAGGGTCACTTTGGTATTTGTTCAACCTGGAGCCTGCTTCCCCATGTTTTTGTAACACAACTCGTCTTGGTTTCAAACTCTCTGGGTACCCCTCTGGGGTCCATTTCCACATCATGTCTTTTTAAAATAAACTTCAGTCCTACCAGGAAATGCAAAATCTTCTGGGTACCCCTCTGGTGACCAGTTTTGGACGTGTTAGCGGCGGCGTTTACATTTCCACTCGTTAGGTAAATCATGTCTTTTCAAAAAAAAACTCAGCCCTACCAGGAAATAAGAAAAAGTATCTTAGAGAAGACTTATTCTGAAATCTTGTGTCGCATCCACATCGTCTAAAGTGGTTAAATATTTAGCCATGACAGTGATAACCTTTTAGATAACGCCGAGCTACGCTTTCTGTGATGCAACACAACAGACTCGCTGGCTCTCCTCTAACTCACATGTGCGCCTTTGTCTTCTAGGAACAGGTCAAATGACACAATAACAAAGAGAAAGCGAATAATCAGCAATAACAATGATTCTGACAAAAGCAAAAGCAAAAGCACTTTTAGTGGACCTACAGTTCCTGTTGCTGGCTGCAGAATTTTAGCTCAATACTGGACTAATTAAATTGTAATTGTCGTCCTTTTTTAGTCACTAAGACACAAAATAATGGAGGGGAACAAGGTCCAGGTTTTAAAAACAAAGTTGGCCTTTCACACTACTGCTAATGCTTTTAAAATAAAAAACACACTTTTCTTTTTTCTGTAGAGTGACTCTAGAGAAACACTGACGAGGAGAAAAGAACACACCTTTGAACGCCCTCCAGCCCATTTCAGCACTTTTAAATTTATACACCTGTAAAAGTTTGTTGGTTATTTAAAAAGAATGTGAGTGTATACTGTAAAAATATTTATGTGAAGAAAGTTTTTTCTTTCTGTGAACTGTCACTTCATTGTTGCACCATAAAAGTAAAACGTGTGGTCGTTGGTGCATGCGTTGGATCCAAAGAGACGGATACGGGTAACCCGGACACTCCCATACTCTGACTGACTGGATTTACCTTCATAGTTCTGGAGGTACTGATGTCCCATTGTGTAAAATACCTCAAGTTAAATTTCATATCGCGGCGGATCTGAAGAATAAAATCTTCTTTGTGTTCATGGAGGCCTGCAGGCACTTCTCAAAAAGAAGTAACAATTCCCGTGAAGATGACTTTCTTACGGTTTTTATTACAATAGGGTACCGTTTATTATTGTATTATGAACTGACTCAGCATTCACCACTGTGGCTCACTGCACTGTGTGTGACTGTGAGACCGGTAACAGTGTGCCTTACTGTCGACTGACGCAAATGTCACTCGTTTTAATGTAGTTGCTGTTTTTCACCTGTGTGTACTTTATTATTGTTATTCCGGAAACCTTTTGAAACATCTGAACTTTCAAAAGTCGTTTAAAACACTTTGTTTCACTGCTACACTTCTGGAAAATGTTTCTTTGAAGCTGTTATCTCAAATAAGCACCGGACATTTTGTCCACCGTAGATCAATTACAGTTTTATTGAGGCTCAGTGTGAGTAAAACACCGTTATTATGAATGTAGTCCTTTTTGTTTGACTGTCTATTACAAGTCTCTCTCTGGCTTTTTAAATCCGGACGAATGCTTTTTTTGTTTATGTTTCCAGTTTTGAGTAAAATCTAAACCGTGGCTGGTTTGGGATCGGTACTGTAATCATTGCGACTTCATCGCCACCGACTTCAGCATTGTTGAAATGTTTTTTGCACTGAAAAAATGGGAGATTGCAAAACCAAGTTACTTGTAGAGTTATGTAAATACCTACACACAAATGTTTGATTGTGTTGTATGAAACGCTGTTAGTGAAATATTTTTTAGGTCTGGATGAATTTAATCTGTAAAATGTGCATTTTGTACATATTTGTAAATATTCTCTGTACTGTTGAAATTCTTTCATAAACCAAAACTGCCACTTGGGTGGTCACCCTGAGACTGACTTTTGTTTTCAGTTTTTGACATTGAAAAACAAAAATAAACTGTACAATCATAAAAAAACTTTCCTTTTTATCGCCTATACGAGCGCAAGGTTGTTTCATTCCACTTCTTATTCATTATCACGTTTGTCATCCAAACATTTTTGACAATTCAAACTCTCCCATCGACTTTTGATACAATACTGCGAGGGATTGTGAAATTACACCAAAGAAGCTTCATGATTTCTTCATGTCCTTGTAGTTGTGACGCCATTTTGTTTGTCCGACTGTTTCAAGGTGACCCAAGAGACGCACACGGTCAGGAGAGCCAGCTTTAGATTCATCCCCACATAATAAACCTTGTGGTACTTGTGACATGTAAATCATTAGTGGTGGACGTGTTCAAAGGAAAAGCACAGAAGTGTTATCAGTTAAATGGGCTTGTGATATTGAAAGTAGGTTTTTATTGCTTTATATATCGCAGTTTATTGCAGTGGTTCCTAACCAAGGGGTCGGGTAACCTCCAGTTACGGGAGATGATTATTGAGGTAGAAAATAAGAAGAAAAATAGTTCTGCTCCACAGATTTGTTTTGTTTGTTACTTTCTCTAGCCTTTGTTGTTTTTCTAAAATAATGAAGTATTGAAATGTGTCAACAATGTTCATGTAAAATGTTACACTTTAATTAAAATAAATGATCTAGAGCAGTAAAATAGAAACTGAAATAAGTACTCCTATAATTAGACCCGGCCCTAATTAAAACAAACTAACTACGATAAAACTACAACTAAACCTCTCTAAAGAACTTAAATAAAGGAAAAATAACAAAAGTCAAACTAAACGTAAAAAAATAAAATAAATACTAATAAAAGATGTGGAAACTCTGAAACAAATAGCAAGAGAAGTATAAAGTTGCTTAAAATGGAAATACAAAATGCGAAATATAAAAAACAATAAAGTACAGTAACTAAGTTCAAATATAAATATGTATATTTATATATATATATATACATATATATATATATATACTTAGTGCATTTACATTACTGTAAATCTTAAATGGAAAACGAGTACTCTTTGAGATCCCAGACATGTTTACGGTCCCTTTATTTACTTTAATAGCTTGTTGACATGCAATGCAAATGACCGCTTCATGAAATGTGAACAGACGAGTGACGAGACGAAATGGAAATATCAGACGCATCGTGACGCACAAAGATATCCGTTACCAAGAGGTGTTGAACAGGTGTACGTGTGGTCACAGGTCACCTGCAGATCACGCACTGTTTGTGGAACAGAGTTTAATCTCTTCAATCCCAGACGAATGAATCCTGATGGCTTTGTGTGGCTTGAATGAAAATACTCATTTAGAGAGTTGACCAAAAGTCAGAGGTCACTCCAAGACGCTGGTGTCCAGCCTGTGGCCACAGAGGCAGACGGTGCAGCCCATCACGCCAGACAGCACCAGGATAGCCAGCAGGATGGCCCACCAATGAGCCTGCAGGGCAGAAAATATACAAACATTAGACATGTGAGTTTGGATTACTTTTGAACTAAAAATATCGTCCCCCTTTTATTATCCCTGCAGCTGCTTTTGGGGTTTACAGCAAATACATCAAACAATTAAAATTGACATATAGCATTACATCCCAAAACAGAATACTCAACTTCTTCACACATCTTGTTTTTAAATCATCTCAATTGAGAAGCTCGAACCAGAGCGTATTTGTGATAATTTCTTCTTAAACTAAAACGATGATCAAAGTTATTGCAGATCTGTCGATTGACTCGACATTGTAGCTCTAATTCAAAATGTAATTTTGCTTGCACAACTCAAATAAGGTCGACCCAGATACAATACGTTATCTGCACCAGCAAAACGTTGCAGTGTAGTTCAGATTAAGGTGAACTCCTCCATAACTTATAATGTGTCCAGCTCACAGAACACATGAGTTGTGCATACACATTTTATTTGTATTCTATTGTTGGACAATGTTGCTTTTAATACATATTTATGATATATCTATGTAAACACAGATTATTTTCTTCTCTTCTTGTCCTGGCTATTATTTACCTTTATTTATCCAGCTTTATTGTCCTTGTTCCTAGTTGTTATTTATGTGTAAGTACATCAAGAGAGATGAAAAAAAAAAATTACATTTCTTGTATTTTCACACGTACTTGGCAAATGACTCTGGTTCTGATATTGGCAATATAAGACGATTCAATTTAGGTATCTCCTGAACCTACACCTCCCCCCCCCCCCCCTTCGTGATCTCTATTCGGAAGGGATAATTTCAATATGAATATTGAAAATCCATGTTTTTCCACTTATTTATCTGCATTTTCCATCTCACATCCACCATTCTTGACTATGTTTCCTTTACTTCGCAGCTCTGTACATTAGAAGACGTATGTGTGGTGAAATAACCCAACGGCTTCCTGCATTGAGGGGTCATTTCTGTCTCCGGGGAAATGGATGACTGGTCTTAAACCCAAAGTGGGATTCCTGATTCTCCGCCCTGTCACGAGGAACTAATCATTCAAAGTCCGCTACGACTGAGACATCGAAGGCAGCTGAACATCAGAGTGGGAAGTTTAACAAACGCACTGAGCTGAGGATGTCACGTCACGCAAACATCTGCCGCCTCTTAACAAAGACGACATCCACAGTCGTAGAATTCAGAGAATTATCATTGTGCGTACTGTTTGACCTGATGGCCAGAAAGCCGTTGATCAAGCCTCCAGCTCAGCCGTCACCATGTTGAGAGCTGTGTGGAATCAATATGCTCTACATTTGAATTTAGCACCTTTAAGGTGAAGTAAAGCATGTGTTTGGCCTCTACCAACTTCTGAGGGGCATATGCAGCTCTTTAGCTGGTAATTGCTCCACTATGTTCACTAACAAGTCGCGAACGACATGTGTTATTAAAGTAACAGTGACACCGCTAAACCTTCACCTTCATCCACTCTGCTATGTCGTCAAAGTCTTCCAGATTGAGGAATGAGTTTTTCAGTCTTGCGATGGGGCCATCTGCGTCCAGCAGACGACACACTTGGAATTTGTCGCAGTATCCCCGGTTCCCCGAGCACGGGGCCCCGCCGACCAACGGCAACGTCTTCCTCTGGAAGTGACGGGACAGCACGGAGGAGGTCGTGCTGGCACATGTCTCAGGCTTATCTGTCGTTGAAACACATTAAATACACTATAATATCATATATATATATATTTATGAAACATATTAGATAGACTATAATATCATATTCATATATATATATTTCATGGAACACATTAGATACACTATAATATCATATATATATATGTATATAATTCCACTGACCCTCATGAACAGATTTATTTGATTTATTTTATCATACAGTATATGTTGACTGTTGATTGTTTTTGATTGTTGTTGTTTTGTTTGTCTATCTAATGTGTACACACCAGCCGCTAACTCAAATTCTTTGTGTCTAAAACATGTAGCTAATAAATGTTTCTAATTCTGATTTTATATATATGTATATATAAATATATATATATATTAATATATATATATATTAATATATATATATATATTAATATATATATATATAAAAAAGTATGTATATAATTGAAAAAATGCCTGAGTTTGGTGACATCTTTTGGCGAACAAAACCAAACTAAAAGAAATTGAATTTGAAAAACAAATTGTCTTTAAGACATAAATAGCGAACTCAAAGACCACAACAGGAAATGTGATATTAACAATACACATCACGGATGTCAGATTGTGTCTCTTGTGATAGTTGTTAAGTCATCTAATGGAAAAACAATAAAGTGAGCTCAATGTAAATTGACACCGGCTGGTGTGTAAACACATTCCTCACACATTGGCCTGTAGTTACCAGGCTGCTGGCAGCACATGTGGCATTTCTCCTTCATGGCGTCTCCTGGACAGTCACACTGCTGCAGACGGTGCCTCACACACACGGACTCTGCACAGACCTGCAGAGAGAACCAGAGTCGCTCATTAGGAAGAAGACATGGTCAAGTTTACACACACCTAGTTTTGGATAAAGATGAAAAGGTTAAGTTTATTCCCATTAACACATGCAAGTTTAGGTAAACCATCCATTTCTTTCCACTCCCGGATGATGTGAAAATATATTAACAGGCTCTTGAAGCTTTTGTAAATCATGTTTCTGGAAACATTTGAGGCAAGAAATAGACAATACAGTTCAATATTTGTGGAGTGGCATACGATTATTTTGTGGACAAATTAATTAGATCAAACCTTTTCTTAGTAATGCTGTGTTGCAATGGTGTCTTTGTTTACACATACAGAGGCCTGTGAGCAGTAAACACACTTATTGGATGAAACATCTGATTGAATCCAGGAAGTGTTATGTTTGTTTGTCTTGTTAGCTGATTCATAAGCACGTCGCATGCCACTAGATTTGTTTCTTTGTAACAATAAACTATGAATAGCGACTGATAGAGAAAGAAGTGGGTGGAGCTTTAAATGGGGCTGCTTCAGAATTTAGTTTTTTTAATAAAATAGGATTACATTTTTCAGTTGGGGCAACAACTGTAATGTAAAGAGCAAAATATAGCATGTTTTAAAAAAATGACCTGTAACAATACTTAATTAGTTGTAATAAAAACCAAGTAAAATACCTATTTACACAGTTATTCACAAGCAAGTATCCATACTTCATGTTATGTCCAAAAAAACATAAACAATTACTTTTCTTTTCAGGACCAGCTTTGCAGCAACAACAACAACAACAACAACAACAACTAGAATGGGCACTCGGTAGAGCGCATACCTTCGCATATCACAAGATTGGGCATTGAATTATGAACATTTTGGCATTAGTTGCATGCCAATTGGATAACAATTGACCGTGCTATGGTAAAAAGAAGATTTGGACCTTTTCATGACCTTGACCTTTGACCCGATCGATCCCAAAATCTAATCAAATGGTCCCCGGATAATAACCAATCATCCCACCAAATTTCATGCGATTCGGTTTAATACTTTTTGTGTTATGCGAGTAACACGCATACAAATAAATAAATAAATAAATACACGGCGATCAAAACATAACCTTCCGCATTTTCAATGCGAAGGTAATAAACACGTGCAGGACGCTGGCTTGTTGGGCAATGAATCTAAAAACATATTGAGTCATCATGTGGCCGCCTCACCCCGTTCAGGCAGACACGCGTCCCCTGACTGCAGACTGTGAGGTTATCCTTGGCGCCGGGCTCGGGGCAGAGCGGCGAGAAGCCCGAACACGTACCCTCCCTCTGACAGTCCGTCTCCTCTTCGCAGGACTGACCCGCTGGCTTCAACACACAGTCCTGACCGCAGCACAGGCCCTGACTCGGACTGAGTGTAAGCATCATACGCGAAGGGCCAGGGTGACGGATAAACACAAAGGCCACCCGAAAACAAGACAAAAGACGCACAGAGGAGATAACATCGACAAAATAGTTGAGATGAATGTGGTGTGTAAAAACAATATCATGGACATGTGAGCGCATGCAGTATTTTGTCAACAGAAATGTCGACATCTCAATGCTTTGAACCTTTCATGCAGACTCTACTGGTCCGTGTACCTGCAGGTTTTACCAGGCTTGAGGCGGCACTGGACACCGACGGGCTGCTTAGCGCTGAAGCAGCAGAGGTCGGAGTCATCGTGACCAATGTCACACTCCTCGTCTTCCTCCACAATCTGGTTTCCACAGATGGGCTCATCACTGACTGGCCAGAAAGAGCAAGCAAGCAGATAAACACGCACAAGTAAACACACACACACACACACACACAGAATGTATAATTATTTACAGTGACGAATGCACACATCTGGCCCCCTACTTAGCGGGCAACATGCGCGTGGACGCTGTCCGATTGTTTCTTCCCTCACCCACAAAGCAATCCTCCTTCTTCAGATTTAGGATCTTGCTGATGTGTTTGATGCTGCAGGGCGACAACTTATCGTTGTTTGCACGCACCTCGTCCGTGGCCTGAGGGAACATCAGATACCGGCCTTTACCACCGCTGGAGCCGAGGTTGCCGCAGTTTGAGTCTTCATCATGCTGGAGCACAAACAAAACATCAGGAATTAACGTTTCATTTCTGTGTTTTTCTGGACTCATTATGTGTCTCCACACCGAGCAAATGGAATGAGCTGTTTTTTGGACATTTCATCAAAAGTGCATCGGCCGCAGATATAAACAGCAGAAGGAAACAAGCCATTCGTTAAAGGTCACCATCGCACACAGTGAACATGTTTTCAGGAATGTTCATGGACAGTCATGTGAGAGGCCATTTCTGAATAAGCCAAAGACAGTTTTCTGTAACTTTAACAGCTTTGTTATATTTCCAATTAAAAATCGATGGCCATGAAACAGCAGAGGAATGCTGCGTTGCATATGCGGGACACCGAGAACAAGACAGACAGACTCCTCCTGCTGCGTTTTCCAGAGCTGGTGTTCTCTGGATGTCAAACTCACCGGTGAATTAAGAGGCCTTAAAAATAACATGGGTAATATTTTGATCTTGTTCATGTTTTGAGGTATTTCTGCATCTGGTCTTGATCAGTTTAGTGGATTACATTTTATAACTGGGATGGGGACATTGGGATTAACATTTACTGGTGCAGACATAAAAACAACAAACAATGGGAAGCAAAAGGAGGAACAGGCCAGCGTGGTACTGTACTGTGTCCATTTGCAGATTTCTTGACCTTCCCATTAACTTATTGATTACTGGTCGTGGTTACAACAGACCAAGATGCAATTTTAGGATCAACAACCCTTCAAGAAGGCAAGTCTTTTTCGAAATTTGATGCTGTGGCTTGTAAGCATTGTTCTGTAGTGTCGAGCATTGAAATTGTTCACAATTTATACATTTAAAATAGAGCTGAAAAAAGTGAACACATTAATGTAATTGGCAACTATTTAATATGTTCAGTGATTTTTTTAGAGATTATCTGGTTGCAGCATCTCTGATGTAGGAATGTGTGGATTTTATCCGCCATGTACGATATTAGACTTAACGTCTTGGGCTTTTGGACTGTTGTGTTGTGTTGTATTGTAGTTAATGCAATGTAAGGAGCAGGACAACAAAAGAAAAAGACACATGCATTGCTAGATTTCAATTTATCTTTCACCTGATCAACAAATTGGAGAATAGCCCACCATTTTAAAAGCTACTCTATGAATGTGTGGTTGTAAGGGAAGTAGACCAAAGACCAAAGCAGCTCTTTTACCCAGAATTCACTTTGCATCCCGCCCTTCCTCCACCGTGTTTCCGACCAATCTCAGGTGTCCGGCCTGGAAACAATGAGACATGCCTGTCACCGGAGCCAGGACGCAATCATTTACAGTAGTTTAACTTATAAAAAGCCTGCAGGTTAATGGCAGAACTAAACTGCTCGGGAACGCCCCGCAGGACTCTTTGGTCTGTAGAAGCGTGAAGAACAAAGGGCAGGGGGGGGTGCTGCTGGCATTTTAGGCGTTGAGAGAAAGGTTGCAGGTGTTCGTGGGCAACAAGCAAGGTGACAGCTGCATATGTGTTCACATCAGCAGTGTGTTGTTATGGTGAGAGTAGAGGTTATAAATGAAAATAACTACGGAGAGGGAAATCAGAAATCTTCCTGTCCTATTTCTTCAGATTAGCCAGCGAGGCTGAGCCAAGAGTACCTATGAAACAAACCAGTCACTGCAGGCCAAGGTCTCGAATGCCCACATAAGTGAATCATTCACAGGCAAATTTGTTGCGGTGCAGTGCAAACAACCATGTCTGGCTGCAGTACGAATATTTTAAATCACGTGAATCGTGTTGAATTATTATTCGGTACACAACCCACGGAGGCTTGTGTTGGACTAGAAAGTGTTTGGATTCCTGATTCACTCGCACCTAAATGTGTTCAAAGTAAAATCTTAAACATTGTGCAAACACAGACATGTTTGAAAAGGTTGCTCCACAGTTATTAGTGTGAGACCGGTGAATCATCCAATGGAAAGTAAGAAAGTCTGCTGTGAGGAAAAGCCTTTTTAAGCCATTGGTAAATGGACTTGTACTTGCCTCTTCCCACAAATCAAAGCGCTTGACGCTACATGTCATCACACACTGAAGGCAGGGGCAACCATGCAAGGTGCCACCTGACCATCAGGACATCAGTCATGCACCGCCGGAGCTATTTGGGGTTAAGTATCTTGCCCATGGACACACCAACATGGACGAGTAGAGACGGGGATCTATCGGTCCGTCCTCTGATTGATGGACAACCCTAAAACATCAAGAAGCACCGAAAACACCAAGCATGAAGCTATATGTCTGTAAACCACTATTTATTAACAATGATTTAGGGACAATTTAGGGAAAATACACCCTTTAGGTAGACTATAGCCTACATTGTGCAATTTCAGCGACAACAGATGGCTATCTTCAACTGTATTCTTGTAGTATATTAACTTTTTGTCGGATTTTTTTTTGTCTGCTAAAGAATCTTAGTTTTAAATATAACGTGCAAATTATGTGACTGCAGGACACAAAAAGTACCATTGAAATGTACATTATCAGGCGATAAATTGTGTGCCATATTAATTGTAACCATGAGAGGTTGGTTTGATTGAGACACTTTTGAAAGACCCCTTCTTCATTCAGTTTTAGACAGATGTTTTAGGTATTTTGTAGACTCAGTGACGGCGACTAACCGGGGATCCCAGGCTGTGGCCGAGCTCGTGAGCGAGGGTCAGCTGGACGTGTCGGGGAGGCAGGAACTGTCCGTAGTTCTGTATTGTGACCACACCTGTGTTCAGGGTGGAGTCCCGGCCGTAACGCAGGGCGGTCTGCTTTGAACAGATTCCTCCCCAGTTACCTGAAGTGAACACAGATAAGAGGATACACATTGAGTTTGGTTTCCACTGAGGTCGTATAAGTTAAGTGACAATTAAAGTAAATATTAAATCACATAAAAAATCAGTTTGTCATATCTAATGTAAACACACCCACTTGTCACTTTGAAATACCGAATGGTTTCAGATGTGACCTTGTGCTACTGGAAACACCTTAAACAAACAACGTTTAGCCACTGAAGCGTTGTCGACCTTTCAGGCCCCAGTCTCAGAGGTGCAGACCGACATCAATCTGCCTTTTGGGTTTACGTACTGTCCGTGACATCCATTCCCACAATGACAAACAGCTGGCCATATTCACATGGACGGGCGGTTGGGTTGTGACATTATTTTCCAAGAGGAAGCAAGAGGACTGCTTCAACAGAAAAAAATCCCATCGGTCAAACCGAGCATGTCTGATATGGTTCCTCAGAAAGGCAGCGCATGGATTTTAGTGAAGCCGCGGTCAGACTCAGGTAGTTCAACAAGACCACTTGTGGCATCTCTTGAATGAGCTCTTATTGTTCAGCACACATGGGCCAACACTCTACTAAATACAGGACGTTGTAATACTGGAGATGCTAACCACCTGTACATATGATCTAATGAAATGAACAATTATTACAGCATCCATCACAGGGTAGGAAACCTACATATTTGTTTAGGGGGCAGTTGTTGCCCCCACTGACTGAAATCCAGGGGCATTTAAAGAGAAATTGGGGCACTTTTTGAAAATTGTAAAATAACATTTAACGTTTGTTCAAAAATAATAAATAAACATATTTAGGCTTACAGTATATGAGCAATTATCATACAAATGGCAATAATACGACTATTGGGCAGTAGTCTTCAGATTCAAAGTGTTTTCTTAGATATTTGGGACAAAAAATAAACATAAATCATGTTCAATTTATTCTTATTTCTTTGTGGTTATTTATTGTCATTACATTTTTTAAACAACTATTAACAATAACTAATTTCTTTGTTTTTTTAAAGTTCGAAATTATATGTATTGATTTTTTTGTGCACTTACCTAGTACAGGCAATACAGATAAGATGGACACAACAAAGGACAAAAACTCTATTCAATTTTCAAAATTATAAGAGGAAATTATGGGGGCATTTTTTGCCCCTCACCTTGTGATATTAGGGGCAACATTATATTTCTTAGGGTCAGTTTTGCCCTTTGCCCTGGTGTATTTCCGACGCTGATCCATCATCATTTAATTTGCACTTATATCCACCACCAAGTGTTTTAATCCGCTAAAGTGGGAGTTATCTCCGTGTGTCCATCCTCTCTCTTCTTCATTGGTTTCCCTCCATTCAAGCACATGTGAGGGTTGGAGGTCTCCGCGGTCACTTGACATTTATGTGACCCCTCTTACACAATGTGGTCAGCGTTATACCATTTTGAGGGGTAAGGCTTGTGAGGTGTGCGTCTGCTGAAGATATTCAGTGCCTCTTTCAGAGAAATCTGAGTTCAGTCGACGTAGTTGAGAACTGTGGGAACCAGCGCAGACATCTGGATTGCCCTGCACCGGCATGTTTTTGTTACACTGTTGGGCGTGTGTGTGACGTTCAGGGACGGGGGACCATTAGAGGTTGAAAAACAAAACCAGCGCCCCTCATGTGTGCCTTTGTAGAAACAATGAGGGTAACTGCTTAGTTCATATGTCAGGTGAAGAACGCTGCCAGAGATAATAAAGCAACATTAGATTTTATTTTATCCCTCTGTTTGATATCACATGATGACTTTTAACCGAAATTAAAAGTAATTGACATTGTAAACTGTATTCTTTGCTTAAACTATAAAGACATTGGTTTCATGTCCACAAACTGTTAATCCAGCCATGTAAATCAAGCATTCTGGATGCATCTCTCCCGCATTCCCAGCTTTTGACCTAAAATGGACTCCCCGGTGAGCCATTCAAAGAGCCGGGTTTCCTAGAAAGAGCTTACTTTTGGCAAACCGCAGTGTGGTTTTTAGCAGCGCGAGGAGAGAAGGGCTGCGATTGTGTCCCCTCCTCCCTCTTGTCTTCGCCACAGAATGGAGTTGCAATGAAAGACTCCTATTATTAGCACGCTGGAAAAAACAGAGTAAAGAGAAACAAGCAACCCGCCGGAACACATAATGCACACACACTCACCGTCCGGAGAAAACAAGACACACATCCTCAGAAACGCGCACGCAGTAACACCCATTTCTAGGAATATTTGGTATCACTTAACAGGAAAAAAAAGCGCACACGCACATGCACACTCTTTCACACGGTTTAATACGAGCCGACAAACAATAGTAAGAGCCAGGATAAACAAGGGGGTGTCCGGGTGTTCTAATAACATCTTAAACAACAAAAACAGACACAGCGAGGGAGTTGAACCCTAATGACATCGGCCAAAGTTCTCAGAAAAGTACAGTGGATATGTTCTCCATAATATAACTGAAGCCGACGACTTTCCATCACTGCTCCTTTTGCCACTGGAGTTCATTGACCTTCACATTACAAACGTCGATAGTATTTATACACTTTTGAATAGGATTGACTCACTATGTTATGAGACTGACTTTTACTCGTTGCTGCGTGAAAACACTGTAATGCGTCTTTTTCAACCTGAGACTTGTTTTTGTTTTATTCTCGTTGATATGCAGTTGAGATCAAATGTGACTCACGCGCAACAAGAACATTGATTGGGTAGACAGCAATTATCATTTTTCAACTTAATGGTAATATCAATGCCTCAACAGTGAGACATAATCACTGTTGGAACAGGAAGTGCAACTGCAAAATATACACACATATATATATATATATATATATATATATATATATATGAAAATACCTTTTGCTTAAGGGGGTAATACTATTTAACTAGTTTTCAGTGCTTGTGAAATGTTTGTGATAATTTGGTACATAACGTCTTTTAAGATGTGTTACCTTATTGGCCATTGAGACTATTGTAAAGGGAGGTCACAACAATGTCACTGCCACCATGAATGTGCCTCACGTGAGATGTCACCATGGCAATCAAGCTGTGGAATGCAGTCAGAAATCCTCACTAAGATGTGTGTGTGTGTGTGTGTGTGTGTGTGGGTGTGTGTCAAAGGTTCATGTCATTGTGGTGGTCTGCTCTCACACCCCTCAGTTTAGCCAATCATACGCAACGTCTGTGTGAACGTCATAGAAACGAGCAGGAAGAACCTCCCCCAGAACGAATCCAACGCATGTCTCCAACTTCCTCCAACAGAATATTCTACACACCAGAGCTCAAAGACGTGGTTTATTAGTTACATTGTAGTTACTTTGTTTATTTAGGTCATGTAATTAATATCCTAAATATACATGTTGACTGAGAATTGTGTTTATATGTAAAATCTTAAAACAAATGATGTACATTGTTCTTTATTAACATTGGTTTGAGAGTTTCTCTGATATTGTGTCACAGTACATGTCCATGTTCCTAAAGGGGAAATATTTCAGGATTTCACTGAATTATATTGCTACATCATTGAGGAGAATTGAAAAGTCAGTTCGCAAGAGCAAAATGTGTGCAGTGTTTCTTTTGTAAATTTTTAAAAGATAAATTTATGTCATTAAGATCTTTTCTGTAAATAACACGATTAGTATGTGCCCAGTGAAGTCCCTAACTGGCATTTCCATATGATGTTCAGCCTAACAGCAGCCAGCTTTACATGCAAATCACTGGTGATTGTTAATTGAGGAATTTACTCATGTTTTGTTTTTGTTCTCTCGAATCTAAACACCGCTTGTGTATAAGCCTGAAGGAGGAGCTGCTGATTCCTGAAACTCTGTGTGCCACAACATCATTTGATCCAGGAAAACCAAAAGAGGCTCACATGCATTTTAACTGCAGTTTGTACATCTCTAGCAGCTCTTTAACTGACCCCACTAACAAACCCGACCGGCAGGGCAGTGTTTACACCTGCTTTGTGCAAACTGTGAGTGTGTCTGGAAGAGTTGAGCGTGGCCTCTGGTGATCTTGTGTCAAATGAGGGCCGCAGAATCCTGTTTGCTAGAGAAGGAGCTGCACTATAGTTCCTATAGTTGGTTGTTATGCTGTTATGTATTTTTGTTGTTGTTGTTGTCTAGTAATGTGTAACTTGTAAAAACTTCAAATCAAATGATTGAAAGAAAGAGTTTCATGCAGATATTTAAACAGAGCGGCAGGGCATCAAGCTGAGGTTAGGTGAAGGTTTGAGGTTCAGGCAATTTAACCCACGAACACACATTTCCCCCCATGTTGTTTCCAGGGTTAGGATCAGGGGTTCTGGTTCGGGTCTAAATGATCTAATTCCATAATGTTTAACCATAATGTATTTACTCCGTATCACAAGCTTTATGATGTTTAAAATTAAACCTGACTGTAATTCAACGCTCCATTATTCCATCACATGAAAATATTCTGAATTCCTTGTGCACCATTTTATACTTAATTTTTAACAATATTTGTCTGCACAGCGTGAGTTTGTTTTACATTTTACCTCAGTGCTCTGAGACAAATATGCAAATCACTGTATATACATCCAGAATGCGTGAGTGCATGTGTTTGTGATGTCCGTGCATCGGTGCCACAGTGAGTCTGACTCACCAGCTTTGCCCTCCCAGGCGAGCCCCAGCACTCCGCTGTAGTCTCTGTTCGTGAGCAGGTAGGACAGGCAGAAGTTGCCCCAGTTGTTCTCGGAGTACAGGCTCAACAGTTTCTCAGGCCCGATGTACAGAGGGGTCAGAGGATCGTTTTTATCTTCCTTCGTCATCACCTGGAGAGAGATGAGACAAGCAGCTCACTTTACATCCCTCCTTCACAGCTCTGAGATCATTCCTAGTCGGACTACCACTGGCACGAGTGTGTCTGTGTACTAAAAATGTGATGTCTGAAATTATCAGCCTAAACATGAAATGTTGATATCATATTAGCAATACTTATATGATAATATTGTGTATATAAAATGTTGACAGACTCTCGCTCCACCTCCATACATGGTATTTTGAGTGAAATTCATTTGCCAAATACGAGAAAAAAACAAAAAACAAAAAGTTACAGATTTGAGTGGGAGCATTATTATTATTATTATTTTGATTAGATTTGTATGAATACATATTGGTATGGTGAATTATTTTGTCTATAATGATGGTGTGAAAATCTTGACATCCCTAAGATGAGGCACAGTCGAGTCATGGCTTGAGAGCAGAAGGAACTTACGCGGATGGATTTCACTTTGAAGTTGAGCAGCTTCATTCCAGCGAAGTCCACCTTGTCAAAGATGTCATTCACAGCTAGTATGTAGGAGGACACCTACGATTATGGGAGAACACAGTCAATGACGTCTCCTGGTGCGTACAGAGTAGTTGCTGTGTTGGAGTGTATGTGGCCCTGCGAACACAACGCATCGGGAAGAACACATACAGCTGGACAAAACACAAGCAAATGAAGAACAAATCATCCTCTTCAATTCGACATATGCAGCATTTAGAAAAACAGCAAACTGATTATCCATAAATGTAAATATTGACACCTCAAACACCTTCGGTGACAGTGGAACTAGGTGAGCAGAGATTGTGACAGCAAAGATTACACCACGGCATCACTTACGGTGTATTTTCATTACCATTGCAACGAAGGTCTGCAGCAAGTGTGTGTGTATATGTGTGTGTGTGTTTAAGGTGAAAGAAGTGATGAAAGGGTGGACAGCAGGAGAAAGGCCAGAGAGAATAATAATGTTTTATTTAAAAACATCACAGATGTCAAACTTATTTCAAACTAAACCTGGATCAGACGCTGAGAATTCAAATGAAATTAAACATCTGTGAATGTAATATGGAATGTAATATGTTTATTGGTTTTAATTTAGGGAGAGTTACAAAAGTATGTTGAAGTTAAGTCACTTAATTCCCAAATCAGTATGTGGCTGAACTCAATTTGAGCAGAGCATCTCATGTGACCTCTGACCCCAATGACAAGCGCTTTCTTCAGACAGAGCAACTTCAACACAGGAAGACTGTTATCTTTATCATGGCACTGAGGCAGTGCAGGCGCGCCAGCAGGCACGCAGCTTTTAACCCAGTATGTCACTTAAACCTGAGTTCACCGCAGATCAGCCAACGCAAAAACAAAGTTTAAACCGATAAATCAGAAATGCATTCTTCCTCTTCAACTTTGCGGCAGTAAATTCTGGTGTGTGTGCCACTTTGGCAGAAGAAAGAGCATTCTTCTGAAGATCAAACTAATGCTTTTCAACCCACCGGCTCCTCCTCAGTGAAGCTCTGAGGCTCGCTGCAGACATTTTGCTGCACTCATAAGGTCAAAGGTCAAGAGTGCAGGACGTGGGAGGTGAAACTGTTTGACATTTTAAATGTAATGACCACGTCAGAGTTAAATGCAACAGATCAAAATCAGGTTTCATCATTGCAATGATGTACTCTTAACTATATCCGCAGCGTGTCCTTGGTGTGGCGCTTATAGCGTTGTTACGCTCTGCTGAAGGTCCAAAGAGGAGCTGCTGGGTTCAGCTGAAGGGAAGGAGAGGAGGTGACCGGTCTTGCTTATTCACCTTGTGGACTGGCGGCCCCCGTGTCAGGCCTTTACACCTGGCACAGAACCTTATTTGGACAAATGTCTGTAATCCATGTGCCACCATGTCCTCAGAGAGCGAGATGGCTCCCTACTGCTGTGACAGCTGCGTGTCTATGTGCAGGCATGTGTTGTTCTGCCAGTTTGCTTCTTTATATAGTATTGTTGAATATCTCAATGGTAAATCATAACTTAACTTATTGTTTCCCTGTCATTTCCTTTTCGTCGTTAGATGTTGGTCATTCGAGTAAAACTGGCGAAAATAAAAGTTTCAATCAAGAATAAAAAACGCCTCCTTAATCAGAGATCTTTAAGTATTTCACAAGGACTCTAACTGAGTACACAGACTGCTCTGATGAGGTCAGTTCAGCTCAACGAAGGTCAATCTAGCTCCAAGTGACACTACCTGCATATAGTTCCACTGGTGTCATCCAAGGTAAGAATGTGGGACTGATAATTACATCATGGGGACTTTATTTGCAGCCCCATGTTCCCAAGGTGCCGAACACTGTAGGGACAGCCGAGGAAATCCTGTTTTGATTTGATGCTCATGCCGCACGTCCCCTTTCATTGGAAATGTTCCGGCGTACATTGTGTTCTCTGCGTCCTGAAACATCGGGGAGCTCAGGTATCAGCAGCATCTACGTGCATCATTCTGAGGAGTGTGTGTGTGTGTGTGGGGGCTCTTCTTTGTGCTTTGAAAAATATGAATATAAGTGATTGCCATTTCGTTTTTTAACCCTTTAACCAGCAGGTCAAGAAAAGTTGCTGAGTGTGTGTCAATATGAACAATCATGTCTTGTCAAAGTTAAACCAAGATAAAGATTTTAAAAAACTGATTTGAACCATTCACCTGAGCCACAACCGCTTTAACGGACTTGAATTTGTTGTAAAAGAGGTGGTCAGCATGGAAGTGGAGCAGGCAGCTGGTCTTTGACTCATCCACAGTTCTCCTCGACCGGCTCGCTGGTGCCGCCTGTGGGCGACATGGCAGAGACACGAAGAAGGAGGAATTTTAAAGGGCACACGGTGTAAAAGGCAGAGTGCATGTGCATTAATGAAAGCCTTAAAGCCCTGAGTATGTGTATATTGAAACATCAAAACTCAACATCAGTATTCCTGTAGACACCAGAACACAACATGGATGCTGCACTTGGAACAACATCTGTTCAGACCATTCCAAGACCCTCGCAGTGGAAATGATCTCCACCAACAGGCACGTTGCTAAACACATCCATTGTCCACAATGAACCTTGGGACCAGGTGGTGGTCCAATGTTCATTGTTTGTCGAAGGTTAACAATAAATACCCAAAGGTACGATTAGTGAAATGGATTTTGCAGATGTTTATTGCATCATTCCTGGTTTTGTAATGACAGTCAATCTCTTTTGATTGGTTTGGATCTGCAGCATTACACTCTATACAACTTTTGCTGTAAATGTGGCTGCTCATTTTTAAGCTTTCTGTATTTTCAGTATCTTACGCATCATTTCTGCGACTGTCAAAGCATCCTGCTGGAATAAAATCCCGTAATTTGCTCTCGGTGACTCAACAGGATGAATAAAAAGTGACCAAAAAGAATGAATGCGCTCATGAAAAAGGTCAGTTCTATTTACAGATGAATCAGACCCACTGCTGAATTAATTGTCTATAAATGGATTTTGCAAAGGAGGAAACGTACAGGGCGAGGGCAGAAAGAGAAAGCAGGGCAGAGTGTGTGTCAGTGTTTTTGGGTGATGTCCGGACTGCCCTACCTCTGCAGGTCTGAGGCTCTGGGCCAGGAGGTTCAGATGTTCTGCGCCACAGAATCCATCAGAGCTGGTTCTCATGGATGGGAGGACTACACAAAAACAAGCAGAGACACACGTTACATGTGCAGTATGTATATATAGATGTGCATATGTTAAAGTACATGTAACCATTTTTCAGTCTCCTTTTTGTGTCTCTTCTTTGTCATCTGTCTCTTGTCCTGACCGGTAAGAAGAGCCTTCGCAAATAAAGGGAGAGTGCACACTAAAAATGACCTTAAATTACCTGATTTATTTCCTAAAACAAATCACAAAAAGAGATGAGAGGTGGACCGCAGTAAATTCATTTGTGTCAGTGAGTGAATATATGTGTGTGGGAAAATACATCGCTGAAAAATGACAGTATCAGGATCACGTGTAATCTTGTCCTTCAATGTTCCGTCAGTTCGTGGATATTTGCGCAACAATTTTGTGACTCAGAATAATACAGTGTTTGCCAATCATAATAAACGGTTTGGTTCAACCCACCCCTTCATTTGTGGAAGCAAACAGGACGTTTGGCTCCTTCATTAAAGCAAACAGGACATTGTGTAAGATTAGCTCGCAAATAAAACACAGCAGTGATGGTGAAGATGAACACATGTGTTGTTTGTGCTGAAAAGGTACAACATGTGCGTTGTGTGTGTGCTTAACCAGGAGCAATGACCAGGGTAAACCATGTATTACAGATATTATCTCTTTAAGGGCCCAAGTGCTTTGGTAAAATGAACATATTTATCAAATTGAGTCACTATCAGATATGACAGTGTTAAATCAATGAAGCTATTTTAATTAAGAGCATTTCAGTGTTATTCTGATGTTTCCTGATATCTTTCCTGGGACAACGTAAGTCTGTGGTTGAGACAAAATAAATATGCCAGATCATGTGCTTCTCTTGTCTACTCAATGGGTGCACTAGGTCACACTTATTGCTTTATAACCCCAGTCATATCAGAGATGATAGGCGTGTATCCTGGAGGCTTAGTGTAATGCTTTCTGGATTTAAGATACACAACTTCATGTTATTTCCCTTTTCAATGAAAACAAAACGTGCAGAAATCAATTAAAATGGGTTCCTTAGTAACCAGAGGACCCACATGTGACACATTTGGAAATCCGCATCGTGGTCAGGAATGGGAGCCCAGCGGCCTGTGGAAAAAGCTGTGAAGGGATTTCACTAAAACAACACTATCGTCTGAGATTTGCAACACCTCTGGGACGGCTGCCTCGCTCAGATTTATGCAACAATGATAGGATTGCCGTCAAGGGAGGCATTGCAAATGCATGAAACGTCCCGTCTTGTTACAGTGGCAAAGACACAGAATTCCTCTAAATGCAAGCAGCCAGTGCATCAGGCTTACAATCAGGGACTGTGTGACTCTGCATAAGAATATGGAGGAAAGAAGTAAATGTGAAGTAAAGTAGACTTCTGCAAAATGTAGCAGAATAATGTAAAATGATTCAGTGGGATTATTATGTCCATAAAACAAACTATCCCAGACACAATCCTGTGCACAAAAAGGGGCTTTGAATTCCACAACTTTCGGTAGAGTCACATGCCATGATAATCACTTTCACGTGTCCTTTGCAGTAAGATGAGTGACAGAACCAGGCAATGTTTTGACCAGCTAATTGTGACCTACTAGAACTTCAAAGAGTAATGCACAGTGTCTGTGTGTATGCATGTGCATTTAGGTGTGTGTGAAACACTCATTCAGCAGTACAATCTCACATGACCTCAGGGTCGGTCAGATATGGGCTTGCAATGAGCAACATGCACGTGATGGGATCACCCCATTCTACAAGGGTCTTCTAGCCAATCACAAACCAGTAATTCGTGGGATACATGTCATGCATGTGTGGGGGTGAGCCGTGGGGGAGAGGAGGATGTGGAGGCCTTAAATGCCGGGCGTAGACCCATTCACAGAATTACTTCCAGACCTTTCTCCTTGTTCCCTGTTGGTTTCTGCGTCTCTTTCTTCTCCCTCACACTACAGGAGATGCATGTTTCTGCTCTGTTTTGCTGAATTTGCTTTAATTGATTAAATTGCAATCAATAACGCTCTATTATAATTACAAAGTGCGGATCAGTGCAAGACTTCCCTGGAAAAAAAGAGATTCCCATATGAACAAATAGTATCACATTTCAGTCCAGACTTCCCAGCAGCTGTTGGAAACTAGTTCTTCTGTGAAGGGTAACTACACCCCCCAAAAAAACTCACTTCAGCCAGATTCTCTTGAACAATGAAAGTATAATTGAGCAACACACTAAGAAACATTTACATTTACTTTTTATTCTTGCTTTAGGAAGTTTGATTTCTTGAGGGGAAACACAACACAGGCTTAAAAAGACATTGAGAATTGAAATGCCTCATCTTGCCCTAATGTCACTTCACAAGTGCCTCACAACGGACCTTTTGGTCAGGCCAAGTACCCTCGAGTGCTCCATTGGGTCGCCCAAGTGTAAAGAAATCTCAAGCCTACATTCAACATACCACTACACTCTGTATCCCTGAGAGACTCCTCGGGAATATATATCCACTGCTTGGATTAACCCTCTGGAGTCTGGGGTCATTTTCTCGATTTTACAAAAAAATGTAAATTCACCTTTTAAAAGCTTTTGCATATGACACATACCCATGCGTTATACATAAAAAAATTCCAGAACAATCTCAGCTCTCCATAAAATCAGGCACAATTGTCCTCAGGCACAAGTGGAAAGAGAAAATATGGCCCTAAAGCTGAAAATCGACTTCAGAGAGTTAAACCTCTAATATATTTATCCGTGTTATGCCTCACGTAGTGTAAATATCTCATATCAATCTGCAACCTTCCCATTTCGAGAAGTGATGAAACATCAATAGAGCTGAATCTGCGATCCACTTGTTATAATACTGGCTGTCTGTGCAACTGTGACAGCTGCATCTGAAGCACCGAAGCGAAACACTGATAACCTTGAGCCAGTGCAGCAAAACAGCCTCTGTGCTCCCTGATTCACCACTTGGAGGGAAGCATTGTTTGTTTATTGAAATATCATGTGCCAAATCGTTCACAGTTTCCTGCATATCTGCAGGAAACTGTGAACGAAAGAACAGGGTGTTCTTATTGCTAGGGTTTTGAAAGGGGTCGAATATGGCGGGAGGCGAAGGCAGCCACAGAGTCTGTGTAGAAGGGAAAACACAGGGGGGGGGGGGGGGGGGGGATGTTTGGCACCATCTGCACTGTTTCCAGGAAAATGCTTTCTTGGAAATAACACAATAAAACCATTTTGACAGCTCTCGTTGATTACGGTCGTCCGTATTAAAGCGTCCAATCGTTTGTTTCCAACTCTTTTAAACCCTCTAAGTTCCTCTATTCTCTTCTTTTCTTCTTTCCCTTCAGCCTCCTTTAGAAACATATCCTTCTCCTGGCGTTGTACTGTACCCCTTCCCCCATCCCCCTCTTCTTTCACCATTACAACGTCCTTCTTGCTTCAGCACTCCGCTCTCCTCCTCCTTCTTGAAAAGTCACACCATCTTTGGTTTATCTTTTCTTTGGCCTGTGCCCAGCAACGGAGCCAATACCCCCACACAGCTCTAAATAGATTATGCTGATACAATATATAACTAGAACGGGCACTCGGTAGAGCGCATACCTTCGCATATCACAAGATTGAGCATTGAATTATGAACATTTTGGCATTAGTTGCATGCCAATTGGATACAGATTGACCGTGCTATGGTAAAAAGAAGATTTTGACCTTTTCATGACCTTGACCTTTTACCCGATTGATCCAAAAATCGAATCAAATGGTCCCCGGATAATAACCAATCATCCCACCGAATTTCATGCGATTCGGTTTAATACTTTTTGTGTTATGCGAATAACACGCATACAAATAAATAAATAAATAAATACACGGCGATCAAAACATAACCTTCCGCATTTTCAATGCGAAGGTAACAACTACAACTGAAGTCAGGGGGGTTCCTTGGTGGAAGATAGATGTAACTACAGAGCAAACTGACACTTGGAAATCAATGCAGAGACAAAATATTCTGAAAAGTGTATTTCTAAAGTGTAAAAACGAGAGGTAGTCTTACCCATGTCATCCTCGTGGTAGATTATAGAGTGGTGCTCTGTTGGGCCGGTGGTGTATCTATCTACTGGCTCTATGTGATAGGTCCCGTTGTCTGTATGGATGGTTCCCTCAAACTGACCCTGTAACACTGAGCCGTGGCAGGAACCATGTTCACCTGCAAGACCAGGTCAAGAGAGAAGACATGTCAGGGTCAGAAAGGTGAAAGTGAACAGAGATAACTGAGTTGAAAGGACAGACAGACAGAATGAATAGATAAGAGACTCAAATAAATGTAAGGATTAAAGACATCACAAAGATACAAAAGGTCAGATATGAGGCAAGATTGAGAAAGCTGGAATGTTTTGCCACAAAATCTGTACATATATGACATCCTATGTCCCACGAGCCACACCCAGAAATGTGAAAGGAGAAATGTGTTTGCTGAATAAACGATTGGTCTACATTTACAAATTCACTTCGACTTGAATTGCAGGTAAACCGTTCCCAGCCCTGGTGGCCCAAACATCCCATTCATACCCACCTTTTAGTATTCCTGAATATATGTGCGAGAGGTCAGCCAACGTGGAACCATTTTCACTGATCACCATGACATTTTTGGAAAAGGCTGCTGCATTGCGTTTCAAATGCAGACGAAAGGTTCTGCATGGAACAGAAACACACACACACATCTCATATGTGTGGTCAATGCTGTGTAATCTGGCGAAAGGTATGTAGGTCTATCAACAGCAGGACATTATGGAACATTCATTGTTGACATGTGCTATGGGTTTTGGAATTGGAATAAAGAGTAGAAACAGGAGAAAAAGGCGCATGAAGCCGGACTTTGAAGTTACCTGTGGAAAGCAGTCAAGTCCAGCTCCAGTGTGTGTTCATGAGCGTGTGAGGCTCTCCTGGCCCTCAGGTGCTTCCTGTGAAGATCTTCCCTGTCATACGACAAGCCCTCCCAGTGCTTTATATATGGACTGATGCCACTCACAGCACCTGGTGGACAGGAAGACGTCCAGTAACTTCACCAGGATGCCCTTGTATGTTTATCCAATTGCTGCAACACCTCTCATCATAAAGTTAGCCTTCATGCAGATGACACATTGTTATACAAAGAAGATTCTTACATGTTAACTTTCAGTTTATTTATTTTTGTATCGCCCATTCTCACAAATTACAAATTTGCCTCAGAGTGCAGCATGCACTGCAGCCTCACCTGAATGAATGTTGCAGTCTGCCCCAGGGCAGCTGTGGCTACTGATGTGTGTGTGTGACTACTGGTATAAAATAAATGATTATTATTATCTAGACGACAACACTCAATCACACAATTTAAACAGAAACATTAATAATCCACCGGCTCTTTGAAGATGTTTGAGATTATTAAACAAAGCATTACGTCAGATTAGTTGTTGGACAACTAAACCCAAAGGTTTGGGAAATATTGAGGATGATAATAACACATTAAGATATCTTGTCCAGCTAATTACTCTATTTTGCTGTTGGTCACTTATTTATTTATGATTTAACTTATTTCCTTTTATGTTCTTTTACTTAGAGTAAATTTGGAAACAACATATTAAAAAAATATTATTATTTTTCAGGGAAAGAGACACTTTATTAATTTTTACAGGGTTAATTATTAAATGCATTGATCTAAACAAAATGGTTTTAATCAGAAAACAGAACCTTAAGCACAGAATATAACCTTGACAAGTAATCTATCACAATCTATCACAAAAATTGTTTTGAATATGTGACCCTGTTGATTAACAAATTCATTTCACATATAAGGCATGTCATCTTAATATCTTTTTTAACTTGCTCCCCTCCACTCTTTCAACACTGTTATAAAGTATGTTGTCATGGCAACACATCACCTGTCCACTTAAAAGTATCTTCCTTCCATTCGTTGGTCTTTCGTATATTGGTTGGCAAATCTGCATTACTTCTTTAAATGTAAAAGTTGTATTGAACTGAAAACATGTAAGTGTAATTGTTTTGTTTTGTTTTGTTGATGTGTGACACATCCTAAGAACAATATTCAGATTGACGTGGAATCTGATGAGCACATTCTTTCACGAGTAAACGTCATCCCAGACCGCCCGTCTACTGTGTGACTGATCTGCCATCTTCTGAGTGTTGACTGAAAGCGCTGACTAACCGGAGACATCTTTGGAAGAGGCTTGTGCTCTCCTGTACAAGGTGCCTCAATAAACGCGTTTACGACATTAATCACAACTGAGTAACACAACGATTATGTCTACATCACTGGTGGGGTTACATATGAAGCATCCTGCTCCAGCATTCATGAGAAGACAAGTTGACACGTGTGGGCCCACAAGAGGCCAGTCCAACACAGCAAAACTACATACAAGCCAATCCTCATGCACACACACGCAGACTGACTCTCACACACACACGGCTGTACAACCTCAAACAACATACCTGTAATCCGTTCATGGCAGTCGACCAACAGCAGCAGCACCCAGTAGTGTTGAACCCCCATGGTCTCCTCATTGGTGTGTTTCGGTTTTGTCTTTCTTCTCCTCCTCGCTCACACCCGTCTCATTTTTCATGCCTTCCTACTTTACCTTTCTCCTCACCAGCCTCGTACCTGAAGTCTTCCCACACTGGAATGTGACTGGTTGGGAAGTTCCACCCAAAGAAGATAAGAACACTGACAGAAAGGCATATTCAGACTTGTTTGCTAACATATTATGATGCACAGTTAAAGGAGGACTGTGAGATGCAGTTGGTAGGATTGCTACTGATATAGTAAGAGTGGTGTGGTAGAGATGAAAAGTCATTTACAGTTGAAGAGGGGATTCCAGGTCTTGTGCAGCGCTTTTCATGTAATAGGCCTTAAGGTACAGAGCACGAGAGCCTATGAATCATGCCCAATGTTCTCTCAACCAATTTTCAATGCTGTATTTATTTCTGATATAATGTTCTGATTTACCAGGACCATTTACTATTAAGCATTAAACACAAAGTACAGCTGAGGCTAAGGGGAGCAGGGATGGAGGTGGGTTGGGGGAGGGGGTGTGTGTGTGTGTGGGGGGGGGGGGGCAACTATTTCAACACAGATTTAGTTTGTATTGTGGTTTTTAGATCGCGTCTTTTGTTTGTTTTGCACACTAGGGAGAAGAAAAAGAACAATTTCCAATGTGTTTGAACTCCAAAACATATAAATTGATTGGTAGTAATTAATTATATTTTGTATAATATTTAAATATTAGAATTTGCATGTGAGTCATAATAATGAATAATCAAAAAGAAAAAAGTTTGAACTTTCATTTATTTTCTTTATTTCTTGACAAAGGAAACTTCCTCCCCCACGTCTTATTATAGACTTTTGTGTGGGAGAGAAATGACCAAAATGGTTTCAAATATAGGAAGGAAACACTTGTATGGCTCACGCTGTGTCAAAGGTATTCTGTGGCTTCATTCGTGAGAAAATATGACGGTTTTAGTGGATTTTGAGGAACAATAACTCTTTTAAGAGGAAATGGGACACAATTTGACCTGGAAATGAGATCAATGAAAACAAAAAGGTTTTTCTACTTCACATAAAAGCCACCTTGATAGATGCAAACATTTGCTGACCTTGAAAATGAAGAGAAACTATAGAGTAAAGATGAGGGCGCGTCACACGTTACAAGCATGGACAGGCACTAAACTTTAGCTTGTACATTTTTCCTGAATCCAGTTGGTGTCAGTGCTGTGTCCAACAAGAAGCCAATGGGTGCAATAATTTAGGACTTTGTGCTGCAAATAAAACTATTGAAAAGCACATCCCAGTAAACCACATTGACTGGATACAGATTGAAAGACAATGTATACTTTACAAATTGTGATAAGATTTTCATCAGAAATGTCCTAGAATCCAGTAAAAGTATAAACTACATTAATAATGATATTCTTTGATCTCTTTAGTGTTCTGGTGTGATCCATCTTGGCCAATGATTTACAGCCTAGTTTAGAGCTTAACCTCCCCCTTTAATCATCCACCGAATGCCTCCACCGGAAAACTCCTGCTTCACAATGATTGGCCGGGAACGGATCACCCTGATCGGAGCGATGACATCACAGATTCAGACAGACTCGTGGGTCACCTATAGGCTGCTACGAATATGCACACACACTCCCATTCCCATGTGGAGGTTGGCTACCTGCAACTTGACACCCCTCATGTACCACTCGTGTTGTCCTCGTGAGCACCAGAGGACAATGTTTTAGGCGTTTTTACGAGTTTGGCTATTTTAAGAGGTTTTCCATGCAAACCCATCTATAAACAACGTAACATAAAATTAACATGTCTTGACATTTTACATTGCACAACTTTTACACCTACTTAAGAGCCCTCGTTAAACCTTTATTTCTCCTGTAATTATATTTATTTTGAAGTGTGGAAAGGTGACTACAGTACGTTGACTTGAAGATTGTTAAAAAAGATTCAATGTCAGCATTTATTGTCAGGCTCAAAGTTGTTCTGCCTGACTTGGCCATATTTAAAGGAGCTATAACACCAGAACCTCACAGAGGAGGGATTTAGTGGTCAAATCGAGGCTTATTTCCCAAACATTCCCCAAATACATAGATCTCTACTGAATGGCAAACTCTTACATGATGTATTTACAATTATTTTCAGGCCGCACCACCAGTCCTGCATCCACATATGGATTTTCTGCATTCTCAGCATTCAACATTCATATTTGTTCCTACTTTTGGGTTTTGCAGGATGTGAAGCTCTCATGAGATTTGCTCACCACTCGACTGAGATGTTTTCATTGGGGTTCTTGGTTGCGTTTGAGGCTAATTCAAACCAACACTACACATGACATCCAATCTGACCCCACAACGTCTTGGTATTTAGTGCCAGACAAAGGATCATGGGATAATGTGTGCGACTACAGGGCCGTGAGCAGGTTTCTTTGCTTCTTTGAGGGTTCATAGGCTATAATCACATCATTCTGCTGACACAGCCAACTGGTAACCCCTTGGTGGACTTGACCCACTTCACAAAGGGCCGCAGCCTTTCCTTTCTTCATGCCTGGGCACCACACAATATCCAGTCTGTGTCACACACCATAATGAGTGCATTGTATTCAAGGCGTGGACATAGAACTGAGCTAAGCAGATAAGCAAGCTGCCATCCATCTATGTCTCGTTATTGATGCATGTGATGCCTTTGCCTAATCTCGGACAGCTGATACACTCAAAAGACTTGCTGCATATTTGTCCATTATGCTAATAAATCTGTATTCAAATCGGTGTGCTTTGCCCAGTTTTTTTACACTATCAAAAAAAACTGTCAACCTAAACGACATGGCTCGGCATTTTAGTTCCCGAAATAGTTATTTAACCCAAATGTAGGATCAAAATATTGATAGCACACACTGAATGTGAACATGTATCCTACATCTATACAATAAATGGTTACAAAAAAAAGTCAGTTCTGTCATCATAAACAAGATGTTGTCTCGTGTATTTTAAAAAGCCACACATTTTGTTGTTGTTGCACAATTTACAAAGTATATGACTTGAATTGAATTCCTTGTTGCAGCGAATAAAAAGATTTAGCAGTCATTTCAAAGCTTAACATATTTGTTAAATCTCTGAGTTCAGGAGAAGACAGGAAGCCCGTTGAATTGTCCGTCCTGCTGGAGCCAGTCCTCTTGTAACGCACTGCTTCCCCCTAGAGAAAGCATGGACACATGAAGAACACGCAGCGATCTGCATGCCTTATTTATTATTATCTAGTTTCATGATTTCCTTTCAATGTTTTTAAAATGAGTTTTGAAATTGTCCTTTGTTATATATATTTTTTTTCTACTGCCACTAAAGTAAAGCTTAAAGTAAACCTTTCATGTTGCCTTTCCTAATCATAATGAAATACGTGGATGAAGTCAACATGACTTGGTAAACAGTGGCAAGCGACCCGTACACTGTGGTTGGTACTGGGCACAAACATCTGCAATGTCTGTTTAATGGTATTTAGAAAAAGGTCTCCGGACAGCTATCAACTATCTGCTTGAGCTTCCTAGATGGACAAGTGCAAGTCAGATGTTTGTGACCCGTAATGGTCCCACTTTACATGCTGTTTTGAGGAATTTTATATATAAATTAAAATGTTGATTGATTGTCTCAGAGAATTTAATTATAAAAGCCTTGGCTGACCCAGCAACAGAGTGATGCAAGGTGTTTGTCTTGTTTCCGGAAGCAATGGAACAAGTGTTTGTATGTTTTTTAAACACAAGTGACTTTTTAGCTGAAATGGTTGTGTCTTGTAATGTATTGTATTTTATATATTGTTGTTGTATTTGTGTTTGTTGTTTTATGGACCTATGAGGCTGGAATAAATAATATATATATATATATATATATATCTCCAATCTCTCGATATCTCGCAAAACTATAGGAAGACTCACAGTTGATTTTATGGGCCGAGTTCTCACCCCCATCTCGTATAAATCTTCCTCTTGGCCACCTTGGGCTCAAGGCCATATACTACCCAAAACAACAAGTCATCCGACGTTTTTAGGACAGAAGGTTACAGAACGAGTGCGGGGGCTATCAGCAGAGATAGAAGCAGTCTCTGCCGGTAAACTAACACCAGGATAAACTCTCATTGGTATGGCTTCAAGGTAAAATGCTTTTCTAAAACACATCCATGAACACATTTTGGAATGCAGTATGCTCCGTGTCATGTTGAATGATGTAACAATATTCTTTTTAAAGAGACAAATTCTACAAACACAGATTGCTTCTGGTATTCCCCACACTGAAATACACATATTTGACATGTTGGCTTGTTTGCCTAAAAGGAGATGTATATTCTGAACATGAATATAGCAGCAAACATATGTTGCTGAGCAGAAAGAGAAGTCGCTCCCCCTCTGTGTGTTTTGATCTGAGCTTCGGAGCCATCGTTAACGTGAACTATCCAGGTGTTGCAGTTGGCCTTGACAGTGTGACAGTGAGCCAACAAGACCGAGTCCAGGACCCTGAAACTTAAGCAGTAAAATTAAATTCAAGCCCTGTTCATCTTCTTATTACTTGTACTTGCACTAGTTTGTGACATGTCAACATGTTTCAAGTGTGCTTCATGCTCTCTATTCCGCATTACATGATGATGAATAAATAAGAAATTGGTCATATTCTAATACATTTTCATTTAGTTTTTGCTGTTTAACAAAGAGATTAACTTTTGTAAAGGTTTTCACCTGAGCCAAACAGAATGGAGCGAGTCACACATTTGTGAGAGAAATGCAAAAATGTGCAATAGATCTACTGAGTACAGACTAGACCATCAGTAACAATTACAGCATAGACAATCAGAAAGTGAAATTATAGATACGTTGAAAACATATTTAAAGAATGGATCCAAGAGGCTCTTCAATAAATAAATCTGTTCCTACATGATCCCATATGCTATGAAGGAACCAACAGGGTCAGCTCGGTGCCTCTCTCTTCATTCGTGATACTCTGCCAGGCCAGAAGAGGGAGCTGCTCACACACTCTTTGGAAAGGGACTGCGTTTTGTGAGAAGGCAGTAAGGACAGGAGAGGGTAAAAGAGACACCCCTACGAATGGAAACCAGCAATGTGTTCTACTAGTGAGCGAGAGAGGATAGAGTGAGACGGAATACAACTTTAAAACTGATTTTGAAACAGAGGATATATTCTAACAGCCAACATAGCATAAACATCTGGAGTAAGATCAGGCCTGTATGGGTGTGCATGTGGTGTGTGTATACATGTAGGTGTGTGTGTTTATATTGCTGATGACAAATGACCCCCTTCCTTTCGTCTCTAAGTGAAGCCATTTGTCTAACAGTATGTGGGCGAGACTAAACGACATAGACCTGTTCTCAGCCACCACACCCACACACACACACACACACACACATTCTCCACACTTGTTGAGACACTACATTGACTGAAGAAGATTCATTTTAACCTTTACCTCACGTAATCCTTAGGCTAACCGTAACATTGAAGCAAGTCTTCACCCTTGTACGTGACGGGGTCGTGCATTTTGGCCCCAAAGGCAAGTCCCCACAATGTTAGTGTAACCAGGTTCATGTACGTATTAGACAGGTAAAACACATCCACATGAAAATACACACACACACGCACGCACACACTATATAAATAAAAAGTTCATAGACAAAATAAGTGAAAGATGAACAGGAGTTTTTTATTTAGTCGAGGAGGAAGATGGTGGAAACGTGCGTGTGGTTTGTTTCACAGTTCGATAGCTGTGCAGCAGAGAGAGGAACACGCTTTACAAAAGAAGTTAGGGAGTGACTGCTGTGTCCTGACGTGGGTGGGAGGTCCAGTCCCACATTGGGAGATCAGGAGGGAGAACAATGTCCAGGTTACCACAGGGCGGGGAGAGCCGGCAACCAGCAGCCATAACATGTTTTACTTTAATGTGAGCAGCCAGTGGAGGGAGCGCGGGGAGGGCGTGAGGAGAGAGTTTTGGGGGTCGAGGCATGAAGCAGCGTTTCGGATGAGGTGCTGGTGGATGAGAGAGTGAAGTTCAGCCAAGAGGCAGTTACAGTAGGACTAGTGTCTGGAAAAGGAGCTTGATAACAAATAACAGCTGTTTGATTTGATCCATTTCATGTGAGATTTACCAGCGTTCTCACGCAGTCGTCATTTTGTTGTCCTCGGCTTCCTTTTTCGTTTAATTCCTAATCCAGGAAGGGTGTTGATCACTCATACAGTGACCTTTGACCTCTGATGACCATGTTGGCAGCGGCAGCGCGTCTGGGTTCACAGAGCCGGGCTCTGTTGGCAGCTATCAGAAGAACACGTCATGCATTCTTCCTGCATGGGCCCTGAAGTGTGGCACCCAGATAACCTTGATGCTTTGTTAAACTGCTAACAGCTTTGTCCTTGGGTACTCCTCTTTTAGAAAGACATGACGTCTATTTTAACACCGTGTACATAAAGTACATTCGAAGAGGCATAAGCATGTAATTTGCTCTTAAAACGTCACTAATCAATGTTTTTATATGAACAATGGGTCAATGTGTGTCGTGTGCGAGGGTGGCTCGGAGTGACAAACACACAGATAATTATTACCCAACTCTACAGTCCCCCCCCCCCCCCCCCAGCTCTATGGAGCTTTATAGCCTGTTTTAGCTAATTGTTTTGTTTTTTACTGCCCTCAGCTTTACGGTCTGCTCTCCAGCCACAGCGGGCAGCAGTTTTTTGTTGTCGTTGTGAAAAGCACCAAACAGCAGATACAGTTAGCATGCTTGCTAGTGACAAGCTAAAAAGAGATTTTCTTCAGGAGCTGGTGAGGATCAAAACAAAGCTAAAAGGAGACTGGATATAGAATTCATCAGATCATTTGTTAGATCAATCTGTGTTACATTTCTTATAACAAATTGAACTAAAAGAAAAAGCTCTGTTTCTTGCCATATTATATAAAAAATAAATAAACAGGATTATATGAAGCAATATGTCGGTAGATTCCTTATTAAATAAGGTGTTCTTCTTATCAAGTGTATGGATCTGAAATGCTTATATAACAGTGTTACTGTAAGTTAACATTCATTAATTGATCATCCATTAGGTATTTACAAATCAAATAAACTCATAGTGACCTGATGATTTCTCGACGATGAGCAACATGAGTTCATGATACAGAACCTACAACAAGTTTATTGGAGTAAATCATCATGGCTTATGCATTACTTAAACATGTGTTTGATCTCTTATTATAACATGAACATTTTGTGGTAAAGCTGCAGAGAAACATATGTATTGAGTTATAATGAGATCTGAGGTAATTCAGAGTACAATGTTGTTATAGTTTTTAACAGGCTTCCTTTTCCATTTCATCATACCAGATGTCAGGTAAGATACATATTTTCCATTTATTTCCCTTTTTTCTCCCCTCTGTCTACTGTATGTTTACCCTCCTCTCCTTCCTCTCTTTCTGTCAGCCCCTCTCTCATGAATGAGTGTGATGAGGTGATAAACAATCTGAATAACTGGTGTAAGACAGGCTCTCATTACAGCCATTCAACCACAGGGATCTTTATTTACACAACCTCTGTGAGCGATGTCAAAGAGGCAAATGTTGGGCCAGATAAGAATAGGCAAGATGATGCAGCACCAATGCAAGGGCACACACACACACACACACATGCACACGCACACACACACACACACACACACACACACACAAACAGTGTTTGGTGATGGCGAAGCCAATAAAGGGAACTAAGGGTTGACTGAACATGTTGCCATGCCATCGTTAGGGCACACAATGAAGTCTGTCAGGGATACACACACACACACACACAATTTATCCAACAATTACCAGAGGCCGGTTTTTGAATCAAATATTGACAGAGATTTTACCAGCTGCCTTGCCAATCGTAACCCGTTAACAATCAGTATGAGATGGCTTCATTATTTCTAATACATATTCAGCCTGGTGTTAAAGCAAGGCATGGACCCGGTGGCAACGTGTTTCTTCAGGCACCGGTGAGACATGAAATCCGATCTAGGAGTTTCACTTTGAGTAACATACCGATGGATTTAAAGCCTTCACAGAGGTTTTTAATGCTCAGAATTTTACAACTCTGGAGAATGATCACAGTGGCAGTTAGTTTCTGTTTTTTTGCAGCGATTGCGAGGTAAACAGCCGACACCATTCACGTTATAAAGTAATGCACCAGGAATGTGTACACGCACATGATTGGCCAACGCTGTGACTCACGTCATCTCATCTTCCGGGCGTCGTGAATGTCTGAGGAGAGGTCAGTCAACCACCAAAGGCAGTAGGCTTCACCCACTGGGAACCATGAACATCTGCACAAAAATACATGAAAAGCCATCGAATAGTAGTTGAGATCTTTCAGTCTGGACTTCAGACCGACCTCACCTTCACGACAGCCATGCTGCTGAAACTTCTCTCTGGCCTTTGTCCGAAAAAACAACATCAGGAGTGTTACAGATGTCACGGAACAGGTCATGAGAGATATTAAAGCTTCCTGGCATTACATGTGAATATTTGTACATAATTACATCATTTGGTAGCACAGCAGTGGCAATAAAATCAACAATACAGTCATGTAATGTGATCAAACTGTATGTAACTAACACTTATGCTGATTGTAATGAACCAAAAGAGGCAAAAACCGTGAGCATTTCTCTTGATAATACACAACAATTTTCCCTCATAGCTTTTGTGCATACACATCTTTTGTTTACAGTTGCTTTAAAGGAAATGCAGGAAATGCATGGGGTCTGTTTCCCACAGTCCTCTCCACTTAATATGACTCAGTGGATGTTTCTCACGTCTGTGCAGCAGGTCAGCGGCTTTGCCATAAAGATCCAGTCATGACTAGAACTAAAGTGTGCCTTCGGTCATAAATGACCCGATAGTGAAATGTTATGAAAATGTGAGTTATAGCCAACACCATGACATGAAAATGACTTAATTCTTTATGTAAAATTCCATTTCAAAATGAAAAAAAGTTCTGTCTTATAAAAAAGTTTTGTCATTTTTGGTTTCTTTAACTTTTCATAAAGTCTGTCTCTACTCACAGGCTTCCATCCTGCTTTCCACTGCTCTCTCTGTAGCTTTAAATGTGACTATATCTTCGCCCTATTCCCCAGTGAGAAGAGTTTTGGGGAGTTTTTTACCTTAAAAGGCCATGTGGAGTGGAGCGCTGGTTTCCTGTGGGAGGGCTTTCCCCTCACTGACTCTGGAGCTGGAGGCCAGGCCCATCCTCATCCTCTCTCACCCTGACGGCTTTAGTCACTCCCACTTAGTCACACACACACACACACACAAACCTTCCTTTTTACACTCCCAGCGAAGTGGTGAAATCCAGCTACAGCCAGATGTGTGTGTAAGAGTCTGTGTGTATGTGTGTCTGTGTGCTGTCCACGCTGACCTCCTTACTCAACAGGAGGTGAACACACGCTCAAGCAGGAACATTTGGTAATGAGAGGGACAAAGAGGGAAGATAACGGGAAAGAGAGAGAAGTGAGAAAGAGAGGAAAAGAGTGTCAGGAATTAAAGGGTGGGAGGAGACAGAAAAAAAGTGAAATGCATTTGTGTGGAGCGGTGATAGTGAAAGCAACTTTATGGGACTGCAGATCATTTGAGGTTGAAGCCTCTGAGCGCCTCACTTCCCTGCATCCTCTACCTCAACAGCCGGCTTGTCAGTTGTCAGTCAGTCAGATCGTAAAGAGTAAGAGGGACAATGCCCTTATAAGGTCACTGCTGAAGCCTAATCTGCACTGGAGCCCAGAGCTACAGCTGCTGCTGTGTCACCACCATGTCAGCATGAAGTCATAACTATCACATACTGTACCCAGTCTGACTTTCTCTATCTATTTATTTTAGTCTGCGACTACAAACCCAGCTTCCTTTTCAGAGATATTCTATCAGTGGGTCTCTGTTTATGTCTGTCTCCCTTTAAATAAATAAAAACAAGAGTAAAATATAGTGAAAAAGATTGAGTAAAACCCACCACAATTACATAGCAGGCAATGTAGCGCAGTGGTTCTCAATTATTATTATTCTTCAGCCAAGAACCCACACGAAAGAGAACATAAAGGTGACACCCACTCCCCCCCCCCCCCCCCCTGCCATGTATATGAATAATCTGATTGAGCCTATGTTTGACATTTCCATAGCCTTTGTTGTGTGAAAGAACAACACAATAAATATAGATTAGAAAGATACGTTATGTTTAAAACATATTTGCAGATCCAAAAAGTTATACACTACCGTTCAAAAGTTTGGGATCACTTAGAAATGACTTTATTTTTCAAAGAAAAGCACTTTTTTTCAATAAAGATAACATTAAATTAATCAGAAATACCCTCTATACATTGTTAATGTGGTAAATGACTATTCTAGGTGGAAACGTCTGGTTTCTAATGAAATATCTCCAGAGGTGTATAGAGGCCCTTTTACAGCAACGATCACTCCAGTGTTCTAATGGTACATTGTGTTTGCTAATTGCCTTAGAAGACTAATGTCTGATTAGAAAACCCGTGCAATTATGTTAGCACAGCTGAAAACAGTTATGATGGTGATATAAACTATACAACTGGCCTTCCTTTGAGCTTGAAGTTTGTAGAACAAAATTAATACTTCAAATATTAATCATTATTTCTAACCTTGTCAATGTCTTGACTATATTTTATATTCATTTGATAAATAAAAGTGTGATTTTTCATGGAAGACACGAAATTGTCTGGGTGATCCCAAACTTTTGAACGGTAGTGTAGTTTTGTGAGATTAGATTTAAATATTTGAACTATTGTAGGGTTTCAATTGTTTTTATTAATTTGTTGAACAATGCCTATTTGATGTGTCATTCGTGAATGAGTCTTGAAATGTCCGACTTGTGTTATTCAGAGAAAGTAGTTGCATAATCAGACATTCACGGATAGTTTGTCATAGTGTGTAAAAAACACTTTCATTAATCTTCATGATTTGGTCAATGTTACCAGACTAAACTAGACCATATATTTCACAAACATGGTTGTTTCAGGGTCACTCAAACAAATATCCAACCTGCAACTTGGTTTAGGTCCCAGCGTATTTGGAATAAAGTAAAGAGGCATGCAGCAAAAAACGTGATCTCACCACTTCCCATGACTTCCTGCATTCAGATTCCTGTTTATGCTGCGTGATTAAACTCTCACCATCTCAACCTGATCTGCAGGTTTTCGGTCCATGTGGCCCAACAGGGCTTCTTTGTCAGCACGCTGACTTATTATGCATTGATTATAAACATAGCGGTGGAAGAATAATAATTAAGAGCAATCAAAAACCTGACAAACTCATTCTTTTACTAAGACTAACATTCAAGTTTGAACTATGCACAACGACACATTGATGAGGACATTTAATTCCCTTCATTGCACAGATGCCCATTTTCTGATGATACGATTATGAGAAGACGTAAGAGACATTGGGAAACAGTGCGCCCTCTGACATCACTTTATGACATCACTGTACTTGCCCCGAGCGAAGTGTTCAGACATGCGATCTCACTTCTGATTGGTTCGCTATGATCCACTATGATCCAAACAGCTGTGAAATGTGTGTCACCAGAGTCCAGGTGGTGTCTGTCTAGGTGAGTAATAACGTATATCTCTGCCCCGAGGCCATCGGAGTTCACTCATGCACCATCACAAAGAGGGCCTCAGGAGCTTCAATTGTGCTACAGCCATGATGGTTTTCTGTTTAGCTTTCACGACACCAGTCCAGAGAGTTCTCCAGCTCTGCCCCTTCCTCATCCTAACATTTTCCATCATGAATCCAAAGCATACGCTTTAATTAGCGGCTAAACTTGCATTTCCCAAATATCTTTGTCTTCAGTCGAGGCCCCTCCGCAGCATTTCTGTGGCAGAGTAAGTTGGAGAAAGCATACTTGGAACACCAGGAGAGGATATTGAAGACACTAAATTACTCTCTTGAACTACTCAGTGAGCGGCTGGGTGGAACATGGCAGCATGCAGACAGTGTGCCAGGAGACCTACAGCTGCAGCCTCACAAATCAGAGCAGGAGACTGCTGCTCACATTCAGGACAGAGGGGATGCTTCACTGGCAACAGATGTAACAGATTTAATAGATTCCCACTGAGATCTCTATAAAGAAACCACTATTTTACATCCCGTGCTGTTAAACATGCCCACTCAGGACACCTCACTTGTGTTCATGTTGTGACGCTATTGTGTCCTTAAAATTAAGAATTTAAAAGGTAACTAATGTTACACCCAGACATTCTTTTCTTTTTTCTTTTTAGGCATGACAGTATCGGTCTCTATGTTGATCACTCCCCCATTTGGTCCAGACTATTGAATGCATTGATGCCATGACTTTTTATTCATTTCATGGTCCCCAGAGAAGAAAACCTAATGACCTACCCCTGATTTTTCCTTAAGCCCAACTATGAAGTTGACCTCTTTGCTTTTGAGTCAATTATAATGATAAATATTAAATGGATCGCTATAAAATTTCCAAACAATCTCACATGAAGCATCCTCAGCCAGGTTTCATCCAAATGTATGAATCGGATGTAATATTTAGGCAAAACAATCCATGCTGCGGTTTATTTAATTCATACCTGAGCTGAACATGAATCTGAACCACAAAACTAGTCAAGAAGAATTCTTATAAATCTCTACACACATCTGAATGATGATGGTGTGTCACACTACCTTGAAGGCCTGCTCCGTTTGCACTGTGAAGCACGTTGAAGCCACAACATCCTCCAGAAGGCGAGCAACAACAAAGCCTTGAGATGATGCCAGAGACCAAGCAACAGTTGATTATGTTGTTTTCTGCAGATCGCCTGACCAGAAAAGTGGAGCTAGATGAGATATTTTTCCTGCGCTCTCTCCTCCCCCACAGAAGTAGGAACTGTAACTCACATCAGCAGCTAAAAACTGATTTACTCCTAATAAAACCTTATTGAGAAATATCTTTAAGATATTGGCCATTTCAGGCTTTTCTCTCCGAATGCATTGAGGGCAAAGTGAGCAGATGCTTTAAATCAAAACCTGGTTTGTATGATGGATTTAGAGGTAGTGAAAAGGTCTGCCATCCACTTGTCATAAGTTACTGATCTTTGTGAACAATACTGTGTTACGCAAGACACTCTTTACATCTGTATCAGTACAGCCTGTAGTACTTAAACACATCTGTCTTAGAATGAGAACAAATATGGATTTATTGTAGGTGTTAATAATATGATGCACTGACATTTTGCTCAAAAACGGCCTGAGCGGGCACACATGGAAGAAGTTTGCCTCTGGGGCTTTCTGCCAGAGAGGGTTTATTTGAGCCCACAGCATAATCTTTTCCTAAACCTTACCAAGAAGGTTTGTTGTCTGAAAAGATTTCTGGCAGAAAGCCCTCAAAAGGTAGACCTTTCCCATGAGCGTTTGGAACGGGCGGACTGCTTGACCCTCAGTATTGCTACTTGCAGGTTTCCGGAGATCTGCTCATGCAAACTACTCCACACTCCACACAGCACTTCCTTGGGTCATACAAGCAATAAACCTGCAATGACACTTGTGTCCCTCAAAAAGACTAGAGTATATGCTTTGGTACATTTGGGTGTAAAAGTTCACAGACATTTTATGACCTCAATTAAGTCAACGCCTGTCAATAGGCGTCGCCTCCTAATATTTACACTATGTTGATCTGCACTTCACACATTTCATTTATTTACACTACACACATACACACACATTTCATTTACACTACACACATACACACACTTTGCATTTTGCACACTGTCTATATTTAATATTTTAATATTTAATTTAATTTGTCATTAGTATTGTGTATTGTGTATGCATATATGTTGTATATATACATATATATTTTATTTTATATTTTACTTTGTATACTTCTATATCTTTCATCCCTGTTTTTTATATTTTATATTTTATTTTTTATTCTTGTGTGTTTAGTTTATTGGTGCTGCTACTGTTACGACAAATTTCCCCTTGGGGATTAATAAAGTATATATCTATCTATCTATCTAATACACGACATAGGGCATTTTATTGGGTCCTCAGCAATATATCTGCCAAGTGTGAAGGCCATTTCAAGATGCAGTTGGAATTGACCTCCATATATCTTTATGCATGTAAACAAATGAGTGAGAAGAACAACAAATCACACCACTGGTAAGGTATAATGGGATAATTTGTAAAGTGTCTTCGATGCACTACTTCTTACATACAAATCTTCACATACACAGGATACGAGCTAAAACTGTTTCTTTCTGTCAGTCTCACACAGACAGTTGGTTTATCAGTTATCTGAGCAATGACCTTTATTTTTAACTTGGTGAGACTGGTAAGGTAGTCCCTCATTCGTTGCTCTGCCATTTCCCTTTTCCTAATTCATTTTAGCCAAATGTCACAATTGACTGGAGTTGATTGGAAGGTTATTCAGATCACCTGTTGCAGGGTTTGGGGGTGTAATTAAGAATTGAGAACAGCTTGGGGCCTTTCCTCTCTTGGCCAATCAGGAGGTCACACGCCCTAAAAAAACTTTTTGAGGTAAGTAATTGCACACAGCTGAAAGATTAGGCCTATGTTTGGTAGCTGGGCACACTTCCTGATTGCAGGTTCAAACTTGGCCTATTACAACACAAGTGTTTGTCAAGTTAATATTTATGTATCAATGAACTAGAAGCGGTTGCATCATACACACTTCTTTTAACATTGAGAGTTGGAACTGCCGTAGCATAACTGAAACAGAGCTAATATTAGCTTGCTAACTATGACCCAGTAAAATAAGTAATGCTAATTGAATGAAGCTCGATAGATGTTTAGCTTATTGCAACGGATTTTCAAACCGCTCATGTCGTTCCCGATTAAGACATTTCTTTAGTTTTATTGGTGAAATTCTGTACTTTAAAATGAGCTAGTAGGTCATAGCCTATAAAGTTAGTGACCGATTTACAGTAGAATGGTGCGAACCAGTCCTGGGAATAAGTGTGTCCCTCTGTACTTGTGGGCATGTATTCATAACAATGGATCTTCTCCTTTAAGGACCATCCATCTCTCTGCACATTCTCTCTGTGAATGTAAGCAACCGTGGACACTGGTCTCCATTGTTCACATATACTCTGATTCTCACTCTGCTTTTCATCCCTCACTCATCAAACTCAAATATTAGGTGCACAGAGCTCAGGGCTCACATTTCAGACTGTGTTTCACAACCTCTCACAAGTTCTGACACTTTGTTTCTCCTCCGGTGCCCATGATGATGATTACATGTGAAATAACTACACAGCAGCTGTCTGAATTTCATCACGTTGTCATAAAACCCAAACAGCTCAGAAGTAGCATGACAGAGGCAACCATTTGCAGGATGTTAAAGTGTGTACCATCACACTGCTTCAAAGTGTGCTTCAACGCAGTGAAACAGACTAATCTCTGTTTAGGTAGATCTACTTGACATAGCAGTGGACGTTGGCAGGGCCACACCTTCAGCTTTAATGCCGAAATATTATTACAGTGTTTACAGCAATTAAGGAAAGTCTTTCTCCCTTCGTTATCTCTCAAACTCTCCCTCCCTCTACTTTGCATTGTACTCGCTCCCTCTCTCATCCTCTAATATACGCACCGTTGAAGGCCCTGAGTGTGAGACGCTTTGTGCCAGCGGGACTCTTTATCCATGGACGGGAGGTTAAATGTGGACACAGGACCTGCGCTGCTCTCCAGTCTGACCTGCGGCTCTCACTGAAAACACAACAACCCAAATAAGGAGATCAGCCACGTTGTAAAGAAGCCAGACCAATCCTTAGGAAGACCTTGGACGGTGGTTTGATAGGGTAGAGTATGTGTCCGAGAGAGTGATAGTCAGGGAGTGGAAGCAGAGTGGTGAGTGAAGGGGCAATAGATGGAGAGGATGGAGAGAAAGGATGAAAAGAGGGAGGGAGGGGTGAGATCATGGCTGGAGGAGGAGGGGGTGATCAGAGACTGGAGGCAGGTTCTCTTGCAGTTGAAATAACTACCCATATAGGGCTCAACTCTCCATCGGCCTCACAGCTCTTTCTGTCTCCTACTTTCTCGCCCTGTCTTTCTCTCTCTCTCTCTCTCTCTCTCTTTCTCTGCTGCCTTGTTAGACTCCAGCTCTCTCCAGCACTGCACGCGTAAGACAGAATTTCCTATACGTCTCAAAACACCCGGAGATCAGGGCTTTTTGAAGCTGCGTTTTCCGATCTCAGAGAGGGAAATCCACCCAAGCAGCCACCATGGAGGCCATCAAGAAGAAGATGCAGATGCTGAAGCTGGACAAGGAGAACGCCATCGACCGGGCCGAGCAGGCAGAGACGGACAAGAAGGCAGCGGAGGAAAAGTGCAAGCAGGTGGGAATGAAAGAGGACATGAAAAAGTGATGCAAGGGTCAGTAGTCATGAGTGCTTCGCAAATGAAAAAGTAGCAATAAAGTTATGGATTAGGATACCTGCCAACAAGCAAAGGAATAATTTAATCCTATAATAATGTTCATCTTTTTGCTTTTGGTTGATGAACAGCTAAATCTATTTGTAAAAAGTGCTTCAGACTTGGCATAGCACACTTCAGGTTTTCCTTTCAAGGCTTGTTTCTCCTGTTATTTAACTAATCATCAGACCAATCCTTTCATTAAACTTTCTTTTGAGACATTTCACGTGTTTCTATACTCTATTCCTCACAGCTAAATTACTGTTATTTGAAAATAACCAATTTTTTTTTGTCATTGCTCTGAGACTGGATTGTAAATTCAAAATTGTTTTGTGACAGTAGGCTGTGGAAACATAAATACCTCCTTAACCCTTGTGTTGCCTTCGGGTCAATTTGACCCGATTCAATGTTTAACCCTCCTGTTACCTTTATATTTACTAACATATTTTACCCTTGAGGTCAATATGACCCCAGCTATTAAAATCTCCAGAAAATTATTAGAATTAATATTGTTTTCCAAGTTTAAGTGTGAGGTACTTTATGTTTGTTTGTTGACTCCCGAAAGAACACCGACATTAAACATTGAATCGGGTCAAATTGACCCGAAGGCGACAGGAGGGTTAAATATTGAATCGGGTCAAAATGACCCGAAGGCAACACAAGGGTTAAAAGGCCAGACAGCACTGCCATAAGCTTTCAGAACCATGAAGTTTCCATTTTCTGTAACGTAATTATGTCTATCATTTCCAGCTAAAATGCATCACCTAATATGAAGAACACAGCCAGGCATTCCCAAATTAGAAACACATACTTTTGATTATTTCTTTGCAGTTGCTTATGGGTAAAAGAAAACTTTGAGTCACCACACCACCCAAACAGATATATTTACATAAATCCGAACTGAATGTAACACAAATAGGTCACTGTTAATGCCGTTTAATAATTAATAATGTTAGGCTGAAAGAAAGCTCATTAAATCCCCAGCATGGTGGTTTTGGCCACTTAAGGTGATGAGATCACCCATAAGTCAGGATTTGGTCTCTTGAGAGGAAAAAGTGAGTTCAGCTCCCTCCGGGACCATTTTTAAGAGAGTTTATGGAGCATCTGTGTGCTATAAAGCTTTTTTTGGCAGGTGTATCCAACACAGGAGACAATACACGCACATGAGAATCTTTCAAATGGACACAGGCGACATTGAACACACACAGACTTATTAGGCCCATAGTTGCGGGCGTCTGTGTGTTCTCACTGATAACAGCTGTATTTGTAGACACCAGGAGAGAATGAGTGTGGAATTCAGTAGGATTATCTGAAGTGCTTCATGGGCCCTTCAGAGGAGGGGAGGGGGACTGGATGGGGGGAACACTTAAACCTGTGAGTATGTATATGATGGTGTTGGAGAGAGAGAGAGTGAGCATGAAGGAAAGGAGGGAAAGAGAGAGAGAGGGAGAGAGAGATAGAGGATGTGACTTTGCATACCTGGTTATGTCATGTAAACCATTACCATTTAAATGTTAACAAACAGAATATAAAAAAAAAAAATTTGACTCTCAAATCAGCCGCTGCTGCTTTCCCACTGAATTCAAACACATTGGTCGGATGATGTCCCATCAGACTGAATGATTATTTAAGCCCAGTACAAATGTCACATTAACATTTTTTTTAAATTGTGGACATTTTGGGGAGGGGTAGAGTGGTAAATGGGGTAAGATAACAAAGGAAAAGAGTCTAATTTGGATGAAGACACACTGAGCTGAGAAGGTGTACTGAACTGGACTAACAGCCTCTCCTGTTGTAGCTGGAGGATGAGCTGATGGACCTTCAGAAGAAGATGAAGCAGACAGAGGACGAACTGGACAAATTCTCCGAGGGCCTGAAAAATGCTCAGGAGAAACTGGAACTGTCTGAGAAGACAGCGGCAGACGTGAGTGAAGGGTCTCACACTCATACTGTGCACACACATACACCTGAGTGAAAATGTGAAATGGAACTGCCATTCATTAAATAATACTAATACTGATACGGCCCTATTAATTCCGTAGCAAGAGAAATATTAACAAAAGGCTTCTGCTGTTATCGTTAACTAATTGCTCTTTTCCGACTTTACCATGGCACCGCTGAGCCCATCTTTCCACAGCTGGATGGTTCTAAGCAACCACCAGCCGTGGGTTTACTTTGATCCACGGTGACTGGTTTGGAGCACTTCAGAGACACAGTCACATTCCTGTTCAGCCACTCCTGAAAGATGAGCACATGGATAAACTGTAACCATAATCCCCTCACCCAAACACAAACACACACACACACACACACACACACACACACACACACACACACACACACACACACACACACACACCCACACACACACGGTTCCAGGTGTCTGTGTGTTCTTACTGAACCAAGAGCAGAAAGGTTACCAGACAAACTGCATCGTCATCATTCCTGTTTACTGTTTTTGAAGATGTTATGTGCCAGTAGTTTGTGTACTGTACATGCAGACTTTGCTATAATGAAAACCACGACAAAAATAGTAATTGTTGCCTTTTTGGTGTTGCTTTTTACTGATATGTCATGTGATTATCAATACTAACATACTTTACATCTCATATGTTGGAATACAAGCACACGTACACAAATACTTCACTTAATTAGTTATTTAAGGTACTTGTACTTTACTTTTCCATGCTTGTATACATCTACATTTCAAAAGGAAATATTACACTTTTTTCCTGAATTACATTTATCTGGAGGTTGTAGATCATTTGTAAATCAATCAATCATTTTTATTTCAGCCAACAAATGTGATCAGCTTATAAGATATGATGTTTTATTATTGATTAAACTACCAAAATAAACAGTTAAACCGTAAATAATGTGGTTAAATAACCCAGCTATAGTAAAATGCTGATTATACATTATTGCATCAGTAATAGTAATCAAGTTATACAACAATCCTTTTGCCTAACCAGTACATTTACATGTTATCCTTTCATTATTTGGATATCCTTTTTAAGTTAACGTTTTAATGCTGAAATTGTACTTATAATAGAGTATTTTTACACTGTTTGTGTTACTTTTGCTTGAAGTCAAATCTCTGAATACATCTTCTGCCAATAAGGAATCCTTTATTAATCTAGAATCATCCTATAACAGGACGACTGAGACTTCTTCATCGGACTCAAACCAACTCTCACATGTATGAGATGTTTGTGTATAATAGTGTAATTATTAATGTCAGTAGATGTACCGGAACATTGGAGTTGTATTAGTCCTGTGGCCAATAAGCTGCAACCTGGGAAAAAAGATAATATTTTAGATTGTTGGCAACACCGCAAACCACAGCGCTGTAGATCTGTCAGTGGTGGTTTCTCCGGCATTTTAGTGTGTGCGTGTGTGTGCATGTGTGTGTGTGTGTGTGTGTGTGTGTGAAAGAGAGAGAGGGAGAGCGAGAAGGGAATTCAAGCATAAGACAAAGTCCATATATGGGAGTCAGTTATGTTTAAGATAAGGATAAAATACCGATCCTATACCAGTTAAGCAGTGATTCCAACAAGATTACGAAGCTGGCCGTGCAGGGAGAAGCGTCGTGAAAACAAAAATCCTGCCAGCTGCCACCAAGATGTGGTATTGTTTGAGCCTTGTGGAGGATATCCCAGGGAAATGCAGTGTTGTACCACGAACAAAGAGAAGGGAAGTGTCTGACACACAGACACAGAGACTGAGGCTGGATGATCCTCACGCAGTGATCACATGAACTCTGAAGAGCTCTGAGCAGCCTCACATGCAAAGTGGGTCGAGTGGGCCCCGGGAAAAAGTATTGTTGTGTGTGTGGGGTGAGCCGGACTAGGTGTAGCTTCCACTTCTACGTTTTGTTAAAAATAGATGTTTAGTATATTCCCGGTGATGTCCTATATACGCACAGCACCATTTCCAGCTTGTGAAGCCGCTGCGCTTCACCTCCGTGAATCCAGCTGCACATGTCGCTTATCAGAGGCAGCAGTCAAGTCATTACACATCTCAATTCACACAGAAAGCCCCATCGGAAACTTGGAGGGGGCTGGGAAAGCAGAACGGAGAGCCAAAGACCTCCACAAGCAAGCGGTTGTGATTCATGAAAGAAATAGTCCCTTCGCCATTGACTGGTGGTGCTGATATTTAGGTCATGACAGCTCACCGTCGGCGGAAAGCAACCAGACAGAGAGTCGGCCTTTCGGAGAGATCACAAGCTGACAGTTAAAAGAGCCAAAGATGGAGGCTCCGTGGACAGTAGTTTGAATACAGGTATTGATAACAGCAATCACAGAGGCAACAGTTCCTGTTTTAGGGGGAAACTGGACTGCGGGGGCTGGCCGGGCGGAGAAAGCAGAGAGCAGGCAGGGGGGCTCTGGTATGTGAGGAATGCAGCTAAGGCAAACAGAAAGCCCCACACTCCTGTGTCTAATGAAACCAATGCTCCCTGCTTTTCCGGGCGCGAGGGAGCAAATCAGACAGAGGGAGGCTCAATCAACAGATGTGATTGATCGAGAGGGATTTTCTTCTTCGCCGTGAACGGCGTGGTCTGAATCTGCTGGCCCCGTTGCTCGTCCAGTCGGCGTGTTTGCTCACAAAAGCGATCGTGTGAATGGGGAACAGAGAGGATGCGGCATGAAGCTGATTTACACCCACACAGTGAACATGGCCTCCTAGCAGGCAGGTGGTGGAGGATATTTGTTTGCATCAGCCACGCGGTTCCTCAAAAATAGAAACATTTATGACGTTACCTACATTGTGCATGATAGTTTAATTCATAGATTTTCTGTATTATATACACTGCGTGGTTAGTTTTCTGCATGTTGTATCCCCTGTTCTGTCCTTTCACATTTCTTTTACAAGCTTGTCCTTAATTCTTGCTGAAAAATAAATAATATTTTGTTATTATTATTAGGTATTTATTTCAACAATACCTGATAATGACTGAACTGTATTGTGAATTGTAAAAATGATCCACAAGACATTTAGAATAATGTAATGGTGCAACCATAAATGTTTAAGTTTTTTAAAATATAGTATGAAAAATCATCTAACCAAATGATAATATTGCTTGACTGATTTTTGCAGTGAGTACCAATATTGATATTCAAGAAAAATCTGTGTTTTGAGAAATTTTTGCAAAATTTGAATCTTGAATCCTATTTTTTCTCCATTTGCATAATGTATTGCTATCGACTGGACATATGTAATCAGCTAATCAGCTAATAACATGCTATATATCGCTCTAACTCTCCACAATATATCATATTATTTCATTCTGAAGTTTCTAGCTTGTGACCCTTCATGACTGAAGTGATGCTAAACCACAACTCTTCCTCACAGCTGTACATCTGTGAGCTTTGAGTAGTTCATGATGCTTGTGAGTTCAGGATGTTTGCTTTTCAGATTGATCTATTTGCTGAGTCTGTAATCTCAGCGTCTCCCAAGAAAAAATGGACATGTTGGAATTCAAATACACAGTATACTGTACAGTGTGTTTCCAAGCAGGATTCAAACTTCAAACTTCCAGCGTGAGTCTATAAAGTGAAATATCACTGACTCCAAACTCTGGGCACTGGACTTTTTAATTCTGAATGTCACTCGTCCTGTCTTTCCTTCTTCTTTTGAAAGTCTCACAGCAATGATCATATCAGTCACAGGGATCAGCTTTTTACACACGCGTGCGCACACACAAACGCACTCACACACACACGCCGTAGACTGTGATGCACACGCACGCACGCACACATACCGTGTAAACTGTGATGCACGCACACAGGCCCCTCCCTCTCTGACCTCATCATCCCGATCATCTCTCTCCTCCTCCCGCACAGTCTGGCGCTCTCCGCTCTCCTCACCGCGCAGCTTTTCTAATCCTTCTCCTCCAACTCTGGTCCGGACCAAAAAACTGCAACATTCCTGAGGACGACTTTCTATACGGCCCGTGAACGTATCATTCCTACAGACCAGAAGAAACCTTTGGAGAACACCTGGACAACGTTACTTCCTGGTTATATAACTTTTCTTTGCACTTGAACGACTTCTTTTACATTCCAAAGACTTTGGCCCCGGACATACGTCGTTTTTTTTGGGGTGTCTTTTTTTTAAAACTATCAACGGTCAAAGTCATTTTTCTCATTGTTATATTATTCTATACAGACCAACAAAGCAGGGCGTAGTAGCTCGTTTTTGTGTGTTTTTTTGCACAACCTATAAACTGCATTCCGCACCTCAACGTGTCGCCTTAAATTGCGTAAATAGTCCACAATGGCAGGTTTGAACTCTCTGGATGCCGTGAAGAGGAAGATTCAGTGTTTGCAGCAGCAGGCCGACGACGCAGAGGACCGATCTCAGGTCCTACAGAGAGAGCTGGACAGTGAACGGGAGCTGCGAGAGAAAGTGAGACAATCAAATCCTCTCGCCTACTTTCTTTGACGGTTCTTTTCTCGCTCCGCTCTGCTATCACCTGTCTGACTGTGTAAATGACGTTAACGTCTCCGTATTACCCTCTCGGGGCTCTAACGAGACACCGTTACTTCGTGTCATTAATTCATTCGCGGGCGTGATCGTGCCACAATGCAAGGCGTTGGTCTGTAATGAAAAAAAAGTTTGGATTCCTGTAGGTCTCTGCGCATGCGCAGTGTGGTCCGATTTACAGGCCGCTGTCGAACTACTGTGAATATTGTAGACCACGTGGACATCATTTCACTTATTGTGCAATTGAATTCATCTATTAGATTGACCAGAATACTTGTTATGGATATAAATAATGTTCATACTTTATTATATCATACGTGTAACTACTTTTTAATGAGGTCTTAGCAGCAATTAGAGCTGCCAACGTTTAGATTAAGAGGATAATGGTGTGACTCCCCAGGGAAATTAACTTATCACTCACTTGCTTGCTCAGTGGTGGTGGATGTATGCCAGCAGCTGCTTGGTTGAATGCCCAGCCACCGCACCATCCTACATCCGCTGATGATAGGAAAATATAGGGCACATATACTTAAAAGTATGCCTACTCTGTTATTAGCAATTCCAAAGAATAGTCTGGAAAATGTGCCATTTATAACTAGAGCTGGAACTATTTCTTACTTAATCGGTTAGTCGTCGATCAACATGAAATTAATCAGCAAACATTTGATTGTTTGATAATCCTCAAGATTTTTTGTTTAAAGCCACAAATAGTAAATATGTACTGGTTGCATTTTCCACAATGTGAATATATTCGGTTTTATTAGCCTCCCATGATGATAAACTGAATATATTTGGGCTGTGGACTGTTGGTCAGTCACTTTGAACTCTGAAAAGTTTTAAAGTGCATCTCTTTTTGCTATATACTGACACTCAGTTAATCGGTAGATTCATCGATAATAAAACACATTGTTAGTTGCAGCTCTACTTTCAACACTATCATGTATCAGCAGAAAACCAGAAGCGTGGATGTTTTAAACGGGACTCATCTGTTTTTTTTATTCATGCCTGTCTACATCCGAGTTTTGTAACTTAATACAGAAAAAGTAGAGAGTGGACTTTGAGAAAAAAATGCTAAGCAGCAAAGTTAGGTAACATTCTTGACTTGTTTCACGTGCTGCTTTATGGCATTCAGTGCCATATTCTTTGCATAGGAGTTGGTTAATGACAGGACAAGTAGGCAGACTCGAGGAGAGTGGGAGGGGAAGGTGTGGCTGTAAAGATATGGGAGCTGCGATGATGAAAGGAGCTGGCGTGCTGTAGGACTTACCCCTTTGTTACAAACTGCCTATTAGGTAACAGGCAATGCATATTCACATCAATGACGTCAGTAATTATTCATTTAAAAATAATTTCAGTCTTTAAGTTAAAAGTCATAGTTGTGTGTTTGTCAATACAGGTTGAGACATATTTAGTATCTTGACTTCAACATTTTGGGAGGTTGTGATTGTTTTTGCTGGATGCCTTTTGTCCTTTGCTCATTTAGTGGCTATGTGTGGTTTAGGGAAATCTCCAACCTGCTTACTTTAAATCTAAACACCTTCAACAGATAGATGACTAGTACTTCTGGTGGTGCATATGAACATTTCATCTTTCATCTCTTGCCACATCGGTTTAACGGTTAACATTAAGTTTAATCAAAAATGTAAATCTCCAAACGATTTGTATTTTGATTCCATCCGTGGCAATATTTTAAGAAAGACACTGTATAATGTCTCCCATTATTAGGACATTGTAGCCTACAATAGAGAGCATTATACTAGAAGGCTGTCATCCTTATGAAAACATTCACATATGAGGCTGTGAAAGAAGTCGTTTGGCAAGCGGATGAGAGGGCACTTCAATATTTCCCCTTAAAAAAAACTCTCCAGCACAGTTATTGCTAGTGTACCATTGGTGAAGTCACCATGTGCGGTTTACTACACCTATATTACGGTGACGAGAACACTTTACATTATTCTCCTCAATCGTTTCAGGGGTATATAAACCCACATAAGGACATTTTAACCTATTTTCAACAATTAATAAATACTTCTTCTCCGCTAACGACATATTACATACAGTTAAAACTTGTCAATGTTATATGTTAGTCTTAATCATTGTCTGTGTATATAACAACACCAACTCATGGATGCTTCAGAGGAGGAGTTAGAAATGTTGTTAAATAGATCAATAAACATATGATAAGAGCTACATTATAGTGGATGTAAACAACTTATTGAAAGTGTAATTGCTGCTTATAAATGGGAATTAGGTGGATTGAAATGGTGCGATATCTGCAATGTGGACATGTTTTTTTTCCATTTCATTGTGCATTCATAGTCAAACAGAGCAGTGCACTTGTGTGGTGAGGTTGCTGTAGTCCCATATGTGAATAATTAGGGCAACCTGCAGTTATTCCTTGGCACAAAAAACTCTTTTCATTTGAGCAGGGGGAGATCAAAACAGGATCCTCGCTGAGTCTGTTAAGGTAATGAACCATAGTTTGAAAACGTTACGGCATCAGAAGAAGAAAAAACTACTTTTGGCCACTTATCTAACACAAAAATTTAAATATTTGCTTGTTTCAAGTTTTGTTTTAACGCAGCTAGAGACGTGACAATTTAATAATGCTTTACGGCTGTCAGATTAAAGGGACATGACATAGGCCTGAATGCCCCTTTGACCTTCTTAGATGTGTTTTACTTACAGCCGTTATTCTCACGGAGCTTTTCCTTCAAAGTGCTCACAGCACTTACTTGTTGGAAGGTACAAAGTTGAGAGTTAGGCCGGAGATTATGATTTGTATTTAATTTATGAACCTGAAAGCTGTGTGAGCGACCCAGATGAACAAGATCTGCTGCTCTTCATTTAGCCTGCATTGCAGCTGGATTCTCACGATATCTAAAGATCACATAAAAATCCACCTTGTCAGGCTTCAGTTAATGCGTCTGTGTCCGAACTGTCAGTGATTCGGACCAATCAGCGTCTTGTTGGGAGCTCCTGGCAGCCAAGGGGTGGTTCAGTGACGTAACGACACAAAGAAGGGACTGTACGTTCTGAACAACGCTGGCGCCTCCTAAAGAGGTTAGTGTAGATGTTGCAAGAGCATCAGTTACATCAGAACTGGAGAGTATTTCTTCATGGAAAGAAGAACGAAGAATGACACTGTGGAATTGTGGAACTGTGGAATTGTTCTGTGGAACACACCATCTTTTGGGTCTGGTTAGCTCCTTATAGCATGGAAGCAAATTTACAATTTGTATAATGATTGTCATGGTGATAATTGGTGTAAAATGCAGTTTTTGATTCGTATCTAAAAGCAGATGAAAAGGGAAGTGGGACTCAAAACCTCCACTGAGGTATAAGCATTGGGAAGCAGGTCCCACCCACACACACACACACACACAACAGCTGCCCCTCCCAGGACGTCGTCTACCGACTCTGGCCCAGCACTTCCTGTGCTTCTACTCCCAACACTTCCTGTCCCTGAGCTCCAGCCTTGATCAACAGGAAGATTAGTGTGTGTGTGTGGTGGATTATAATATGGTGGATATTCCAGTCCACTTCAGCTTTTGTCAGTTTACTCAACGTTAATTGTCTAATGGCGATGGGGGTCAGCTATTTATTTCATCTGTTTCTATATATACATTCTTCATCTACTGTACTAATGTGACGTACACATTGGATTTGCTAGACACACTGATGTTGTATTCTACTTGCATGACAACTGTGAAAGTTAATTGCAGGAAGTAATTTAGACATACTTCCCTCAGCTCATCAGTTTGTCAAAATGACCGAGAGGTTTCATCTGTTGGCTGGTTGGTGTGGTCAGGGAGCTTGATGGTTTTCAGCAAGGCCTTGAGCAGACTCCACAGATTCCGTGGAAAGATTTACTTCCTGGTTTTACTGTTTTCTTTGGACTTTCTCCCTGGAAATAGCTCAACTTTCCAAATTTAACTGCCACATGTTACGTTTTGGCAGTCGCTGGCATTCTGGAGAAAACTCCCATGTTACCGGCTTGTGGCTTTGCTGATTATGCAGGCCAAGGTTGCGGGTTGCAAAGCTAAATTTGCTACAATTGTAATTAAGTAGCATTTAGAGAGTGGATATGAAGCCAGCCTATTCCTTTACAGATAGATGCAGGCCAGGCTCAGTGAGTTGCTTTAAACATTTTCCTGGGATGCTTTCGTCAAAGCAGGATCTCTGCATCTGTGAGCATGTGCGTGGTAATTCTGCCTAAAAGGACTGGATTAAAAGTTGTATTGCTAAAAAGTATTGCTGGTGGTTCCATCACCTGTGTGATCGGAGACAACACAATTAAAGACCAATACGATATATGTAAATTCAAATAAAACCAAGAAGAAAAACTATCTAAATAGTTTGGTTCCTGTTGTATTTTGTGGATTCCTGAAGGGATTCAATGAACCTCTTGTCAGTATTAGACAATAGATTGTGCAGCAAAGACTCAAACCAGCTCCAGATCTGTGTGAAAGTCTGACCAACTACTTTTTGCACAAAGAGACGTCATTGTGACGCTTGTCTGGAAGTTTAATGACCTTCTTTTACATATCACACCTCATTACAGGCTGGCCTATACATTGTATGCAGCTCTCTTTGCATGCCAGATCTTTATGGGAAAAGATTACACACTCACACTCAGTCACATTGAGAGTGGCGAGCAGCAGTGTCAGGAATAACTTCCACTGAACCCCAACAGCATTGTGCAGCTCATTAGCCCACTGCCCTGGAATCAGCCAATAATAAGATTCCTCTTTCACTTGACCTTGATCTGGTCTCTAAGACACTCTGGTATTTCTTAAGTTACTCCCTGTGGAACTGTGCTGTATCTTGAAAGTCAGTAGAGACCAGAGACAGAGAGGTAAGGGAAAGGCACATGCGAGTCCTAGAGGGACTAGGGTGCTTGAGATGGACAAGCCATGATTTAAACGACTGGCCAGCTCGCTTGCTCTCATGGACAAAATAATACAGAATAACCAGGCAAGAAAAGAATAGTTTGACATTTTGTGAAAATTCTTTTCCTGCTCCCTGTAGTTTCTTCTTGTATTGGATGAGAACATTGACACCACCCTCCTGTGTGCACATTAAATATGAAGCGACAGCCAGCAGCTTAGCTTAAAGACTGGAAGCAGCTACTGGTTACAATAAGTAACCAGTTCCTCTAAAGCGCACACATTAACACGTTATATCTTGTTTGGTTCATGCATTCAAAAAACTGAAGTGTAAGTGTAAAAACGACACTATGTGGTTTTACAGAGTATAGTTGTCATGGCGTGGTTGCCAGTCCACCAGTGGAGGACGTGAAAGGTTACTCCAAACGGCCAAAAATACATCTGGCACATAACCCCATTTAAAAAACAGAAAATGCATAATTTTGAGTGTTCGGTTTTTGTATGGATTACAAACAAGTGAGATTTGGACAGAGCCATGCTAACTGTTTCCCTCTGTTTCCAGTCTTTGTGCTAAGCTAACTACATGGTGATTAGCATCAATCTTTTCATCTAACTCAGCAAGGAAGCAAATCAGCAAGTATTCTTTGAGGAATGTTCCAGCCACTATGACTGAATGTCCTTTGGCAAGGCACTAACTGGTCAAGGGGATCTTTTAAGTAGCCAGCAGCGAAAGCATGGTTACATATTAAGCCGACCTGATAACAGAGCAGCTACTTGTCATCCAGTATCTTTTACAGAATATATATGTGTATATATCTGTGTGTGTGTGTGCGTGTGTGTGCGCATGTGTGCTCACTGACACAATCTTCCCGATACTCCACCACAAACATTCTCCATAGTTTGTTTTACCATATAAGGCGGTGGTGCGTCCCTGGCAGCCAGAGAATGCAAAGTGGTTGCTAAAGGAAGGGGCAAGGCCAGAGACGGAGAGAATACCAGCTCTGAAAGAAAGAACAATCAAAGGGAGGAAATGAAAGAATGTTGGGCAGCTGACTTCCTGTTACTGTTTTTATCAAGATCCTCATTTGCAAAGTAGTGTTTGGAGTCTATTTTTAGAGTAAATGTTTGTTCTACGACTTTGTGGTTCTTAATTCGGATGACCTTTACCTGAACATTGCAGTCACATTTGTTATTTTTCTTCAAAAAGCTTTGAAGATTAAAATAGCTTGTGTTGCTCTCAGCATGTGTAAAAAGAGTTTAATAAGCTGTAGGAAATGTATTTTCATCACCATTTTAAGGACTTCGAGGAAAGAACGACTCTTTCCTGTGGTCATGGTTGAGTGAATTAGAGGCATGAGAGTATGTGCAGGATGCCCATAAGCTTCTTTACTTGACACAAGGCGGTCTCTGTCTGCAGAGAGGTTTCCCCGCCTGTGATTGGTAAAAGCTGATGACAGATAACACACCAGGTTGCATACATCTGATTGAGAGCGTAATTATATTGCCGCAAGACCTTTTGCATTTCTGTGTCGTTTTAATGAATGACGACACGCCTTTTACTTGGCAGGAAACTAGCCGGTTGCTCGCTGGAGATGTTTGTTTGAGAGAGGCACGCATTGGCCGAGTGACAGTGTTTGTTTGCATGTTTGCAGAGTGTGCGCGTGTCTGGAAGTGCATTACGGAGTCTGATGTGTGGCGGAACCAAAAGCCTCGTCGTGAATAGCTTGCTTGTTGGTGTGCAGACGGTATTCTCCACAGCACTTTGCTTCACTAAGGGAGTCACAATATCTGTTATTTCAGGCTCCGGTTTAATTCTGCTCAACGTTTCTCACCAGACGGATGAAGTGTCGACAGAGGTGAACCTGCGTGAAGGACATTGCCGATGAGATTTCAAGCCGCCTGACCGATTTATGACTTTTCATTCATTCCATGTTGGGTTCGGTTTTCCTCTCTCAAGTTTTAAGGCACGTCAACGCTTGTCTGACAGGACAGACATTCCCTGTCTCATATCAGCGGCCTCCCCTGGCAGCCCTGGGTGCAGTAGGGCAGGGCGAGAGAGAGAGAGAGAGAGAGAGAGAGAGAGAGAGAGAGAGAGAGAGGTGTGGAAAGACTGACTGGCGAGTCAGCATTTCAGGGTGACATGGAGACGCGGAAGAGAAAATCTTAAAAATTAAAAAAAGAGTCCGGCTGCCAACGAACAGGAAGCCATGCTTTCATTTCCTGAAATATTAAGTGTTTGACAGAATGGAAGATGGGAAGTCTATTTATTCTGTGCACAAACCGCCTGAGTTACTCTTTTCCATTGAGCTTTCTGAGCGTGCTCTTCCTCTCCGTGCAGCGTTACCTTTCCTCCTCTTTGCCAAGCCTTTCTCTTTTGTCTCTCGTCATGATGCTATCTTGCAAAAATGATGCCAGAATGACTCATCTACATTCGGACTGTTGAGCCGACCGGCAACCTGACTTCTGGACTGAGTGACTAGCTAATGAGTCACTGACCTACTAGCTGCTGCCCTGTAAACGCAGCACAGAATAACATCTGTTTGTCCAAGAAATCCCCAGGTGTTTCATTTTAAGTAACGGGGAGTAAACTTGTGTGAGTTCTCTGAGTTTGAATGAATAATTTAGCCTTGTGGCGGTTTAAAAGTGCAGTTACGTAGTGCCGTCTGAGCTACCTGGTCGTAAACGTTGAACAGTGGACAGTCTCTTTGTTGTGACCTTTGTATGAAAACTGAGGTGGGCGGGTTTCCAGTTTGAGAGCGGCTCCCTAGGAGGCGGTGGTTAGATAAACTCCCTGTCCCACTGAGAGGAAATGCCTGTTTAGTTGTTTGTTTGCTTTCTTTTTCCCCTCTGTGCCTTTTTGTTTTCCAAAGGCAGATGAGAAGAAGCTCATTTGTCCAACCTGGTTCCAGTTCTGCATTCACAGTCAACGGAAATTGAGTTTTTCAATATTTCATTCGACTGCAAAGTCCTGTGATCTTCAGATATTAAAAAGGATTACACTCTCCAGCCAAACCGCTTCTGTAGAAGACCCTCCAAGGACCTCCAGCTGTCTCCATTTGTATTATTATCCATCAGCGAGGCAACTATCGATTTATGAAATGATTAGCGTGGCCAAGCGCGTGATGAAGAGATTATCATATCTCACTTACAGATGGAATTAAATGTATATGTAGCTGCCTTCCTTAAACATGGCTGCCTCGATCCACTAGTAACACCTTTCAAAAGAAGATGCTCAATTTTTCCCCCAAACAAGTTTACATATACACTAATAACTCTCAACTTTTAATTTTTGTTTATTTCTTTTACAAAACATTTAGAAACTGTTGCCGACTTTCAACATGGGAGAAAGTGAAGATGAAAAGTCTCTATTTAACAAAAAGTCTAACTCTTCCAAAAACACATAATGACTCAATAGTAACCGTTCATTTATTTTAAAAAAGAAGTTGTTTGGGTTAAAAAGATGGAAGATACCTTAAAAAAAAGGTTGAAAATACCAATATTATGTTCTTGGATGTTCTCTCTGAACTTTCAGTCCGTGACTATTACTCTGCACTCCTCGTGTGAGAAGCTCATGAATAAAATGCCAATTTTGTGATTTGTTAACATGGTCTTAGAAAGAGCTGTATGTTTAAAAGCACAGAGTCAAACTATTTTGCTAATCCCCGCGAATGCAACAGCATAAATTCACTTATTTTTAGAGCGTTACTGACTTTTCTCTCCCCACTGCCCACTTTGTGCCTTTTCCTTCTCTTCTGGTTTTGTGGTGGGGAAAAAGGGGGGAAAGGGAAGACCAGCTTGGATGATATAAAGTGGAATGAATTACTAAATGTCTCTCTTCCCACATTTTTCCTCCTCACAGGCGGAGGGTGATGTAGCAGGACTGAACCGTCGGATCCAGCTGGTGGAGGAGGAGTTGGACCGAGCCCAGGAGAGGCTGGCCACCGCACTGCAGAAACTGGAGGAGGCTGAGAAGGCCGCAGATGAGAGCGAGAGGTCAGTTTGTATTTAAAAAAAGATCAAACCTCGATCTTCTTTCGATTTTAATTTTGTTCACGTTCATATGCCTGCAGTTGTGTGATAATGTGTGTTCCTGGCTTTCACAACATCATTTAAAGCCTCATGTATGTCTCAGGGGGATGAAGGTGATTGAGAACCGAGCGTCGAAGGACGAGGAGAAGATGGAAATTCAGGAGATGCAGCTGAAGGAGGCCAAACACATTGCAGAGGAGGCCGACCGTAAATACGAGGAGGTGAGTTTGACAGCGAGAGCTGGTTCAGAGCAAGACACTCAACTTTAAATTTTAAATTTTTCGTCTTTAATCTGGCCTCTTTTCTTTTCGGATTCTATTGTGCTTCGAGTCCAACGACTTGTATTGATTGTTGTCCCAGGTGGCCCGTAAGCTAGTGATCCTGGAGGGAGAGCTGGAGAGAGCTGAGGAGAGGGCCGAGCTCTCAGAATGGTAAAACCCCGCGAACACTCGAGCACATACACACACATGCCCGTCGCTCGCCCATCGAAACCAAGCGTGTGTCCGTCTCCCTCCACAGTAAAGCCGGGGACCTGGAGGAGGAGCTGAAAAATGTGACCAACAACCTCAAGTCCCTAGAAGCCCAGTCTGAGAAGGTGAGTGTCACGTTGCATGTGGAGAGACATGCGTGGCGATGACTGGACCGTGCAGCAGAAATACACATTTAGCTAAAAGTACTACTTCTTTTTTTGGCCTCCTGAGCAGCCAGACTAGTGGTGCTTTTCCACACAGGAAAAATGCAGCAGACTGAAACACACTTCTCTTTTTTTCTTCTTTTTTTGTTCACGAAGTTGGAAGACAAGCCACAAAGTGGGAGTAAAAGACACTTGTTTATCAAAGTTACGATGCTTTCACTGTCTCTGGCCATGTTTTGCCAAAGAAAAATACATGTTAAAAATGCATCAATGGTGAAACTAAATGTTCTAATCATATTGGCAAATACTTACACAGCTGATTGATGGTTTATGGAGTAGTTTTTCTTCTCTTTCAAAAATACACAATCTAAATATAGACAACAGTACACCAGTGTGTATCATCTCCACTTCCCCGTATGCTGTCATTGGGGCTGTTCTCATGGCTCAGTGGACAGTAATTTGAGTGAGTAGGGAGGGACGCCCCATCACCAAAGTATTGTTTCATACAACCGCTATTATAATTGTGTATCATCAGGCCGTACCATTTATGTCCCCCTCCCCTGTAGTTTGGATGGAACCCGGAATGTCAGGTTCACAACTAGTGCTGAGAAGCAGTCATGACTCGTGGTAGATGAATATCTTAGATCTCGGAGGGGTTATTGGCAGCGTTCTGTGTTTTAGTAAACAGAGACCAGCATCTAGTCGAGACCTGCAGCGCATTCTTCCTGCTAGCTCCGTCAAATTCCTCCCCAGGCACAGACAGGCAGAATGACGGAGGGCCGGACTTACCACATGACTTTAGGAAATACATGCCATCGCTTTGTTCGGTCATGCCTGCCGTGGTTGGCAACGCAGCACCACTTGTTCCTCCGGCCTCAGAAAGAGTGGTTCCATTGCTGTTGGAGCCATTATTATCCATTGTGTGATGAGTGTGTATGTGTGTGTGTGTGTTCACATTCACTGTGTGCATTTGAAGGTGAAAGCATTTATGTAACTGATGAGGTCATGTTGTTTCTCTGTGTCTCTTATGTCAAAAGTACTCAGAAAAAGAAGACAAGTACGAGGAGGAGATCAAAGTTCTGACTGACAAACTGAAGGAGGTGAGACACGGATTCTATGTCACACTATTTGACCATGTAGTGTGTGTCTTTGGAAGGAAACACATCAGAATTGTCCCAAATATAAGCTGTAACTTTCGTGACTCTAAGAGCGGGATGGGCCTCATTGTATCCTGGAGAGGATTACAGGGTACAATGTAACTACGGTGTCTCAGGGTCAAATCAGGCCTCTATGACACTCTCCCTAAATTTCCTATCCCCCTCCACTGGATAGATCTTTTAAAAAAACATATCCATCAAGCTTTTATCACAGACTTTAGATTCTAGATGTTTTTGTTGTCGCTAAATGGATAATTTTAACAGGTTATACATTAAGTTTGTATCAGCTTAAAGTAAAAATGAACCTCCAAAATAATCAAGGAATCCCCCCCTCAACCCCCCCGTACTGTTACCTTGAATTTGGGGAGAAAATCTATTTTCTTCTTCGCATGCTTGTGAATGGAGAATCCAGAAACAGAGGGCAAACTTGATGAATATGTAAATTCTGCGGCATCAGCCAACGTATCGCATCCGTTTTTTAAATACTCGCACAACTCGTGCATTGTGATCCAACGCTCATCCATCCAGTCGTGTGCTCACGACTTCCCAAACACGTGCGTCTTTGTTGTAACCGTACTATTGACAACACTTCCGCATAAACAGCTTCGCGCTCCTCATCCGTGCAAAGGCGGTTTATGTGGAAGTGTTTTAAACAGTAAAGTTTTAGCCACAACGCGTGAGTATGGGAAGTAGTGAGCATACAACAGAATAAATGAGACTTTGGGTATACTGCACACATTTCTTCAATTCATCTTTGATTTTCTGTTCACTGCGGTGACATGCGAGTAAAACGAAGTTTTCTTCACAAAGTCAAAGTAACAAAGTAATTGGTATACACATGATCATTTTAGGAGTATTATAAATATCATGCATTGAAAACTGGAATGTAAAACATGTAATAACATGCTGTGTCTGTGTTCCGGTTAGGCTGAAACCCGTGCAGAGTTTGCCGAGAGGAGCGTGGCCAAGCTGGAAAAGTCCATTGATGACCTGGAAGGTAGAGATCAGCCCCCCTCACATGTCATAGTGCTCCACTTTGTTGATGCGCCACAAACAGGTTGTTTAGCAGAGTTTCCTGCAGATCAGGGGCCAACTCTAATCCGGGTCCATCTTAATGCACACATGCACAGTTACTTTCAGTTTGACGTAGAACCCAGAAGGAGAGTCCTGTTTCAGCAACACTGTGGATAAATTCTGTGGAAAAGAAAATAACTTCCTGCTAAATATATGGGTATCCCTAAAGTTTAACTAATGGAAGACCTACTCCAAAGAGGACAGAATGCGCTCAGGTGTTTTTATGTCAGCATTATTTTGCTGTCAAACCAAAGGAAGCTGATGTCATAGACAGTCGAAGCAGGTTTTAAATGCTCAAAGCTCACCGAGATCAAGAGCCATACGCCTAATTAAATATGCATCATTCTTTCTTCCAAGCATTTCTGCATTTTTTTAAGCCTGACCTATTTTTTGTTTTGTTTTCTCCTTCCTCCCTCTGCTCTTCTTCTGCCTCTCATTCTCATGCTGCTTTTGGCTTCTTTGTGTCGCCGCTGTCCCTGACAACCTGCCTGTACTTCCTGCCGACCTCTGACCTCCAGATGAATTGTATGCTCAGAAGCTGAAGTACAAGGCCATTAGTGAGGAGCTGGACCATGCCCTTAATGACATGACATCTCTGTAGATGCGCTGACATCTTTCTCTGTCTGCCTCTCACTTCACTTTGCTCCTGTCCTGTGCTTTGAATTCATATTCTCTCCGTGGATCATACTGTATGTGTCTTCTTCCCATCTCTCTATGCAGGAAATTATGAATTAAAAAAGATGATTTCCTACTTCCCAGCTTTTGTTTCTCTAGTGTTATATACCTTTGTAAAAAGTTTGATGCATAACCTCAGCTACGTAGTGTACGTTACCATGCACTTTGATTTTTGTAATTAAGTAACCAACAGTCTGATTTTGTCAAACTTGTAGCTATGTACATTGTACGTCTAATTATCAGGATTTTTATGTGAGACAAGGTGAGATTTACTCTGTTTTTTGTGTGAATTAATGCAGCTTGAAATCCCCTTTGACCCCTTGAAACACTATTTTGGTTGTAAAGCTAACTCATTTTATGGTAGCATCAAATACAACAAATGCAGCACACAAGTCCTCTTTAGGACATCCATAGTGTAATCTACTAACAGTCAGCAGTCTATGCATGAAAGGCACAACGGTGTGGTTGAGGTTTTTGCATGTGGCACAACTTTAACCAAAATAGTTATGCAAAACATCTGTTCAGTAAAACTGACAAACCTATAAAAAAGAATATGTTGCCGTGGCTCCAGCAGTATTATATGCTGATTGTTAAGGCTTCACCATGTCCCTTTTTCTTCTTCTCCAGAGAAATTATCACAAGCCAAAGAGGAGAATCTGAGCATGCATCATGTCCTGGACAAGACCCTGGAGGAACTGAACAGCTTATAAAAGCACAGAGAGGAAGCTGGAGAGGATGAGATCGTCATGTAACATTCCTTTAATGTTCGACTCCATTCCACATTTCAACCTGTAAAATCTTTATTCCCAGTGTGAAGGGGGATTAATTTAATGCTTGTCCTTGATGTTTCTTTTTTTTTCTTCTTTTTGAATTTTTTTTTTTATGATAGGAAGTAATTATGACCCCATTGCTTCTTCTTTTTTTTGTCCCCAGATGTGATTGCAAAAATTCTCCCCAGAAGTTATGTTTGACCACTTATTCAAAAAGAACCGGCAACTTACACACCCAAAGAAACCTCAGATTTGGTCACTGCTTGAACCACTTAAACAGGCTCAATTTAACATTATATGTGCACATACATTAAGCCTCTGACTAATTATTTTACTACATATGCTACAGATGGTGTTGGGTTTTGCTGCGGCTACATTTTGGCTCTGAAGTGCCACCTGGTGGCGATACAACGTTAGTCTACAGTCACGCTGTATTAAGAGGCTACGAGTTAACAGACGAGTCGCTCATGGGTGGCTGTTTTAGCAGTATCCTACTTAATCTGGTCTTAAAGAGCGTGATTGTGAAATGGACAGGTGACCTTATGGAAAGGTTGCATTGATAAATAAACAGGTCAAGGCACATGCTGCCCAGACTCTCTGGGCTTCCCAACATTTCATTAGAACAATAATGGCTCTTTGTCCATTCCCCTATTATCCCGAGGCCTACCTGTTGAAGATGCAGAGTATTTATGTGCATCAACATATTGTGACTCTAATTTTGTTGGGTGGGAATATGTGCAGAACCTGAGAGCTGTGCATGTAGTGTCTAGAAGTGACTTTTATTTCTCACCTGTACTACCTTTCCCTGAGTTTGACCTGACCGGTGACACATTCATCATGTTTGCCAACAATATGCCATAAGTAGCCAATATTTACTAGATTTACAATATATTGTATTACATATGGGAGCGTAACCCAAAACCACTTGAAGCTCAAGTCAAGCTTTATCAACCACGGATACTTATTGTATATAGTAGAATAATGTTAGGTATTTTAGAAATTGTATTGCTATGATTATTTTTGGTTTTGTTTTATTCACACGACTTCTCAATTTGCCATGGGAACTCTCAACACCAAAGAACACACATAACACGGACAATACAATCTTTAAATGTTTTATTTTTGTTTGTGATGGCCATCAAGGAGTCAACAGGGCCATGAAAAGCGCTTCAGTCATGACCAAGCTCATTTTGAAATATTTTGTTCACCAACCCCACCCCCCATGTCAACTTAATAAATGTTTTACAGAAATCATGACTCATTGGACTTTGTGCATTTCGAAAAATTCTAAAGTTTTACTTATTTAACATAAACATGTCACTCCACATTTTCAAGATACAGGTACATTTATTTACGAAGGATTTAACAGCTAAACCCATGGTCCATTCTTCCAGCTGCCCCTCATGTGGGTTTTGCACATTTTCTGTTCAGGAATATTTCTTTCTGAAGGCACAGCCTAGACAGACAAAGAGCAAATTAATTCAATATCTCATCACAGTCAAAACCGTAAGAAGGATATAATTGATACTGTTCTTTACAAACAGTCATATATGTCCATTCCCATTCATATCTTGAAGAAATCCAAAGCAACGTCTATATATATAAATGTATTTTACCTTCAGTTAGTCTGCATTTCCCCCCTGCTGGTTGACAGAGGATTAAAGAGCAGCCTCCACAAGGTACCACTGTCTGAGCATGGCTGAAGATGGTGGTGATCTTGTAACAACCTGGGGAGTAACAGAGAATCAGATCAATTAGAATGTACAACTTTAAACCATTTCTTACTTAATCCCATGAGAAACACAAGACCAATATTGCAGTCTTACCTGTGCACTTGACATCCATGAAGTAGGAGTTTGGACTCTGCACCAGCCTCTTCTTCTTGTGCCTACTCCTCTCCTTGGCAAGACTGGGATACAACAGATCCTTATTCTGCAACCGAGATAAGAGGATGTTTACCTTTGTACTTTCAGATAATTAAATTATTATTATTTCACGTACCCACTAAATGACGAGGAGATTGGTATTTGGTTTGTTTTGATTGTGCAGTAGTGACCTCTATAGTCTGATAAATTAATTTATACGTTGATCCCACACAAACATGTCCAGACAAGCCCAAGCATCATATCTAAGGCGTGACACCTGTACACTGAATACAGATAATAGGGATTTCAAAATACACTGATGCATATTACCACTGCACGCCCCATGTATCAACTGATTAATACATATGTATAATTCTGTTATATGATATTATGTGTATCCAGGCACGTGCACAGACATTTTGGGGGGCAGGTGCTCAAACCAAAAAAAAGGGCACCCAATGCTAAAAAAAAATTCTGACAGAGTTGAAGCATTAGCAGCAATACACTGATGATGCAATACATCCTCGACCTGTGTTTCCTCTGGCAGCATCAGACCACTAGCTTACATTTTCTTTATGAATAAAGATGAATTATTATATAGCAACAACAGTACAAGCGTTCTGATTGGCTCATGGGTCGTCATGCCAGCCACGTATTGCCCTCCTCGCTGGTCTGATACAGATCCGTATTGCCCTCTGACGTCATTTTCAAAATGAGCGATATTGATAGACATCAACAGCCAAGAGCAGTGGTCCTCAAACTCCGGTCCGCGGGCCAGATACGGCCCGCCTCCACATTTGGCCCGGCCCTCTGAACAAGAGAGGCTGTATGATTTTTTTTTTCAGTCTGGCCACGCAAATCCTAGACTAGCCCCTGTTAAATAGAACGGAATAAGAATTCTCTCTCTCTCTTCTCTCTCTTCTCTCTCTTTTCTCTCTCTTGTCTCTCTCTTTCTCTTCTCTCTCTCTCTAAACATAACTAACGTCAGCAGGGGCGGCCCTAGCACATTTGGCGTCCTAGGCGAGCTTCACTCCCCCCCCCCCCGCCCCACCCCAAAAAAAAGAAGAAAAAAACGATTTTGCACGAAAACGGAATTTCAACTTTCAAACGCTATTTTGCTCTGCAAGACTGAATTTCTTTCAAATAAACAGAACAACGATCGCAACAATGAACAAACATTAAATAAAGAACAAAATCCCTGAGAAAATGTCACATCTGTGCTGAACTACGCTCCGGCTACGCCCCCCTGATCAACGGTGCACATTCACTCCCTCGTCGTGCCCAAAATAATGTGACCGCCTTTTTTCATCACTTTTTTTTTTTACATTGAATTTACATGACATGGTCTACACTTCACGAAGGGACACATGATGCATGAATATGTTCACAGACTCAAAGCGCCACCTACTGGCAGATTTAGCTGGCGGATGTTACAGTTTTTCTCGATTGATTCCACACAAAAACTGGAACTTAGAACACAATAACCACAACCTGTAACTCATGTGCCAACTCCCTAAACCAATTCTGCTAAACTATAAGCACAATTATCTGCTTTAGACACAGATTTCAATTGTTAACCACACTTTCTTCAAAACACTCTACTTTGCACACTTCATCAATGCCAAAACCTCCTTGTGTTCAGACAGAACACACTGCTATTCAATTGGCAAAACTTCCATTTCCACGGCTGTTGTGCAATTTGGAATCAAGGCTTTAGCAATAAGGGCCACAGGTGACCTCCTGATTTGAAGAAGAATGGATGAAAACATCGAAGGTAGAGGAGACCAGAGAGGCAGAGGAGTATTTTTTTGTCCTTTTTTATTTACACTTTTCTTTCTTTTTTTGTTGACTGTAGTGGTCTATTTTCTATTGTTTGTTCTGTGAAAAAATTAGAAAAAAGAAAGAAACATGTTAGTTGTATATTTGTGTGCTGTTTTATATTTTGAGTTAAAACATTATACATTCACAATATTTTACAACAGGAGAAAGCATACAGTAACACTGGACATGAAAAGGCATAATGCTCCTGATAAGGCCTTCATACTGGTGTTTTCCCATTTCATAGTGTTTTCCATTGAGCACATCAGTGTTCAATCGATGCTTAGAATGTCTACTCATATAATGGGCTGTGTTTGTCATTTGAAAACAAAATACCCTTTTGAGGTGACATAACACTGTTTTGAAAGCAAAGTTGCATTTTGCAGGAGATATCAAGGGTTTTGCATTTTGTGTGAGTGGTTTTGGGATTTGTGTTTAGAGTTTTGAGAAAACGAGGCATGCTTTCAAAAAATGTGTTTAAGCAATCGAGAAAAACTGTAATCGCGCGCTCGCGGACAAGACATTCTCCGTGACGTCACTGAGTCACCATGGAAACAGTCTGCGCTTTGATGCGGTGACGTCGCTCGTAGTCGTGACGTCACGGAGCAGCGAAACAGAGTATATAGCAGTGATTTCCAGCATATACCCATCCAGAAGAGAAGAGAAGAGAAGAGAAGAGAAGAGAAGAGAAGAGAAGAGAAGAGAAGAGAAGAGAAGAGAAGAGAAGAGAAGAGAAGAGAAGAAGAGAAGAGAAGAGAAGAGAAGAGAAGAGAAGAGAAGAGAAGAGAAGAGAAGAGAAGAGAAGAGAAGAGAAGAGAAGAGAAGAGAAGAGAAGAGAAGAGAAGAGAGGAGAAGAGAAGAGAAGAGAAGAGAAGAGAAGAGAAGAGAAGAGAAGAGAAGAGAAGAGAAGAAAAGAGAAGAGAAGAGAAGAGAAGAAGAAGAGAAGAGAGAAGAGAAGAGAGAAGAGAGTCTGGCCGAGTCCGGCGTCTCTCCTCCCGGCCGGCGTCTCCGCTCCGGCCGGCGTCTCCGGCCGGCGTCTCCTCTCCCGCCAGAGTCTCCGCTCCGGCCGGCGTCTCCGGCCGGCGTCTCCTCTCCCGCCAGAGTCTCCGCTCCGGCCGGCGTCTCCGGCCGGCGTCTCCTCTCCCGCCAGAGTCTCCGCTCCGGCCGGCGTCTCCGGCCGGCGTCTCCGCTCCGGCCGGCGTCTCCGGCCGGCGTCTCCTCTCCCGCCAGAGTCTCCGCTCCGGCCGGCGTCTCCGGCCGGCGTCTCCTCTCCGGCGTCTCCGGCCGGCGTCTCCGGCCGGCGTCTCCGGCCGGCGTCTCCTCCGGCCGGCGTCTCCGGCCGGCGTCTCCGCTCCGGCCGGCGTCTCCGATGAGCGAGGACCAGATGAGCGAGGACCCGTTCGACGCTGCTTGCAGCTTTAATGTTTTTTGTTTGTTTTCTGGCTGGCATTGCCGTCAAAATATTGGTTGGAGATATAGATGGGGGTGCAAAAAAAACTGCCCAGCAAAAAGGCGCATTTTTTTTGCGCCCCTCTGAATGGCGCCCAGGCGGCCGCCTATACCGCCTGTAGGAAAACCGCCCCTGAACGTCAGTAAACAGCTGGACGAGGCTTTGAAATCACGGAGTTTAAAAACATATTTTTTTAGGAAACGTCGGACCAGTTGTGACGTCATGTTTTCAGCAGCGCTAATGTTGTGGTTGATCACAAAACAACGTCAGGGGACAAACACCGTCATGATCTGTGTGTCTGATGCTGCGGGTCAGAGGAGAAGGAGGTGCACCCGTTTGGTGGCGCGAGGAGCACTGCGCGGAGGAGGAAGTGGAGGAGGAGGAGGAGGAGCGTGGCGGGGGAGGGAGAGGAGGGGGGGCCCGTGAGCGTCGCGGAGCATGTCAGGGCGAAATTCTCACAAGAACTCAAATAAATGCCCCGTCGGATGATAAAACACATTTGGGGGGACTTGATGACAGAGAGAGTAACATTTATTCTTAAATACGGATGAATAAAAAAAATGTTTCTCCAGCAAAAAGGGCACTTTACTCATCCAGGGCAAAGGGGCTGGTGCTTGAGCACCACTAGGGCTCTATCTGTGCACGTGCCTGTGTGTATCCACTGACTGATGACAAGGCTGTCCATCAAAACTGTTCTGCATGTTCTGACGTTTTTAACTACAAAAGGAAATTGAGCAACACAAATATTTCCACTTACTTGCATTTTTGCACAAATCACGCAGGCTTCTCTTCCAATGCAAATACGAGATATAAAGTGCGACTTTAAGTGCGCCCTCAACTGTACTCTCTTGTTATGTTCTGACGTACGTGTACAGGTCGGTACCCGGAAGAGGCCGAGCAGGCGGTGTCTTGCTCTTTAGGGGAGGGGCAACAGAGGGCTCAGGATAGACCGTCCGTGTACGGTCCCTGGTGCGTGTTGAGGATAGAATAGATAGACAGATAGATAGATAGATAGATAGATAGATATATACTTTATTAATCCCCAAGGGGAAATTTGTAGCAGCACCAATAAACTAAACACACAAGAATACAAAATAAAATATAAAAAACAGGGATGAAAGATATAGGAGTATACAAAGTAAAATAATTAATAATTAAGACACTTTAAAGAGTCAAAAACTATGAATTCATAATAGCTAATTGTTCCGACTAGTTAAACTAGTAGATATGTTGTGTTTTTATTAAAATATTTTATTAAATTAAATACTAAAAATAGAAATAAACGTTTCCTAAATATACTTTTAAACCGTCTTTAGCCTCTTAATATAACATTTAGTACCTGACTAATATATTTAGTGGTTCACAACACAAGACCACCGAAAAAAAACACCCATAACACCGCCTAAATATTGGTTATTTCGAGAACATTCATCTCTATGCAATTCACTTTGTCAAACGACTAATTAACACATCGTTTAATCCGGGTGACCGCATACATCAAAACGAGTGAACCCAAACGGGAGAGCGACTTCCGGAGCCACGCCGGCAGAGAGGAGTGACAGGTGATTTGACCAACAGGCAGTTCTCGCGCAGTGAGGTCTGCGTCTCTACAAACGGGCGGGATATCCGCAGGAGTAGGCTGACTAATAACATGGCGAAGACTTACGATTACTTGTTTAAACTTCTTTTAATCGGCGATTCAGGCGTCGGGAAGACCTGCGTGCTTTTCAGATTTTCAGAAGACGCCTTCAACTCAACGTTCATCTCCACGATAGGTGCGTGACGGTCACGTTGTCAGTGTTGTCTGAGCCGAAAGCTGGTGGGAGCAGCCCATCCCGTCGTGCTAGGCTGGAGCTAACTTTTCTTGCTAGTCAGGAAGCAGCTCAGCCGGCTTGTTAGACGGGCTTTTCCAGAGCTGACAGTTATATTTTAACCATTTTATATACGTGGAAAGCACTTGTATGTTGGAGTTGTGCGCGTTAGAAGTAGATATACTGTACATGTGAACTATGGTCAGCTGAACTAACGAGCTACCAAGCTGTCAGTGAGCTAACGTTAGGTGGCAGTCATTTTTTTACACAAGTTCCTGTCCGTACTTTGCACTCTCGTAGCCAACTTGACAGGCCATATTAATGAACCCTTCAAGTGCTCGTAAAATAATACATTGATGTTAGTGTTGTGCCGTGTGCTAGTTTGACAGATGAAAGATGTGCTTGTTAAATTGAGTTATGTGACTTTTTTCCCCCCCTCAGGTATTGATTTCAAGATCAGAACAATAGAATTAGATGGAAAGAAGATCAAGCTACAGATATGGTAAGATATGCAATACAATGCTTTCATGTCGCAGCTTGACATGAGGCGGCAGAAGAAAGAGTCATAAAGAATGATCAATACACCTCAGTTGCCACTTGAGAGGTTCAAGGTGCATCTAACTAAAAGGAAGCAGCCCTTGCACTCATCAGGGTCTATTGCAAACTGGTCGTATTAGGCTGTTAGTCTTAACTTTGTGTATATATTACACTGACAAATTAGTTCCTTTTTATAGGAGCACAACATAAAGTAAAGTAGTTTGTCTAAATAAATATATATACTGATGTGGTATCACCAAAATCAAGTTAAATACTTGTGGCAATTGGGCCCTGTAAAAAGTCTAGTAAAGATACTATATTTCCGCTAAATAACTATAACATTTGATAATATCTGATTTTATTGTATCTAAAATTAAAATCTGTATTAGCTGTTATTAAATAAGACCCGTCTCAGGTTTTCTGTCTTTTACTGTTTTACCTGTTTTGTATCCTTTCTTGACGATGGGTTTAAAGAGCAATTAGCATTGTAGCTATGTCTAGACGATAGCAATACAATAATATGTAAGTTATTCTATTTGAATGATCATGGCCAACGATAGCTGTGCTCTTTGGCTGCTAAAATATTGTCTTTGGTGTCCTCAAAGTTTGCATAAAGTAAAACAAATTGTGTTTTCTATGTAGGGATACAGCAGGACAAGAGCGGTTCAGGACCATCACGACGGCCTACTACAGAGGAGCCATGGTGGGTTGCATTGTCATCTTAACGGCTCAAACTTTAGTATATATTCCCTCTTGGACTTAAATGGGTGAAGTGGTTGTTACCTCAAGTGTCAACCTTTACCAGAACCACACCCACTATTGTTGTTGTTCATTTTGCACATACCTGGGACATGGTCATGCGATGTTATGTAAGTTAGTGTCTCCCTTTAATTCAAGTTTGACTTGTTTTATTCCGGGAACCTAACTGATCCCTGTTTCCTTTGGTGTTCAAGTGCCATGCTTTTACTTCAGGCTGCAACACCATGTGATCCATCAGTCATAAGGGCCGACATGGACGACAGAAAAATCACATGAGACACTTAATTTCCTGTGTCTTTTCTTTTCCAGGGCATCATGTTGGTGTATGACATTACCAATGAGAAGTCGTTTGACAACATCAAGAACTGGATTCGGAATATAGAAGAGGTACATGTTGTACATTACTGGATGTGGCTGTGTGTGTTTTATTTTCCCACTGATTTTAACGAAGAGATGAAGAGTGTGTCTTAATCGAATGCATTATGTCTGTTCTTCATGACACATTATCTCCCACAGCATGCCTCAGCAGATGTGGAAAGGATGGTCCTTGGGAACAAATGTGATGTCAATGACAAGCGACAGGTGTCCAAAGACAAAGGAGAGAAGGTGGGATGATAAAGTTGACAAATGAATGCACTTGAGAGCTTGATTTGAAATATCCACTTTTATCCTCACTGTCATATTTATTTGTCCTGGCTCGTTGTGCCAGAGTACTGACACTGATTCTGTTTTGTTATGCTGTCAGCTGGCGCTGGAGTTCGGAATCAAGTTCATGGAGACCAGTGCAAAGGCGAACATCAACGTCGAGAATGTGAGTTCACACTTCCTGCAAATGTTGTTGTATAGTTTGAGTAATTCACTGCACAGCAGGGATGACATGAAATAGCTATTCAGGATTTTTTGTCATGGTTATGTACTTGTAGAAAGGGTCCAGTGGTTGTAAACCATAAATAAAGTAGGACATCTTAATACACTGAGAGTGGAAAAATCTATTTATGTTTCCCACTAGATGATCTATAATTAGACAATCATAGCATATCACGCAAAAGATAATAATCCTATTATACCATTAAAATACTGGAACTAATTGGACTGTAATTACATAATCTATTCACTACAAACCCTCACATTGTGTGCATAGCATATACATCGTTTACTTCTTGTTATTAAACTATATATATTGACTCGGAATCAATTGAGTTTCTTCTGTTTTGTTTTGTTTGCTGTAATTTACACAATTTTGCAACTTGTCCAAAACCATTGGCCCTACCCAAAAGGCTATTAGTAATGTGGTTTAATTGTTTTTGTCTGCAGGCCTTCTTAACCCTCGCCAGAGACATTAAAGGAAAAATGGACAAGAAGCTGGTAAGAATGAGGTGGAAATGTAATGTCATTGTTTAGTTTCAGTTCTTTGATTTGAATGCACTTTGTTATCTTTGTGTATTTTAGGAGGGCAATAACCCGCAGGGCAGCAATCAAGGCGTAAAGATGACAGAACAACCCAAGAAGAACAGTTTCTTCCGCTGCACACTCCTTTGAGGAGACTTCAGTGTTGGCATCCACCTTCGCCTTAATGTGTCCCCCCGCTGGACAGAACTGGACAGCGCACACTCTGATCTCTCTTTTTCTTTTTCTTCATTTGTCTTCCTCCTTTTCTGTTTCTCTACTCTGAAAAACAAAAGTTTATCGCCCTCTCGGTTCCCTTGACAACTGTGAATCTAACTGCTGTGGCTTCGGCAAGACGCTTAATCTGATCATTAGATTAACGGTTCTAACTTGTTTCCTTAGATTGTATTGGCTTTTAAAGACTGCCTCCCCGTGAGACCTGAGAAATGATCAAACCTTTACTATTCGCAATAATATCTGATTCCAAGGGGAATTCTTTCAACTTATGTCAGTGTCTCTTGGTGAAGTCTTAGTTATTCGATGCTTAACACTCAAAGTTACTTCCAGAAAAGGCTTAATTTTGAATATACTCCATCTGTCGAATAATGCAATGTATATATCCAAGGTGACGAGAGTATAATCCAACCTATTATGCCACATTTGCGTACTGACTTGGTGGCCTAGACTTTTATACATCCACATGAGGTAAACGCAACATGTAAATATGTATCATTGATTAGGATTCACGATATGAAACAATAGTGGAGACGCATGTTTCTTATATTAGAGTTGGGGTTGACATGTCTTCTGTCCACCTTTTCGACTTATATCTCTATATTTCTTAGGCTGAAACATTCCTCTTGTGACCACTTTAATGTGCAATCTGGCGTATGTGTGTGTGGGGCCCAGGTTTAGCCTGTTTTAAGTATTCACGTGGTTGCAGTAAGGCTGGGCTCTTGACCGAAGTATGCTTGTTCTAAGGGCACACGGACTCCTTTTGTAGTTGCTTACCTCATCATTTTAGGTATTGCAATTCCTCTGCGTTAGATATGATGCGATTGCTGGGAGGTAGGCGTTTATCTGATAACAATACCTAACTCTGACACCTGGAGGCAATGCTCTCACGCAGCAACACAAGGAATCCAGCAATGATGAGATCATTGCTTTATGCCTTCGTACTTCTTCCTGTCGTCCGTTCCAGTGGGGGAACACCTACACAGCTGTTTTCTGGGCCTTGGATTGGCTGTGCTCTAGCAGTATTTATGGAGGGAAACGAAACATAGCACCAAAATTACAAAGTGCCCTTTTATGTTCTTATCAATTTATTATGCACTTTTTCCTTTTTTTGTTCTTTCTAGAAAAATAGTTCTGAACATTTGTTGACTGTTTGTTCCGGTCTCAAGCGAAGAAAATTCATGCACAAGTGTGTGTGTGTGTGCTTCCTCTGAACTATTGGCACTGAACCAAGTGTGTTGGGTTAGTGTGATGAGCACATACAGAAGGCCTTTGATTTAGAGATGCGTCTCACATTACAACATTCCTATCAATCAATATTTAGCTTGTTCCAGCTTCTTATTCATTTGCATTCCCATTTATGCTTTTGGGAACCCCAGATGCTCCCACCCCTCACCCACCTAGTCTCTCATACTTACCTCTCCTCTTCCTCCTCTTTCCAGACAGCACATGGCTCGTTTGGCCGTCTGAACTCTGCTTTCTGCGTAGAAAAACCTCAAAGATCTTTGCACATTTCTAACATTAACAAAGCTTGTTGAGTCAAATGTGCAAAGATTTTTGCCGTTTTATTTTCTGCCATTACTCCAAATCCTTTTTTGTATTTGCTGGGTTGCGCTGGTGAGGCATAGGAATAAGAAAGTAATTGAAAACTGAAAATCATTTCTAGCGGTGCTGAGAAGTTCTGAATTTAATATTTAACTGTAATTGTTAACTTGTGGATGTAAATCATTGCCGTTAACATGGTTTGACTCTTGGCACAATTTTGGTTTAACTGGCTCTCAACTCGACTCAAAATACTGATTTGGGCTTAAATTTCATCAGAATTTCATTTGATTGGAGTGATTTGTAGTTCTCGCCAGTTCCATGTTAACTAAATTTGGATTTCATCGCTGATTATTGATGGATTTCATGGGGAATAAATGTAATAATTCAGCAATTGTAAATAATATCTACAATGATTGTACTGAAGGTTCATAACTCTTATTGATCTACACATTTTGTAGATATGTGTTTTGATGATTTATTAAAAGATTCTTAAATAAATCTTTTTCAACTTCTGCACCATTTCTTGGGGGGGGGGGGAGATTCATGTAGCTGTTTAAATATGTAAAACAATATGAAGAAGGTTGCTTTGCGTGTTTGTTTATTTGCATTTGACTTGAAATGAACTGGAGATACTTTTCATTCGTAACGCACTTCGTAAGCACATGCAATTGTTATTTCTTACCATAATAAAGATGTCCAACCATGACTTTATGAAAAATAAGTAATTTAATTTTTCGAAATCACTTAAATTGAATGAAAAATAATGTTAATAAAAATTGTTATCAACACTATTAAATTTTTTCACTAACACCATTTTTAGGATTTATTTTTTCTTCAAGTGGATTACCTCATAGATATTGATTGATTTGATAGACATACATTTTCAAATATTGGCCATGTCAAGTTGTGATGTGTCATTCCCTAAATTAGATACAATATAAAGGTCTTTAGAAACCTGTCTAAATCATGAACGCTGATAGATTATTTTAGTATTCTACCAAATAATCTATAGATTAATCAGACAAAATTTTGTTTGCTTTACCAGTAGTAAATGTATAATATAGTATATAAGACTGAACAACTAATGTCTTTTTTTGAAAATATTTGAATTGCTTAAATTTAATTTAAGAAATATCTTTCTAAACAAGGCTGCGATGTAAAGAGTGATTTGTTAGTAATGAATTTTGTTAGTAAGGAATTGTCTCAGCCATAATTAATGCTATAACAGATCAGTCATGATTCAGTGACCACTCCCAAAGGCATGGTCAACGAGCCAATGGCACACTGAAATCTGGCTGCCCCAATTAGGGAACATATATGCGTGAAAACGTTTTTGTGGATAAATATTATTTTTATTCCAAACTACATTTACTAGATATATTATATTGCCATTTAAACAAATGATATTACCCTATGAGTCATGTTTGGTCCTTTATGGCCGTCAGTCTTCCTACTTTCCTGCTTTCCTGTGCAGCACTCAACCGTTTTAACATGATAAACAAATGGATTGTGCTTGTCATATATTGTTTGCTTGAGAATATGGAATATGACACGTCTTTGCAACAGGACTCTCCAGTAAAAGGTGGACCTGTATGAAGTTATTTTTCATTTAGACACTCAAACTTGTGGAATGAAACTTCCCAAACTAACTAACCAGGAATCTTCATTGAGCAGTAAATATATCAGCAACAACAATAACGCCACAGATGGTGAATTTCATTGTTAGGATAGTTCCAGTATGCAGCTTCCCCTCTGACTACAACAGCAGATGGAAGTCCAACAAGCTTTTTTTTTCACCTGCGCACATTTATGCAGCATAAGCATATATGAACTCATCGGCCGAGCAGCAGCTTTATTCTTTTCTTTAAAAACCCACATACTTATTTCACTACAATTGGGCTAGCTTTGCAGAAATGCTGAGCCTCAATAAAAACTTCACTGATCAAACAAACCACCAGCAAAGGCTTTATGAAATCAACACAATCACAGGATTGTGTTGATTTCACAAAGCCTTTTCATAAAGCCTTTAAGTAAACACTGTGTTGTGGGCACTCCCATATCATTCTAAAAATGATATGAAGTGTACACCTGTGGCTTTATGATATACTTATGTATCTATGTAGGCTACATTCTCATAATCCAAATACCCTGTCATACACTTAAAGATGTGTGTATCTTCTGTCCGACTACAAAGGATTCATCATGTGGCTGCATTATGTCGTGTTCTCTCTGAATGCGCCTGGTAAACAGAGACTCAGTGAGTTCTGCCTCCGCCCCCCAGACAAGTGTATCCAGGTGAGTGAGATCTGCGGTGTCATTCATATCAGCGAGCTGCCGGAGTGAAGGTGAGTAACATTTGCTTTGAGCTTTGTGGAATGGAGACATCTCTGAGTTGTATTTGCAAATACAGTGTCATTTTTGTATTTATCATTTGAGTTTTTAAACTACACATTTTACATTGTGAAACTGGTACAATTTTTTCTAGTAGTAGTCCAACATCCTCAAAGCTTTTGTATTGTAAAGCAATCTATATAAAGATGATTAAGAAACTTATTGTGAGGTTTCTCTTTGAATGAAAGTTCAACTGTGGATCAATGTTCACACCGTACATCACATCATAGATTTTATTCAGTTAAATGATTTGAAAGAGGAAAAATATCATTAGAAAAGGAAAAAGATCATCGCATCATTGGAATTTTATTGCATACTCTGCTAGTTATTAATGGCACATAAGGCTAGATGCAGGATCTTTGTTCACATATCTGTATGGGGTTTGTACTCAATGTACTCAATGTACTCTGTGAACTCAATGTACTCGATATACCTGTTTCTTTTGAAAGAAGTCAATGAGCCACAAATAACACATTTGCAGGTTTTCTGTCCTCAGAGAATTGTCCAACAGACCCCACCGAGGATTAAATGAGCTGTTTGGAGCATGATGCCATCACCTGGTTCACAGAGTCCCAGCTCCAGTTGGTGATCAGGAATGGCAATATCCCAAAATGGTTTCATGGGATCATTTCTAGGAAGTAAGATATTAAAGTCACTTTCACTCTCCGCCATCTGTAGCAGTGGCTGGCAGACAGGGAGGAATGTAAAGAGCCATGTCTGAAGGTGTATGAGGGTGTCAGTGGTGCATTCAAGCGTGCAGTGAACATTGCTCAAGTGTATGTGTGGATGTGTCATGTGACTCTGCTTCATATATAATATTAATGTCAGGTTAAAAATAGTTTAAAAAAAGGTAATTTAGAGCAAGGGATCAACACAACCAAAGTAGGACTGAGAGTAACGAGGAAAGAACATAGAAGCATAAACAAAGTCTAAATGTCGAAAACGTCCGATTTTTAGGAAGTAAAACTGACTTTTTTAGGAAGTTCTTTGAAACCATATGAAGAAAAAGGGTCACTGTTATTCTCAACCTTTATAAAAGCACGCGCTTCTTTAAGTGATGGTCAACATCAAAACCACATAAAACATAACTGGAGTTAGAAGTATTTTGAGTGAAAACAGAGATGTGTCTTTAATATTAAGAAAACAAGCTAAAGTAGATCTTTTACCTACATGTACAAGGACAACACATTGATTATACACTTTTATTTATGATGTACAGGAGCCACAGATGTATCAGCGAAGTAGTCTTTTGAATGGTAACCTTTACTTTTGTGATACTTGAACATGTTACACACCCACTGAACACATTCAGAAATCTTTAAAAAATGGAAAATACAGTACAATCATAGGCATCATCATGTACTCCATCTGTTACTTTACTTTACTGACTAGACTTAAATGCCCTGCTGTATTTATTACACTACTTAAATACGTAAGTCACGTATGGTAAGAACGTTTTGTGAGAGCTTAAGACCATGAATTCCCAGGGACAGTTTCACTGCTTACTGAGTCCAGCTGCAGTCCACATGCTACATCATTTACACATTAAACTGTGTGTGTGTGTGTGTGTGTGTGTGTGTATATGTTTTTCTAGTTTTGTTTTGTGTCAATTTGCATCCATGTTTCTCTGCAGGGTGGCAGAGGAGCTGCTGGTGTACAGGCCTCCGGGCTACTTCCTCATCAGAGTGAGCGAGAGCAGGATTGGCTACTCTCTCTCTTACCGGTGAGAGCTTTGTTTCACACTCGCACATTTGGCCCGGCGGTCCGAAGCCCTGCCCCCGGTCACTCTCCTCCACGCATCCTCTCCGTCTCTTCGACCCGCAGTGCCGATGACCGCTGCAGACATTTCATGATCGATGCGTTGGAGGACGGCCATTACGTCATCGTGGGGGAGAACAGGCGTCACCGCTGTCTTCAGGACATGGTGGACTTTCACAAACATACTCCCATCCAGCCTTTCAGTCAGGTGCTGACTGTCCCTTGTGGACAGGTGAGGAATAAATACAGGTGCCATCATACGTCCTTGGTGTGTGTGTGTGTGTGTGTGTGTGTGTGTGTGTTTGTAGGTCATTGGGTGATGTGAAATGAAGTTAGCAGTGAAAGTAACAGTAAAGCCCAGTGACCACATATTTGCTTTCAGGCATTTGCAGTGCATGCACTTAGAGTTGAAACTGAGTGACCTCATCTCCTCATGTAAACATGAAAAGAACCACTAATGTCCTGTTTTCTCTCTCTCTCTCTCTCTCTCTCTCTCTCTCTCTCTCTCTCTCTCTCTCTCTCTCTCTTTGATCTCACTGAAGACCTCAGATGACAAGACTGACTATGCGGAGTTGCTGTTTCCCCAAAGACATCTTAAACCAAACACTAGCTGGTTGCCAACCACCTCGCTGCAAGGCAGCGTGGGTCAGCCATCAGCGCGAGAAGAAAGCCCCCCCGCCCTTCCGTATCGAGCAAATAACTTGGACCAACTTTACCCTAATTTGGAAGAAGAACATCCTTGCCTCCCCCTCCCTCTCCCACCCCTGGTAATGCTGATCTGAGGAGCTTTTTTAGAAGTTGCTTGGTGCTCTAAACTTTTGTGAAGAAAAAAAAGTTCTCGAAATGTCGTCAGATCAATGTTAATCTGAAGAAATTCAAAAGTTTTTTTTTGAAGCCTGCAGCTTCCTGTTGTTAATGGATTTTCATGAGGACAGATGGTTTTCTCCCAAACTTTGACCAGCTTTGGGAGAAATATTTCTATTTCTATTGTTGCTTTTCATCACTTAGTTAATATTTAAAGTGGGCTCAGCAGGAAAATGTATTTCTTTTGTGCACCAGTCAAATTTGAAGCAAGCTTTAAAACAAAACCTGATGGCAGTTGTGGGGGTTGTCTTCGTACATTGCGAGGCCACTGTCAATCAAATCTGATCAAAACACACCCACGCAGTCCTGATGAAGTGGAATTGTTGACAGTAAAACTCTTTTGACAAAAAAACGTTGTGTTGTTTATTTAGACATTATTTCCTCGTGTTTTCAAGATATATATAAGATTTACTCTGAAATGTAAGATGCCCTTTTTATTTTCTAACACATATCTACATGTTGTACGTTTCATGTTTATGACCTTCAGCTCTTGACCAGAAAGAGACTCCCCGCCGACAACCCTCCGTTTAACCAGCCGCCCCAGGTGCCGGCTCGGAGCTCGGTTCCTCCACTGAAGCAGAACCAGGCGTGTATCAGAACGGTCCCTGAAAGCCCCTCCTCCCAACAGCCACCGAGCAACCCCTCGGAGGCAACATCCAGCCCGCAAGGAACCAGGAGGCCAAGTCGTCCGTCGTCTCCAACCTGAAGAACCTCAGGAAGAAGTTCCAAAAGAAGAGGAGCATGTCGCAGGAGTACGCAGAGGTTGTTATGGAGACCACTGGGAGGAGTGGAGACGCTGGCAATGAGTACCAGTTCATCACAGGGCCTCAGACCTCCAATGCTCAGCCATTTCCCCATAATGTGACACTGACTGATGGAGCGTTGCCTCATGAATACCGTCCACCTCCACCTTTTGCTCCAGGCTTCTGATACACTACCTCTCCCGTAGAAATATAATGTGTACAGATGGATAAAACGCAAAGTGGATGCAGGACAAAAATCGTCATGCGAAAAAAAAAAGAGCTTGTATCAGTCTTCGAGTACACAATCATAAAGGATAAAGGTAGTGAAGGGTTATGACGGTTACACTGCTGTCCCCATGTGACTGTTATTCGTGCCAGTGACTTTTGAGTGCTTCGCCTTTCTTTCTTTTTTTTGCTTGTTTATTCAACAGAGACAACAGATGAGCATTGTTACATAAAGAGAAGTAATGCAAATGTGCTCTACGTAAGCAACACTAGCCTCTTCCCTGGCGTTTGAGTTCAGGTGCAATGTTGTTGTTTGCCTCATTGGTGATGTAATGTATGAAGAGGCAGCAGGAGGAAGTTTGATGCAGGACATGTAAATATAAATTACAGAGTTTGTGTCAGCTGCTTTGTATGCAGGAGACGTAGCATCGGGGGCAAATCTGTTATATATCTGAAACATGACAGGAAGAAAGTGCCGACGCTGGTTAAACTGGTTCAGAAACAAACGGGTGAGTTTCATTTCACATGGCCTCTGGACACGGAACGGGGAAGCAAATCAATTCACTTGTAGTGCAAATTGATTTGTCAGATCCTTATTATTATTATTACTACAGAGCATCTAAAATGCATCAATTATATTTAATATTTATACAACTTGATAATATATCTGTTCAAAGCGTCTAATTTTGTTACACACTGAGTCAAAATAAATCACCGTTGAACTATCTGTTATGGCTTTCCTGCAGTCTGTGCACATGAAGTGGTGGGGGGCCCCGATGGGACCAGGAACCCATCGACCGCGGTCCTTTTATATCCCACTGTTTAGTGTCATAGTACGGTAAATGTTCTCATACTCTTCCAAACATATATTTTAAGGATGTCAGGACTTGCTTGTTTTTTCTCTCTAAGTGTCTCACTCACTAGTCACTACACCACCATCTAGTGGCAGTAATCCACATCAGATGTAGGCTACATGATTTTGAAAAAGTACCATTTAAAGTTTGCTGTTTACCAAGTTTCATAATGTAGGTACAACTTCATTACTTGCCTCTAAAATGTTGTGAAGTGTAAAATATAAAAGCAGAGAGTGACGAGTCGGTGACAACGTCGCTTGTTACTCTTAAAATAAAGTTAAAAGCCAAAACTGTATCGATCCATTTGCAAACTGCAAACGAAAGCAATCCCAAATTAATTCGGCCCTGTCAGCAATTTCTCATCCACAAGCACAGCGTGAAAGCTTTTTTAAAATTGTGTTATTCTCTCCTCTCATTTCTCCTGTCTCATTTTTGAGGGGCTTCAAGACTTTACATGTGTGGTGATATTATGTATCTACAAGATCATGTTGTAAAGTACATGGATGGCACATGCAGAATCACAGGAGGCCGCTATCTGCCAGTACCTTTTAAGGAAACCCAAACCAAATTCCTAACGCATATTTCTACAGCGTCAGACTGTTAAACACCGCCCTCCCGGGCTACCCCGTGCTTCAAAACGCGCAAATCGGAGAGGCTGCTGGGGGGGCGCTAGGTGACGTTATCTGGGAAGCTGTTGGTCTCCAGCCAGGGATCAGCCTGCCTCTCCTCATGTCGTGATCAGAGAAGTTGCCCCACTCTCGAGACTTCTTTTCTGTGACTTTGTTGCAAGTTTCTACATCCGTTGCCTAAAAAAATCGTAGCGACACGATGTCTTTCATGCCGGGACAGCCGCTGACTGCTGTTGTGGTAAGTTTTAAAGGAGTGCTGTGTCCATTCAACGGGTCTCTATTGTTCGTCTGCTGGTCCGACGTTAACGCGAAACCCCATGAGTTCAAAACTCTGAATGAACTACCCAGTGTTGCCTAACGTTAGTCACACTGTAGATACGTTATCATGAATCCTAAGTGTACTTTATTGAGCTACACAACAAAGCTCACCGTTGCTCGCCTCGCCTGAACCAGCCGCCCTGAAAGCCGCGGGGCACCTGTATCCTGAGCTTTACGGTAAAGAGAGCGAGCTGACAGGGAGGGTTTAGGACTTTGTCTGCTAGCTTTTTCTCCCTTTTCAAAAAAATGTGTTTCAGTATGAAAGTCGTACTTCAAGATAGGATATGAAACTTGAACGCTGCATACGTTACACTTTATCAAAATGCGTCGAGTCTCGAGAGAGTTCAAAGATGGGCGTCACCATCCGTGCGACGCTGTCTTCCGGTTGACTTCCAAGGGCTGTTTGTTCCCTTTTGTTGACCTAAATACAGAGTTACAGAATATAAAGCGCACTTGGGTTGAATTGTGTCTTTGCGATGCCTTCAAGTGCTGCAGAAAATGTCACAACTGCAAACAGAGCTTTTATGATGAAGCCGAAGAGGTGGACGGGTGTAGGACTCCGGGTCAGAGTTGCAGTGATGGCATGTGCGGGGTGTGGTTGAGGAAGCATGCAGGTTACTTCCTCATTGTCTGTTATAGTGTGGCATCCTCTATTGATAAAGGACCATGGCGTTTGTATATCGTGGATGTTTAACTTTATACTTGGTAAATGCTTCGACAACAAAATAAATGTTAGCAGCATTGTGTTGCTCCCTAGTAACAACTTAGTCAACAACCTATGATTTTATTAAAATGCACACCTTCATCCATAAAGGCGTACGGTTTTGTTGCATTTTTTTCCTGACCCAACTTATGTACTTCGTGTCCAACTTAGTTGGAAAATCTGTGTTTTAAAACTTTTAAGTTAATTGACCTCAAACATACTTCAGGCATTTCTGTTTTTGTTTGTTATTGGCCTTCCTCAATTTTTGGGGTTTTAATATACATTTACAATTCTGAATACTAATAGGAATTCAAATAGGATGCTGTCTTCTCTGGGCCCAAATATAGAAACACTTAGTATTATATAGTTTTATTTTTCTGATGACAGTGATAGTGGGTCTACCAGTCAGGCTCATGAACCTCTTTTTACTGGGAGAGCATAATGTGTTGTAGTGTCGTTGACAAGTCCTGACTGACTTGTCTCTGTATTAAAAGCGTTCCAGACATCCTCAGACTTCATTGTACCAGCCGCACCACTCCGTGAATGTCTGGTTATTCATCAGCACACACACAGGCCGTCTTTGTGTCGAGGAGTGTTGTGAAGAGCGCTGCTGTCGAGAGCCATCCATCCATCTGGTGGTTCGTGAGCCTGCAGCTGCTCGTCGGTGTCAAGGGCAGAGCTGCACCAATAAAGTCTCTGTTCCAGTGTGGACTTCAGTCACTCGAGAACAGCCTGTGAAACATACCAGTTGCCATGCGTTGAGATGTGCCTGTGGTGGATAAATCGGTGCCTCGCTCGATGGAAACTTGGCTGTTTACCGTCATTTTCCTCCTTTTCATTTGCATTTGCACAGCATTTCTCCAAACTGAAAATCAACACAAATCATCCGTTTTATTTAGATGAGTGTCCGTGTTTAATTACCACTACAGTTAAGTTCATGCTGCAGGTTGATGGTTCGTGAAAGGTTCCACATGGAACGACCCAGAGCGTCACGTTTCTTTTGAAAAACGTGTGTAATTCTTGTGTGTGTTAAATCCTTTCAGTTTGGGGGTGATGGTTTGTGACTAAGCCCGAATCCAATGACCACTTGTCTCCTGAGAAACTACATGTCATTATGATTTACTGAATGTGTTTTGTGTGTAAATTGGCAGAATAATGTCCTATGAAGTGAGATTTTACAGATTTTTTTTTCCCCGTCTGAAACAGCAACGAATTCAGATCGAGAAGTTGCGACATGGAGAGAATCTGATCCTGGGCTTCAGCATCGGAGGAGGGATAGACCAAGACCCTGGACAGAACCCCTTCTCTGATGACAAGACGGACAAAGTAAGTGTGCGTGTGTGTGTGTGTGTGTGTGTGTGTGTGTGTGTCATTTAGCTGCTTATGTACTGCAATTGGCTGAGTGGGGGATGGCGACAACATTTATATCTGTTTATTTACCAAGACATTTCCTGTTATCTGAGAATCATTCAAATCAAACGGGAGAAGGTTAAACGGATGTTTCTCTCATTAAGTCAAATATATTAATATTTTAAGTATTGCAGACTAAATCCTGTAATTCTCAATGAATTATAATTTGTTATTGATAGTTGTAAATTACACCAGGCAGAAAAACGACGGTTTATGTCCTTTTCTGATTTTCTCCAGATTTCAGGGTCTAATTTGGAACACAAAGCTACCGATTGAATCTTAATATGGTGTAACCCCCTCCATTACGTTTCTTCTCTTCCTGATCCGACCTGTGTGACGCACAGAGGTATGAAGCAGCTCTCTGGTGAGCTATAAATGCGGACATGCTTGAACACATCACTTGCAGGTGGGAACAAACCAGAAAGGAACACTGCAGGTTTACGCCGAGTCGTGCCTTACCTGCTCACTCTGCACAGTGTGAGCGGGAGAGATGGAAATGTGCCTCGGATACCTTGATTCTGAGAAATAATAAGTTATGATATTGGGCTCGACTATAGGACCGTACCAGCTTTCCTTTCAGATATTGTTGACATGTTTAATATCATTATGGAAACATTCCCACAGTGATTTTCAGTTGCTCTCCTCTCACCGAAACCACTTAATAATAATACGTTAAGATTTGAAACTTAATACTTAACACACTTTAAAAGAATAAAATGCTTCAATCTCGTTTTGTGTTCTGCAAAGTGTGTCAAATTACCGTCTTGCTGTTTTTTCCCATATTTCATTGTCAATTTAATATCTTAAACTTTGTACTGTTGGTTGAAGCAATTTGTGACAGTTTGCTAACTATCAGACATTTTGATAGATGAAACAATTAAGACAGAAATTGCGATTAGTAGCAAAGGTAGTTCTGGAATTCTTATAGTTTTTTTGCGCTGGATATTAGAAGCCACTTGTTTTAATATAATCATGAATATTAATCAGTATCAGACTCTTGGAAGACATTGAGTTATTCCAGCTTGTATTGTGTCGAGCTGAATCTTCCCTCAGAGCTATGAGTCGAAACATGCCGTCTTTCATGCCTTCTGGTCATCATCCGTTTGCTTGTTTGTAAAGGTCAGAGGTTACAGAAAACAAGTGATTTGAAGTTAGATAACTAAGTAAAAAGAAACCGATGTAACTTTTGTAATGTTGAAGATGTTAAGTATTAGTTGTACATATATTTTTATGTTTTTGGCAATTTTATTTTACATTAATTTACATTGCTGCAAATCCATTTACATTTGTTTTGACTTTGTTGAGTTTAGTCGGTGAGGCTTTCCGCTACATTACCGCAACTTCACCGTCAACATAGTGCAGGTGTTGGTTGCTTAGCAACGGCTGGCCCCACAGGATGGAAACCTCCAAGCCCCTTTAGATAAACGGATGAAAGCGCCGCGGCGGGCTCTTTCCACGCGTCTCCAGATGCAAACTACACTCCAGTTTGTGCTGCCAATTGAATTCAGTCGAATGAATTAATAGGAGAATAATCCCAAGATTACGATCCAATCAGAAGATTATTGTAGAGTGTGTGTGTGTGTATATATTTCTACACATTATAATTTCACATTTTTGAAGTGGCCTTTTCATAAATTGTTTGGGGTTTTAGATCTGTATCTTTTCTGTAATTCATATATGATCATATAAAATACTTTGGTTTTCCCACAGGGCATCTATGTGACCAGGATAACACCGAGAGGACCAGCAGACGTGGCGGGCTTGAGGATGGGAGACAAAATAATGCAGGTGTGCAGCGAGACTGAGCTTTGGTGTCGATCCACAAGATGGCACCGTGCGTACACCACAGAGGAAGATGGGAGCTGTGCGTCGGGAGCACCGCTCGCCTCGTCCCGCTGGTGCTCATCTTAAATTTGTGTAACGGGCTCTGGCTTTTCTCACACAAAGTCCTTTTTCATTCCTTTCCAGGTGAACGGCTGGGATATGACAATGGTGACCCACGATCGGGCTCGTAAAAGACTAACGAAGAAGAACGAGGACGTGGTGCGGCTATTGGTAACCCGGAGGTCGTTGGAGGAGGCGGTCAAACAGTCTATGGGCAGTTACCCCAGACAGTAATGACACTACGTACAACCACAGACTGATGCAATAGTCCAGGACCCAACACTCCCATATGCTGAGGCGCCCACACATTCAGATGATGGCGTCACCGTGGCCTTTATTACTGCGTCAATGCAAAACTATTAAGCAGGCCACATCAGAACATTTAATATCGAGGTCAGATGCCTGAATCTGCACACTACAGTCATTGCACAATGACCGGGTGTTCCTCCTCTCCATACACACTCGCACTCATCTCAAAGTTGTCCGCTTTACTTTTCATATATCTTTTTGTAGCATATTCTTCTCTGACATTTCGAGAGACGCAAAACATTTTCAGATCTACGGGGCTCAAATGCATTTCAGCCAAATGCGTTCTCAAATTATGTGAATACTTCACTGTGAGCCTATAAAGGGATTTTATTTTCAGGCATGAGTTTTGGGGTTTCTGGCATCTTGTTAAAACTTACGTGATCCATCTTGAGCTAAATGTAATTTTTTGCCAACTTTCAAATCGTTGTTGTATGAACAGTATTGTTGAGGATAAGAAGCAAGGTGATTGGTTCTGACCTTGCATACGATATTGCTTCCATATCGCTCTTCTACACATCGACTATAAATTGATTATATCACAGCGTTCTTTATTCTTTCTCACGTTAGAGATATCTGCTAAATGTCCTCATATCCGTGCTTGATACAAGCGTTTTGGGAGCAAATCTACTCTTTGATTCTTTTTGCCTCCAGCCGACCGAAGTTGGTCTCGAAGGTTTGGATGCATCTTACGAGAATGTTTGTTGTGTCGTTAATGATGAGCGTTTCATCTCACTTTAATAGAAAGTGTTTTTCTGTCATTCAGATCATAGCACCAAATACCAAAGTAAAAACCAGTGCACTGTAAAGTGATACAAATATGTAACGTAATAATCTTTTACTTTTTTTTAAGCTAATGGCACACTTTCTATACAGCAAACCATATACCTGTGTGTGTGTACACTTATTTGATGCATACTGATGTTTTTACTAATTATTCTTTCACAGATGTATCTCGTTTGTTTATGTCTATAACATGAGGGAAAGTAACATCTTCTCACTGCGTCTGCAAACGCCATTCAAAATGTACATTTTCTTCTAAGTTACACTAATTATGTCTCATACAAACAACATTCCACGAGCTACTTCTGGATTACTTTTCTCTGATCATCTGCAATATATTCACACACAAGTGTTTCACCTTGATCCTGTTCAGCACGTTGGTCCTTTTGTTGTGTTGATGGAAGCAAACTCACTAGTTTCACACTGGAATCGGCTGCATTCACGAGTTTATTGCCGAAGACCAAGAGTCCAAGTCGAAAATGTAAACATGAACCAAGCTGACCAAGTAACTTGTTTGTTAACTAGGAATGTGAACAGCAGCCTTACATTAATGTTTAATAAGTTTTTTCGTAAAGTTTCTGCAGCACAACAATTCACTGTCTCTGATACACGCTGCACTAATATTGCAGATGAGTGATTAATACTAATAAAGACAAACATGTTGGTTTTGAAATGCTACAGTACTGAAAGAAATAATTACAACACTAATCTTTTAACCTTGGTTGATTTTTATTGACTTTTTTTAGTCATATACTTACTAGTGGTATGTATGTTGTATGTGTTTTATACAACTGTTTGATTTGTAATATATATAGATATATATATTTTTAAAATTATCTAATCAGGTGGGTAAAATTAAAGTTTTTATTCCAAAATTAATCAACATTATTCTAAAGACTTCAAATAAAAAAGGTACAGTATTTCTCAAAGTATTATAACAATTTCAAATAAAAATAAATAAATTGGTGGAGTAAGTCTAGTACTTTTACAGTGAAGCATAAACCGTTGAGCCCATTAAATGAATCCAAATATATTTGTGACCAATCATCACAGATCATGGCCTAAATATCAACATAAATTCTGAACAGTTTAATCAATTAACTAAATTAAGCCAAAAAATATAGAAAAGCCCAAAACAACATACTTTTAGTTTAGTTTTTTATATTCCTTACATCATTTTCAGGGCTTCCTGAACAAGTGTTGGGAACCACTAACAGAATGTCAATGGTGCATTTAGAAAGGAGTGCAAGCCATCAGAGACAAAGCACTTGTAGTATTTCCGGTATGAATTACATCAGACATGTAAATGTAAACTACCAGCAGAGCACAAATTGTTTGATTGTATTCAGTTTATTAAATGATTTTTTTCTCAGATATTAAAAAGACTGAAAACAAAACATGCCTCTCTACCTTTTATTGATAAAGTGTCAATAAAATACGATCACACGAGTCTATTTCTTACCCCTCCTCTTTTTTTTCTTCTTTTTTTTTTGATCTTACAGTCCCTTCAAATAGTGGCATGCCGCCCGTTATGAAGTAATCAGCTGACATTTCCAAGGGAATAAGCTATTGCCTGACCTTTCTGTGTTTACCAAGGCATTTTGATACAGAGAGCGATCTCTACTTTCATCTCTTGAATATATGCGCATGGAACCAATCACTCGCCTTTGAACTGAGGACACGGCGGAAAAACTGTCCATGATGCCTTAAAATTAAAGAAATGGCAAAATGCGACTCACTATAAGAAAGCCAGTGAGAAAGTTTGATTTTAATGTGCTGCACCGGTTCATTTCCACGGTTCATTTGGCTTTTAACTTCTCCATTTTCTCACCTAAGCAACTGCAGTTGAACTGAAAAGCAACCAAATGAAATTCAGAACCAGTTTATCAACGTATTGCATAATATTTGACTTGATAAAGGCAACTGCAGTTTGTAATTGTACAGATAAAGTGAATTATTTGCTTCGAGATGGCAGGTGGTATACAATATAAAGTAGCATATAGCATTTCGTAATATATTGACATTAAATGACTCTAGTAAATATCTTAATGTGTTGTCTCCCTCGTTTTAAAAGCTGCATTACAGGACAGTCATACATTTTAACTTACCTGAGCCATCATTTGCCTTTTTTGTCCATATTACTGATGATTATCAGAAATATTGTGGAAATACTTTGAAAAAGCGCCCGCATCATCGCATTATTGATATCAAAGTATTTGGTCAAAAAGATTGTGCTATTAGATTTTCTCCATATCGCCCAAACCGAAGTAGCAAACTATATCAGACGTCCGAACATCGCGGAGTTGAATTTGCTGCGTCATGTTTTTTTAAAGTCTTAAAATCACACCTGGTCCATGTCACATCATGGGAGAGGGTCGATTTAGGGCAAAGCTGTGCTAATATCCCCCTTTGAGAAATAATTGATGAGCAAACCGTGTGTGTGTGTGTGTGTGTGTGTGTGTGTTTGCTTGCTTGCGTTATTTTTGTGCCATGGACAGAGGGAAGCATGCTCCATTCCACTTGCCTGGGCATCATATATTATATGAGACAATAAAGTGGATGCACAAACATCTTGGCCGGTACTTACAATACCACAACATGTACACATTGCATGTTGCTAGGTAACTAATGGGCGCAATGACCATGATGAACTGCATGCTTTAATTTCATCAGTATTTACAAATACTAATTCAGTTTCTTAGATCATTACTTTGACATAGATACATTTAATTTATTGATTTACACAGTTATCAAACTCCCAAAATGACATCGATCTATATGAAATCTTGATATTTGGCACCAGAAGAATGGAAAAAAGAGAACGCAGAGATAAATGTTCCTTCCTGTAGGCATGTGAATAATTACACTATCTAACCATGGATCATACATGATCCTTGCCTCCCACGTTATGGCAGCATAATTGTGTTGCCATGGCGATGCAATCTGCTGCAATCACTTTGGTCCCACACCAGATTGCAACCAGAGGGAAGTCCACCGCCTCAGATTCATCTGCATGTTGGGTGCAATAAAGGGTTTGCTGAATGTGTGCCGTGAATGTACCGGCATGCAGAGGTTATCCGTGTGTTTTAATGCGCAGTGCCGGGTAATACTGTTATTTTACCTTAGCCGAGTACTTGTTCAAACCCACAGCACTTTTAATTTCCAATGATATCAAATATGTTTGGAAATTTGAAATGAAAAAGAACGTTTAAAATATGTCCAAGTCATGCAGCTGGAAAAGTAAAGCCCATCATATTGAGATTGAAGGTTTCACAAAGTCATACAGCTGCAAAGATTCAACCATCTCAACACAGGGTCGATTTAATGTATGAACACTGCTGTATTGAAGCTTTCGATTGTATCGCACACACATTTTTTTCTGAGCCCCCCTAGGACTTCTTGTCTATTGTGGCTAACTATCTCATCATAATCTTATCACATGATCTCCCTCAGCAACTGGAAGTTAATATGTTGCAATTCAAGCCAATGTGGACAAGAAGTTCTTGAAGTGCTCAGAAGTTAAACAGTTGAGCAGTTGGGCAACTTCATCTGAGGAAGATCTCGATTTTGAATAGAAAGCTCCGGAGCAGCTTCTTGTGCATGTGGTTCAATCTCAACTGCTACGAAGCTTTGGAACAAGAAGATGCCTCCTGTCAGGATTTATTTTCCAAACGTATACAAATGTACAATTATACTTTTCTCTGGCCCTCTCCCAAATTTGCAGACAGACGAATTGTATAGCCGAATGTCGTCTTTCAACCGCTGGCTGTCGAGGTGGTGCCCAGCGAATAATGTGGGCTACGTAGACAACTGGAAGACTTTCTGGGGAAAACCAGATCTGATGAGGAGAGACGGCATTCATCCCACGTTGGACGGAGCGCGTCTCATTTCTGCGAATATGACCAAGTTGATCACCGGACTTAATCCATGACAATCCAGGGTTCAGATCAGGAACCGGGAGCAGAGTTGTAGTTTAACACCCTTCTCTGCTCTTCCATTCGAGCAGTTACCCACCCATGACTTTAGAGTAGAGACTGTGTCTGTCCCACGGCCACTTCAATTAAATAAATTAAAAGTAAGCAGAAGAGGAGTCGTACACAATAACCTTATACAAGTTAACACCATTATTTCAGCAGTGCAACAAAATAGGTCTATTAAATGTGGTCTCCTAAATATTCGATCTCTGTCATCTAAAGCTGTGTTACTAAATGATTTAATATCAGATAATCACATTGATTTATGTTGCCTAACTGAAACCTGGCTGAGCCATGAAGAATATGTCTGCCTGAATGAATCGACTCCTCCAAGTCATATTAATACTCACATTCCTCGAGCCACCGGTCGAGGAGGTGGAGTAGCAGCCATCTTTGAATCGAGCCTATTAATTAATCCTCAACCAAAATTACACTACACCTCATTTGAAAGCCTTGTTCTTTGTCTTTCACATCCAACCTGGAAAACACTACAGCCAATTCGATTTGTGATTCTGTACCGGCCACCAGGTCCATATTCAGAGTTTATATCTGAATTCTCAGAATTTATATCAAGTTTGGTTCTTAAAACCGATAAAGTTATTATTGTTGTAGATTTTAATATCCATGTGGATGTTGATAATGATTGCCTTAGTGCTGCATTCATCTCCTTGTTGGACTCGATTGGCTTCTGTCAGAGAGTACAGAAACCCACTCACAGCTTTGGCCACATGCTTGATCTTGTTCTTACTTATGGCGTTGACATTGAGCATTTGAACGTCTTCCCACAGAATCCTCTTCTGTCAGACCACAACCTCATAACTTTTGAATTTATACTACCGGAGTGTACTCCGTTAGTCAAAAGTTTCTACACCAGATGTCTAACTGACAGTGCTGTAGCTAAATTTAAAGCGATTCCTTCTGTATTTGATTCGATACCACGTCTCAATATAACAGAGGACTCCTGGTCTAACTTTAGTCCGTCCCAGATTGATCATCTTGTTGACAGTGCCACAGGCTCTTTGAGAATGACACTGGACTCGATAGCCCCTCTGAAGAAGAAGACAGTGAGGAAGAGGAGGTTTGCTCCCTGGTATAACCCTCAGACCCGCAAACTAAAGCAAACGTCACGAAAGCTTGAACGCATATGGCGTTCAACTAATCTCGAAGAATCCCGCTTAGTTTGGCGAGATAGTCTTAAAACATATAAGAAGGCCCTCCGTAATGCCAGAGCAGCCTATTACTCATCAGTAATAGAAAAAAATAAAAACAACCCCAGGTTTCTCTTCAGCACTGTAGCCAGGCTGACAGAGAGTCACAGCTCTGTGGAGCCGAGCATTCCTATAAACCTTAGTGGTAATGACTTTATGAACTTCTTTAATGAAAAGATTTTAACTATTAGGGACAAGATTAATATTCTCTTGCCCATAGCCAGTGCCAATCTGTCCTCAAGTGGAATGGCCTTGGAAACCGCTGTATGCCCTGGTGTATATTTGGAGGGCTTTTCTCCCATCAACCGTGACCAATTATCTTCAACGGTTTCTACTTCTAACCCGTCTACCTGTCTCTTGGACCCCATCCCGACGAGGCTGCTTAAAGACGTTTAGCCTTTAATTGGCGGCTCTCTATTAGATATTATCAATGTGTCTCTGCTAACAGGCCACGTACCACACTCCTTCAAGGTGGCTGTTATTAAACCTCTCCTGAAGAAGCCCACTCTGGATCCAGAGGTATTGGCTAACTACAGACCGATCTCTAACCTCCCCTTCCTCTCCAAGATCCTTGAGAAAGTGGTCGCAAATCAGTTGTGCGACTTTCTACATCATAATAGTTTATTTGAGAAATTTCAATCAGGATTTAGAAAACACCACAGCACCGAGACGGCACTGGTGAAAATTACAAATGACCTCTTAATGGCAGCAGATAAAGGACTCCTCTCTGTCCTGGTCTTGTTAGACCTTAGTGCTGCATTCGACACCATTGACCATGACATCCTGTTACAGAGACTGGAGCAGTCGATTGGCATTTCAGGCACGGCACTAATTTGGTTTAAATCCTATTTATCAGATCGATCTCAGTTTGTATTTGTAAACGATGACGCCTCGATAACCACCAACGTTAATCACGGAGTTCCACAAGGTTCCGTGCTTGGACCAATTTTATTTACCTTATACATGCTTCCTTTGGGCAATATTATCAGGAAACACTCCATAAACTTTCATTGTTATGCAGATGATACTCAACTATATCTATCGATAAAACCAGAGGAGAGCAACCAACTCTGTAAAATTCAAGCATGTCTTAAAGACATAAAAACATGGATGACCTGCAACTTCTTGATGTTAAACTCAGACAAAACCGAAGTAATTTTAATCGGCCCTGAGCACCTCAGAGATCAATTATCTGGTGATGTGGATTCTGTAGACGGCATTGACCTGGCATCCAACACCACTGTAAAGAATCTTGGCGTTATCTTTGATCGGGACTTGTCCTTTAACTCCCACGTAAAGCAAATCTCAAGGACTGCATTCTTTCATCTACGTAATATTTCAAAAATCAGGCACATCTTGTCTCAAAAGATGCAGAAAAATTGGTTCAGCGTTCGTTACTTGAGACTGGATTACTGCAACTCCTTATTATCAGGCTGCTCTAATAAATCTCTTAGGTCCCTCCAGTTGATCCAGAATGCTGCAGCTCGTGTTCTCACTAAAACTAAGAAAAGAGATCACATCACTCCTGCACTAGCTGCTCTGCACTGGCTCCCAGTAAAATCAAGAATCACTTTTAAAATTCTTCTCTTAACCTACAAAGCCTTGATTGGTGATGCTCCATCATATCTTAAGGAGCTTGTAGTACCATATTGCCCCACTAGAGAGCTACGCTCACTAAATGCGGGACTACTTGTAGTTCCTAGAGTCTTAAAAAGTAGAATGGGAGCCAGAGCCTTTAGTTATCAAGCTCCTCTTTTATGGAACCAGCTTCCAATTTCAGTCCGGGAGGCAGACACAGTCACCTCGTTTAAGAGTAGACTTAAGACCTTCCTCTTTGACAGAGCTTATAGTTAGGGCTGAATCAGGTTTGCCCTGGTCCAGCCCCTTGATATGCTGCGATAGGCTTATAGCTGCCGGGGGACGTTTTAGGATGCACTGAGTACCTATCTCCTCTTTTTTCTCTCCTTAAGGATGAATTTTCATCTCTCAATCACACGTTACTAACTCTGCTTTCTTCCCGAGTCCTTTTGACTTCACGTCTCATGGGGTCATCGGACCCTATGAGACGGCATAGATCCCATCTGCCTGATGGATCGTCTGGGTCGTGGAATTCCTGCTCATGACTACGCCACTGTCCTGTTGAGACTCCGCCCACTGTTGAGACTCCGCCCACTCCTCCTCCCCACCGCCATCTGCCTGATGGATCGTGGAGGTCTCCATCGTGGAATATGCCTACTATGAACTATTCATACACTCTGTCATATTCATTGAATGTATTTTAACTCTAAATCTGTCCTTCTGTACACATTACATCTATTGCATCTGTCCATCCTGGAGAGGGATCCTCCTCTGTTGCTCTCCTCCAGGTTTCTTCCCTTTTTTTTCCCCCTGAAGGGTTATTTGGGAGTTTTTCCTGGTCCGATGTGAGGTTTTGGGGCAGGGATGTCTATGTGTACAGATTGTAAAGCACTCCGAGACAAATTTGTAATTTGTGAAATTGGGCTATACAAATAAACTGAATTGAATTGAATATGTTTATTCATTCTTCTAATGGTGAAGGACATCTGGTGAACTTTGTTTTAGGTTCATACATTTATCCCAAAGGTCTTTTTCTTCTGTTTGTACAGAAGCCCACTGGAATATGCCTACTACGAACTATTGATACACTCTGTCATATTCATTGAATGTGTTTTAACTCTAATCTGTCCTTCTGTCCACATGACATCTATTGCTTCTGTCCATCTTGGAGAGGGATCCTCCTCTGTTGCTCTCCTGAAGGTTTCTTCCCTTTTTTTCCCCATGAAGGGTTGTTTGGGATTTTTTTCCTGATCCGATGTGAGATTTTGGGACAGGGATGTCTATGTGTACAGATTGTAAAGCACTCTGAGACAAATTTGTAATTTGTGAAAATGGGCTATACAAATAAACTGAATTAAATTGAATTGAATTGAATTGGTCACCTGAAACCTGCACTTCCTCTCATCTTCAAGATATCGACACACGTAGTGCAGATTTGTTTTCAATTTGTGTTTTGACTTCATTGCAATGCAACGTTTGTGAGGTGAGTAGGAGTTTGAGTGGAAGGCTGAGTGCCAAAGGGTTACAAATACATGAATTCCCCAGAGTGGTTCAAAGCAGTGAGTGAGCGAACAATGAGTACTACTGTTTATACTACAGGCTCACTCAGGACCCAAAGCCAGCATTTAATAAGCTGAATGAGTGATGCGATCTATGTTTAGTTAATACACATTATTAGGAAGTGGCTGTTTCTTTTCTCTTACATTTATCTGAACATAAAATCCATTGAGAAAGTGGTTTATAAATATTATATCACACAGGCAGCAGGTGGTTTATCTGTATTTTAATGTTTTCCTCTCCTCAAGCATCCTTAACCTCTCCTCCTCCCACGCAGACCTCCCAGGAGCTCTTCTCTGCCGGAGGCTTCATGGACGAGCGCAAGCCGCTTGATAGTAAAACGGGAGATGCTGTAAGAGTGACATTGACGAGAGAAGATTCAGTGTGTGGGCAACACTGGTTCATTATCGGCTGTGTTCTGGAGGGAGAGAGAGGCATCCACATGACGGTGTGAGGAGCGTCTTGGACAGGCAGAGGTGTGTAAGATTTAATTTGTGCTCATTATTTTTGTACAGAAAGTACTGACACGGTTTGAGTGAAAGTTGTGTTGGAGGTTGTAAAGTTTTGAATCCCTGTTTCTGCAGCGTCTTCAGGGAGGACATCCAGGTGAAGACGGAAGGATCCGGCTCCTCATGACGGCTTGACACAACTTAAGGCAGAAAAACAGGGTATCTGACTCTCTTTTCTTTCTCTTGTAGAAAGTTTCATGTAGTTCATGCATTTTCATATAAGGATCACAAGAAAAAATGAATAAATAATCATGCATTTGTTTAAATTTTTTTTGTTTTAGTGCGTTAATTAGCCTGCATTCATCTATCTATCTATCTATTTATCTATCGTGACATTATATTGATGCATTCTCGGTTGTGACAGAACAAACAACTCATCTGACGACAAACTAAAGATATATTACATTACATTTCATGTCATTTAGCAGACGCTTTTATCCAAAGCGACTTACAGCAGCTATTTAGTGTTGCACATCCATACATTTGCGGGGCGTGTGAGATGAGGATTAAAATATTAATAATTAAAAGGACAAATGCAGTAGTGTCTGAGGGCTTGACTTTTGCCCCTGTTTACACCTCTACCTCTTGACTCCACTCAACAGGCTTGCTTTGGTGAAATCGACATACTCAGGTCCGATTGAACAGCTTCTATACGCCACTCACCTAATACGGTTGTTTTATTTTTTCATTGTCGCTTCTTTTATTGAAGTCCCGGTAGCTTGTTAACGTTATCGCTAAGAGAAGTTGGCCGCGACAATTAGTTTTATTTTAAAGTACTTGTATGTTGAAAAGCTTTATTATCTAAACTTGTCTGCGTCTAGCTAGCACAAAGTAGCATCACAATTAATATTACAATTATGAATGTAAGTTATGGCTACACCTTGCTAACTAAGCTGGCTCGCTAATGTTAGATGCTAACTTAGTTTTTTTTAATGCTAGCCGGAGTTTCCCCCAGCGAGGCCAGCTCTTCCATAACTCACCCTCTCTTCCGAATATGGTCACTACTGGTTCCATAAAAACAAGATTGCGACAGCTGGAGCCAACCACTTCTAGCTTCCCGTTGGCTCTTCAGAAACCTATGATGTCACAAGGACTACGTCGATATTTTATAGATTCTATTTATTTTTCTCATGTTGTGTGTTTATTTTTGTTTGTTTACGTATTTGTTTGAGAAAACGAAACAGCTACAGTACACACAGCTAAGGATAGCCTTTGGTTTAGCTTCAGAGCTTAATCCCTCAAGGCACGACCATACATCTCCCTGTTGTCAATATGGGTCAAGCTATAAAAACAAATTCAGTTAGAGACATTATCCAGCTGAGTAATCTTCGTGGCAGATTTCCACTTGTAATAGTGCTGTCACCTAAAATCCCAAGATGTTGGGCTGGATGTTGTTTTGTTCACATCCCAATGTCATGTTGGCTTGTTGAACTGACATGAACAGGACCATGTGCAACGTGCTCAAGGAAGTAGATCAGAAGTGTAAAGAATCTTTGTTCAAGGTGCAGAGTCGGATTAGGGGATGGAAACGAAATGGCTGGATTTGACTTTTAATGGACTCGTCTGACTGAAAAAAAGGTTGGCAGTTCAGTGTGCATGTGCGCTCGCCTGTGTGTGTGTGTGTGTGTGTGTCAGAAGGTCAGGCCATATGAGAGGCCTTTTCATGTCTGTCTGCTTATGAGAGCAGAGCAGTGGGACGCCCTGTCATTGAGCCTCTCAGCTCTGGACACTCTCACACTCCATCCGGACTCTCTCCACCGCTCACTGTGTTACCTGACTTTGATCCGACTGTTCGACACCATGAGCGGTGAGTAACCAGCGAGCAGTTCACTGTGGTTAGCAGAGCGAAGAAGCTTTTTCTGCCTCTGTGTTTTGTGTATTTATTTGGAGAAAACTGGATATTAGCAGGACAGAAAAATTGCAACTTCTTTAATGTATATTTGAGATTGTAGTATCTTTATGATAGCATTTATGGTGTACCTGCTCTCATCTTGAACAAACCATTCTTGTTTTATGAAATCAGTGAGAACAAGTTTGGGCAAAAAATAAATACAAATATAAGTTATGTCTGAGGGTTTTCTGAGAGTATCATACTTGTGATGCAACAGTGTACATAAAGAAAATGAGGATAAACCTAAACACACATTTTTTATGTGTATATTACAGCTTACGATAAGGCCCCTGTGTCAGTATGTTTTAAGTCTGCAGTGTCTCTCTCTTGAGGTGTGAAAGGTGCTCTCTCTCCCATCTGCATGCCTTTCAACCAACAACACTTATGCCACTGAGTTCAACTTTAAGTATATGAAATGTTTACTGGTGTTTAATACTGAAGTGGTTGTAGAATTATTAAGATATGTTGTTGTTATCTGTATAACCATGACAGGTTTACTGATTCTTTCCATTACTATTATACATAATGTCCTTGCTCTGTTTACATGTTTATCACTTATCTGTCCTCATTTATTGCTGGATGTTTGGGTTGTCAGACAGAAGCAGAGTCTGGCTAAGAAGGAGCAGTTTGAGCCAGAGTTGGTGGCTTTAGACTACTTGGCAACACAGCTGCTCAAAAGAAACTCAGTGACAAATGTATTAAAACCGTACAATACCGTGACTAGACTGCAGTTGATTACTCAGGCTGGAAATGATGTCTTTTAAAATAAGAAAATATGGTGTTTCTGTCCATTTGACGGTCGCTTTGATCAGTGCTTTAACACTTGAATATTCAATGCTATAATTGTGTATTTATAAATCTATCCACTGATTTCAAGTCTGCGTTTAGTTGCTGTCATGATTGAAAAGATATACTCATCTCATCATGTTGTCTAATGAAAAATTATCAAAAACAGGGATTGTTGAAAATGTATATGAAATGCAAATTAATGCTCTTGATGTTCTTTAAATTAGTATATAAAATGTGTTTTAAGCATGGCGGACTTCTGTCTTTATGTCTTTAAGCAGCTGATGTTTTTTACGGTGTAATTGCTTCACTGAGGCTTCATTGTTCCTTCATCGTTTTCTTTATGGGACTCACACTGCATGCACAGAGCATGACATTTTTTTTTTAGATGGTAAACCATTTCCCTGCTAAATTAGAGCTCTAGAAACTGCATCTTTGTATCCACACTCATTCATTCAACACTCAGAAATGGTGAAATAGAATCATCAGCACTCTCTTGTTTTTATTATCTCGATTATTATGCTTCTGACTAAATAATGGCCTTGAATTATCCAGGGTCATACCGCAACATACCTCAGAACAATGGACAAAAGTAAATCAATAGACAGAAGAATTATGCAGTTCTAATAGATGAAGACTTTGGAGATCCCCCTAGGGGAAATGAAAATATAAAGGTGTTGGAGCTTTTAAAGGACAAGCAGATGAAGAGGCTGTCTGTTCTGTATTGTTCTTTAAGCGCAGGTCCGTTAGCAAAGTGGGATTCAGAGGAAACATAGATAATCTATAGATCCGAAGAATTTAAACGAACAGCCACTGTTGTTGTTAATCCATAAATAATTGTAAAATAACTTTGTAAAATAATCAAAGTTGATGTCTTCACATTGCTTGCTTGTCCAAAGAACAGAATAAATCCTAAATATATTTAATATACAACTGGAGACCATCTTGGAATGGGATCACACCAGGCACATGCTAATTGGCCCCCCAATTAGCATGTGCCTAATTTACTACCCCACTCACCTGTGATCTAAACTACACACCTGTAGACTTACAGTACTGCATCTTGCACGGTTGTGGTGCTGTTGCAGTATTATAATCTGTCCACAGACAGACGTAAAAAAAACAGCTTGCAAAGGACTCAAAACCACAATATGGGTCTCCAGGACAACAGTTTGACACACACACACACACACACACACACACACACACACTCACGCACACACATGCAGGCACACTCACACTCACAGACTCACAAGGTGAAATCAATACCAGCTTCACGCTGTAGCGATTGCCGATCTAAGCCCATGATGTCCCGGCCAGCATGTTTTTGTCGCCACGTAGTAAGTGACCTGCAGTGTAACATGTTTTTTTTTTTTAATCTGCTTTATTGTAACTCTGATTATTGCTTATCACAGCTTGACTTGGTTTTTATTTGAACTCTTAATCAATTGATTAAATCTTTCAAGCACAGCAGCCCTGGTCCATTTGATGTGACGCTGCGTCCTGTTTACACTCACGGTTCCATCGTCTGTTTTGGGTGATGGAGCGGATGCTTTCTGCGTGTTGGATGTCTATCCATCTATATTCCAACCCGCCAAAAAATGAAACGTGAACAAAATATGTGACCGATTATTTCTCCCTCTATGTTGTCTGCTCCCTGCCCAGTTTCTCAAGAGACCTGCCTCCTGGACCAAGTGCTGGAGCTGATTATGAATGAGAAGCCCCCCACCAGTGCCAGTCTTTTCCTAAACGAGGACGCGGAAAGACCCCCAATTGCAGAGAGAGGAGACTTGCGGAGACGCCTCCGAAAGGCCATGGAGAGGAAAGCCGGCAGCTTGAAGGAGAGGATAGGCTCCGTCAGTCGGGAAAACGTCAAAGGTTTCCTCAAGAGGAACCTGTTTGTTCTTTTCACTGTTGCCGCCGTGGCTCTGGGTGAGTGAAGAGGGGAAACAAGTGGAGGCGTAACTATTTTCTCTGAAGTCACTTGACATTTGTGCTCTTGTGTCCACGTGTAAATCCATTCAGGTGTAATCCTGGGCTTTGCTCTTCGCCCCCACAACCTGTCCCTGAGAGAGATCAAGTACTTTGCCTTTCCAGGGGAGCTTCTAATGAGAATGCTGCAGATGCTGGTGTTGCCTCTCATCGTCTCCAGTCTGGTCACAGGTTGGCTTTTAATGAGCACAAACATATTGATGGCAAAATGTTGCAGCAAACTGAATTCAAATGGACTTATTCTATCTCAGGTATTTCCTCCTTGGACAGCAAAGCGTCAGGTAAGATGGGTATGCGTGCAGTGGTCTACTACATGGTGACAACCCTGATTGCCGTTTTCATCGGCATCGTTACCGTGATAATCATCCGGCCGGGCAAAGGCAGCAGGGACAGTCCGGTAACCAACAGCGGGAACATAGAACCAGTTCAAGCTGCTGATGCGTTCCTGGATCTCATCAGGTAACAGCAAGAGACTCGACTCAACTTACTTATGAAGGCACACACCTGGTGTTCTCACTGTATCACTTGTTTTGAGTCACAATTGGGCATTTTTCACATTTAAAGGTAGAAATAACAAGAGTCAGATGAGAAGATCAATACCACCACACTTAATAACTAGAATGGGCACTCGGTAGAGAGCATACCTTCGCATATCACAAGATTGGGCATTGAATTATGAACATTTTGGCATTAGTTGCATGTCAATTGGATAACAATTGACATGCAATGGTAAAAAGAAGATCTTTACCTTTTCATTACCTTGACCTTTGACCCAATCGATCCCAAAATATAATCAAATGGTCCCCAGATAATAACCAATCATCCCACCAAATTTCATACGATTCGGTTTAATACTTTTTTAGTTATGCGAGTAACACGCATAGGCTACAAATAAATAAATAAATGAATAAATAAATACACGGCGATCATAACATAACCTTCCGCATTTTCAATGCGAAGGTAATAATACTGTAGCCAGAAGCCAGTTAGCTTAGCCTAGCAGTGACTCAGGGATAGTCTGGTACACAACAAACCACACATAATCCTTTGTTTTTAGAAGGATTGAAAGACACAAGATTAACCATGATAAGTAGTGATATTCAGAGCTGCTTACTTTTGGAGAGTGACAAGCAAGTGGTTTCCCCCTGTTTCCAGTCTTTATGCTAAGCTAAACTAAGATACAGTAAATGGCTGATGGCTGTAGCTTCATATCTAATGAACAGATGTGAGAGTGGTAAACATCTTCTCATCTGACTTTCGGCAAGAAAACGAATGAGGGCATTTTCCGAAAGGCTTTATTTAGCTTTGAGGGCATTCAGACATCAAAAGAATGGTTGTAAGTGAGAATTCACCCATGATCATCCCATGGTTATTTATTAACATGTTGTAGTATTACAAAATGTACAACCTGCTGCGACTCATGTGGTGTTGTTTTTATCAAAAAGTATGAGCATAAATAAAATAATGTATAATTTGTTTCAATCTCAGGAACATGTTTCCTCCCAATCTGGTCGAGGCTTGTTTCAAGCAGGTGAGGCTGTATTTTCCCACCAGTCATATAACAGAAATATTATTCCATTTAACATATTTGATTTTCATTTTTAGAATCGGTTAACACATGCATTTCAATTGTAATACAATACAACTCCCATCATCAATCTCGTCTGTGAGATCAAAATAGTTTTCCTCATATTTCACACAAAGAAACTTAAAAAACCCAAACATATAATTACGATATTTACGTTTAACTTCCATGCTCTTTCTTGCAGTATAAAACAGTGTACAAGAAGACCGTGCACACAAGGAACGTGACAGTGACCCTGAACCTCACCGATTCCCTCAACGTGACAGAGTCTGACCTGAGTGTGAACCTCAGCAGGGTGCTGCACACCATACAGGTGGGTGGCAGTGGCAGAGTGCAGTGAGACTTCCCCCCCCCCCCCTGGGGATTCAATAAGGGATGAACTTTTCTTCTTTTTATACGCTTTACAATTTGTGTTAATCACCAAAGCAGGAATTAATATAATTTCTATAATCTCTAATATAGTTTCTTTCCTTACACGTGTTTTCTATTCCAGGAGACAGTGGAGGAGACTGTCCCTGTGTCCGGCTCCTCTAATGGCGTGAACGCTCTGGGTTTGGTGGTTTTCTCCATGTGCTTCGGTCTGGTCATTGGCAGCATGAAGCAGCAGGGCCAGGCCCTCAGGGACTTCTTCAACAGCCTCAATGAAGCCATCATGAGGCTGGTGTCCATCATCATCTGGTCAGTTAAGACACCAGTGTTGATGTGCAGTTCAACTTCCTTATTAATGATACATTGTGATTCTCTGATGATAAAATGTGCTTTATTGCTTAATGTTTGACATGTCATGACCTGATTACCTTCTTAAAAGAACCGGCGAACTTGCTTTTGGGTCAATCTTTTATTTTAATATCTAGAGGAAATCCCAAAGCTTCCAAACGTATACCTCATACAATGAGTTGAGTATAATATTTAAATTTGATGGACAGGTCCAGCCATAAAACTTGTGGTTTGAATATTTAAACGAAGAGTTTAAACAATGGTACTGTCAGACAGAGTGAATATAACATTGATGATTTTGTTTTACAAAATTAAGGGAATTAACAGTTTTTTGGGAGGGCTTAAGACTAACAATTACAGTTTTGAGTATTGTTTATTGCTAAAAATGGTGTGTAACATTTACAGTCCTAAATGCTAACCTGTACAGGAATGAATGAATCAGTTGTTTTGGTCTTATTCTGAAGGACAAAGCTGGTTGCAGAAATACGCTATAGTGGCTTAACATGTGTGTCTGTCTCTCAGGTATGCTCCAGTCGGCATCCTGTTCCTGATTGCAGGGAAGATTGTGGAGATGAAGAATCTGGCGGAGGTGGGCGGTCAGCTGGGGATGTACACCGTGTCGGTCATTGTGGGTCTCCTCATTCACGGCCTCTTCGTCCTGCCACTGCTCTACTTCCTGGTGACCAGGAAGAATCCTTTCAGCTTCATCAGTGGTCTTCTCCAGGCACTCATCACTGCTCTGGGAACCTCATCTAGGTGAATGTCATCCTCTGTCTTGCTCAGATACTGATGTCCATGACCTTAAAGGGATAGTTTGGGTATTTTGAAGTGTGGTTGTAAAAGGTACTTATACAAAGTCTTAGTAAATGGTGGTCGGCATAGCCTCGGTTTGGAGAAGCAGACATGAGCACCAGCACTGGAGCAGAGCAATGTACTGCTGTCAACGGGGCAGCAGCAACATGTTATGTGAAATTGATCGGAGATATTGTGTATATTGTTTTGTCAGTCTGAGTCCAAAACGCTCTCTCCCTGTATACTTCAGCTCTGCTACCCTGCCCATCACTTTCCGCTGTCTGGAGGAGAACAACCGTGTGGATAAACGAGTGACACGTTTCATCCTCCCTGTGGGTGCCACCATCAACATGGATGGCACCGCCCTCTACGAGGCTGTGGCAGCCATCTTTATTGCCCAAGTCAATGACATGGATCTAAACTTTGGGCAGATTCTGACCATCAGGTAACCCTTATTTAGTTTTGGTAGTTTTGGTTTCCACCAAAGACAACAAATACTGTAGTGTACTGTTAGAGGCATGGAGCTCGCGATGTCATCCTTTTCATTCCAACTTATTTTGGCCTGAAATGAGTGAAATACAAAATATATTTTTTCACGGGGACTCACATGTGCGGCTGTACAGAATTGGTTTCATTCCAATATGAATCGAACTCGCAAAAGAATCAGAAGAAAAGAACCATTTGTTCATGTTTGGCTACTAACATAATCCCCCGAAATCTACGGTCAAACTGCCAGCAGTGGAGTTGCATTGTGGGTTATTTAGACCCCATGTTTTGAACAAGCAGTCACCATCGATGCTGATGAATGAAGCCGATGCCGAAAGTGCCTAAAACTGCAGTTCATCAAATGACAACTTGAGGCTGGTTCAAAAAGCAAGCCACGCCACCCATGTTAAAATATTGAAATTGGTAAAAAACTGGCAAAAAAGAAGTTTGGGTCTCTTTAGCTGATATCCCTGTTCATGACACCTGTGTGGGGGTTGACATTTTATAAAACTCACCGATAATGAATTAAAAATAAGCTTTTGGTGACTTCACAGAGACTACGTCCATATTTTATACAATCTATGATTTTGACATGGAAGAAAAAAGCTTGGAACAAAAAAGTCAATATCCTTTTTTTAAACTGTCGTTTGTCAGTTTTGAGTCCTACAAATTTAAGAGGTTCAATGCTGAATAGAATTCTATGTTCAGGCCTTCTAGTGGTAAAGTATGCTGCAGGTGAATTGTGTTTAGCCTCTCTCTTGCCTATGTCTCATTTTGTGGATCTGTTTGCTTTGTTTTATTATTACATGCATTCATTCCTTATGGCATTATCCTCCTTGACAACACGTGCACAACTTTACACTCTACAGTTTATAGAAAACTGAATTGTCATTTGCATAACGTTATAACTCTTTTTCATTCCGCTACTCCCACCATGCACCCGCAGCACATGTGCTGTTTGTTTGTTTCCCTTTTAATAAATGTCTCTGCTCTCCTCTCCATCCCTCCCACCGCCCACTCAGTATCACAGCAACTGCTGCCAGCATCGGAGCAGCAGGCATCCCTCAGGCTGGCCTGGTTACCATGGTGATCGTATTGACATCGGTGGGACTGCCCACGGAGGACATAACACTGATCATCGCTGTGGATTGGTTCTTGTGAGTTCGCACTAAATGTCAGCTTGATGGGGATTGGTCTGTGTCCTGTTCTGTGGGCCTGCCAGCCTAAATGTCATTGTGAGGCTTCAGAAGTCCCAACACTACAAAGGTTATTGATGCATAATGCAGAGTGACAGATTAGAAAGCCTGTGTTTAGAGGCACATGCATACATTTTCCTCTGTAAGTGCTTTTATAGGAGATAAACACTAATGTTTTCATTGGCTTTACACCTTTACTCTATATATTTTGTTCCTCTCTCTTATCTGAATCTCTCTCTCTCTCCCCAGGGACCGCTTACGGACCACCACCAATGTGCTGGGTGACTCCCTCGGGGCGGGAATTGTGGAGCACCTTTCCCGTGGAGAGCTGCAGAGTCAGGATGCTGAGATGCGCAACTCTGTCATTGAGGAGAATGAGAAGCCCTACCAGCTCATCTGCCAGGAGAATGATTCACTCAACCACCGCAACAGTGAGACCACAATGTGAAAACAAGAGCGACACCCTTTAGGGCTCCATGTACCAGAAGCCTTTAGCTAGAAGGTTGTCTTGCAATGGTGCAGGGACAGTCTTAGAAACATGATAGGTAAGGGTGAGCTCAGCCAGTATTCGGGGTTCGAAGATCATTTTTGCAGTTGCAGTGCAAACTTACAATCTCTTGTTTCAGCTTATTGGTGCAACAATGAAATTCCGACCCAGAAGTTGCTTCATGACAGGAAATACGTGCACGTGCTGTCAGGAACAGTTACATATCCAATCTTTTTGTTTGCTTGGAGTGCCAGTTAGTTAAGAGCATTTCACTGTTTTTTGTTTTAATGTGATGTCAGGAAAGCTTAATATGACAAAAAGAGTTTAGAGAAATATTTTGAAAGTTTTCAGCTTCATCGTGTTTTAAAAGATTTGTATAATGTATCATCTATACAGTCAAAGCAGCATATACAGGAGAGATACAGGAGAACATTCCTGCCGACGGCTATGAGGCTCTACAACAGTTCACCTCTTGCCAGATCACCCTAACCCTTCTTATATTTTGTGTTTTGTTTTTTTATTCTTGTGTGTTGCTGCTACTGACTCGACAAATTTCCCCTTGGGGATTAATAAAGTATATATCTATCTATCTATCTATACTCCTAACTAGACACAGTGTTAGAATACAAAGTATTATTTGAGAGAGAACACCACCGTTCATAAAAAAGTAAACCAGCTGATTTTCCACTGTGAATATTTCAATACTTTCTGTTGCATAACTTAACATTATACATCATCCATCATCATCTACCTGCTGCAACGAGCTCAGTCGCACCTGGATGGAACCGGTGTCTCTGTGAGAGTCACTTTCTTTGACTTCTCCAGTGCATTTAACACCATCCAGCCACTGCTGCTGGTGAGAGTGAGAAGCTGAGTGGCGTGGAGCCGCCCACCATCTCCTGGATCACTGACTACCTCACAGGCAGACCACAGTTTGTCAGAATGGGCGTGTGCTGTCTGGAACGGTGGTCAGTGATGTGAGCCCCACAGGAACTGTTCTGTCTCCTTCCTCTTCACCCTGTATACCAGTGACTAGTACTCTGATGATTCTGCAGTGGTATTAGGGATGGACGGGAGGAGGCTGGCAGTGGTGTGGTGACTTGTAAAGTGGGCGATGAGAACCACCTGCGGCTGAACCTGGCCAAGACCAGAGAGATGGTGGTGGACTTCAGGAGGCGACAGCTCTACACCTCTGAGTGTCCTGGGTGCGTGACGTGGACATGGTGGAGGACAGCCGACTGAACTGGAAGGCCAACATCAACGCTGTTTACAAGAAGGGAGACTCTTTTTCCTGAGAAAGCTCGATCCTTCAACGTGTGCAGCAAGATGCTGGAGTTATTCTACCAGTCGGTTGTCGCCAGTGTGCTGCACTTTGCCATTGTCTGCTGGGCGAGCAGCATCGTGGCCCGTGACACCAGCCGTCTTAACAAACTGGTTAGGAAGGCTGGCTCCATCATCGGCTGCCAGCTGGAGCACCTGGAACAGGTGGTGGAGAGGAGGTCGTTGAAGAAACTGGTGTCCATATTGGACACCGGACCCCACCTCCCTCACAGGGACAGAGGATACTTTCCAGACGTCTCCTCACGCTCCGCTGCCACAAGGAGAGATACAGGAGAACATTCCTGCCGACGGCTATGAGGCTCTACAACAGTTCATCTCTTGCCAGATCACCCTAACCCTTCTTATATTTTGTGTTTTGTTTTTTTATTCTTGTGTGTTGCTGCTACTGACTCGACAAATTTCCCCTTGGGGATTAATAAAGTATATATCTATCTATCTATCATATATTTTTTTGTAAACACTTATTCTTTGTCATTCTCATTACGACTACCTCTAATAGGACGTATATATGGAGCTTCTATAATGCAACACACAGAAATACTAAGTGGAGCATTATCAGCAGGATATTAATGTATCGGTCTTAGACATGATTATTTGTATGTTGTTTAATTTTTCTTGACAATTTTACTGTAAACATTTTTAATATATGACTGTTAAACATTGGAGATGATGAGAAGGAGAATCTTTGCTTTACTTTCTATTTTGAAGTTGATATATTTTAAGTAACTTTCACTCAGTGCTTTCTTATGAATATTATATTGGTGTGTATTTCCTGTATTTATTTGGTGCTATTGCTTGTACATTGTGGGTAAAGGACTGTACTTCTACACAGTAACCTAATAGGAATGCCGGTAGTATGATGAAGTAAATAAAGTATCCTTTTTCCTTTTTCTTCAGTGAAATTTCCATTTCAATGTTTGATTTATCTTCCATTGGATCTTTTTTTATTATTATTACTGATATTTATAAAGTTTTAAAAAATGCAGTTTCAAGACCATACAATGATTTTTGTTGTTTCAACGATGTGCTTTACGGCAGTACTTCATTGCACACTCCTGTCTGTGTTTTTCTGCTGTATAATACAATCAATATTTAATTTTGTTATATTATGACTGGAATAATGTATTGCAAGCTAATTATTCATTGTTTGTGAAAGGGTACTGTGAAGAAAGTTTGTGAATACTTTGAGAAGTTGCTTAATGCTTTTTGTGTTGGTTGTTTTAGAGGAACTGTTATTGTGGAAGTTAATGTGGAAGTTATTTATTATTTAAAACTCTTCTTACGTTGTCACTTTTATGCTCATTAAGAGGTTTGACTTTCGTTGTGAAGCCTGATGTTATTTCAGTGACAATCTCAACAATTTGATGGACAGCTTATGATAAAGTTTGACAAATAAATGGCTCAGGAATTTAACTGTGATTCTCATTATTGTGTTGTGGCTACCCCTGGTGGAAGATATTCTCCTGTCCAGAAGCTGGTTTACTTAGAGACAAATATGGGTCAAATTATATGAGAAAAACTTTCATAATAATACTGGACAATAATTAAATGTCAAAATGTTCTGCCGTAGTGCATCACGGGATGCAATTGACCCAAACCTCACTGACTGATGAATGAATGTAACCCAAATCATTCACAGAGATTAGATTGTAATGTATTTACAAGGTTTGAAATCCCTTTTTTTAACTTGTTGCCTCATAGCCTAACCAGTAGGCCTAACCTTGTTGCTTCATAATCTTGTTAGCTTAACCATGCTAACAGCGCTGTGAGGCAACACAGCGGTGCTTTGGGCTAAGTGCTATAATGCCAGCATGCTACAAATGCGAACATGATATATGTATATAATTATATATATATATATATATGTATATATACACAGTATATTATACAATTAACAAATGTACAATGTTTACCATGTTTATTGGTTTAGTTTTGCATGTGTGCTAGCATGCTAACATTTGCTAATTAGCACTTATTTCAAAAGTACAGTCGAGGATGGATAAGCCCAACTCTTTATTCGACATCCTGCAACTCCCATCTGCCCTTTAATCACCTCATTCCTCTCACCAGAGCGTCTATCTCACCACCTGCACTTCATTTACTCAAACCAGTCAGTGTTCTTATTATGGAGATGTTGCGATGTTTCTTGGCTTTTGAGCCGCTAGTACAACGACCTGCTATGTCTGCCTGTAAGTTTATTTGTATCTTCAACTTTCTATAGCTTTATCTATCTATTTATTTTAGATCTATTTATCTTTCTATCTGCTTCAGATACATTTTGACACGCTGACACACAATGATGCACAGAAAAAGACAGTGACACAGCTCCAGTTATTATTTCAGATTAATTTATAAAATAGTTCACTTGAGATAACATCCAGTGCATTCTTCTACAATATAATACTTGTGTGCTTCACACACACAATTGAGCCCTCTACGTTTTAACAGCCTTGCCATATGGTGAATTGAATCATGAATACTTTGGCATAGTTTAGTGATGAACTATTGGTGGAACAGACGAATGTAAACTGTAAATGCTTATACATTTAAATATCTGATAGATGCCTGAGGGGCTCATTTGACTGTGGCTTTACAGGTTTTCAACAGTCGATACATAGAGTGGACCAAATATCAGGAACATTTGCTCTTTATGTGACACAGGAAGTTTTATCCAGCAGGTGAAATCTTCTCTCTGATCCCATTTTGATTTCAGCTGTCGTACAGTGTGAGCAGTCTTATAAACACATTACTGAAGGTATACAAGTCACAAATAAGCATAGAGAGTATCATAAAGTAAAATCACTGCTCGTTTATCGATTGCTTAATTACACCTTTTTTTCACATTACTTACAGGAAGTAATGTTGCAGAGGGAGACACTTCGAGGCAGACTCCGGCAAATAACAGTATAAGCCATTAAAAAAAAAAATCTAAATCAATTCAATTATCTTCCAAGTAAATACACCTCTGTTGAGACTATTCCTGCCATGTGTTTGAGAATATTTCAAGCACACTTCATGTTTAAATATCTAAAGCCATTTAAATGTGTTGCTGCCCAGGTCTGGACCCAGGGAGACAGATAGTGTAGATAGAGAGAGACACGAGACGACTGGATAGTCAGCAAGCTGTGTCGTGTAAAAGGACAAACTGCTGAAAGTTTACTTGGCCTGTAGAAAAGTGGAAAAACAACGGATGAGACATTTAAGCGATAGGTACCTCCGCACATTAAACAACCTGCTTTGAAAAAAACCTACTTATGACTATGAGTTTTCCTCCATATCTGACGGCGCTCCATCACTCGACATTGAGGACCGCCCAGTTATCTTTCTTGTCCTGGTAATCACATGAGGAGGAAATCCATAAATCTTTCAAGTAAGAGAAATAACATGGAAATCTCTCCTAATATTTCAATCAACAATCATAGATCCCACTGTCTACTTTTGACTGAATACATTTGATTAAATTACATTTTATTTGAATACATTCAACATACAATATAGCGTATTTCTGATGGCTTTGGCATGTACCTCTGACATGACGGGCAGGTTGTCATGAGGAAGGAGCCACATGGTTCGGTGGGCCTTGGTTCTCTGTCTCCGCAGGAGTTTTCTCAGCAACCTCTTCACTTTCCGGTCTCTGGGGTCTGCACACTTCACCGCCTTCTTTGTGTAAAGACTATAAAAAGAAGACAATACTTATTACACGACACAGGATGGCAGGACACGGTTCTGCAGAAACGACAGATCTTAATCACAAGATTGGAGGCACAAGATTGGCAAGAAGAAGACAAATCAGCAATAATGTGGAGGACTAGAAAGATGTCTGTCAGGTGTAGCAAAGACGGCAAGTTTTAACCCAAAAGTCATTGCAAATAGGAAATGCTGTAGGGTGGCTGGAAATAGTCAATTAATGTTTTCTTTCTTTGGAAAAAAAGGTCAAAACTGATCAAAAGTGGGCAAAGTTGAAAAAAGAGGTTACAGAAAGGACCAAAAGAAACCATTGTGTAAGAATTCTATGTTTGTGTTAACTGGACCACATAAAAAGCAAGTTCCCCTTTCCCTGGCTACATCATATTTCTCTGACTTGCTGGAAACAATAGGTATCACAATGCAGAATGGTTTACTTAACTAAACCCTGCTGTTCTGACTCAATGGCTGCGGCGGGGCTCAGCTGGCTCGGAAGGTATTTTCAGATGGCTTGTTATTCCCACATATTTCCTTTCTTACTTCCCTGGCAAATGCAGCTCCGGGCCCTGCCATAACAACATGACCTGGAAAGATGACAATGCCTCTCAGCCCGGCTCTGCCCTCCTCTAACGAGAGGCATATTTTCCATGCCTGTAGATTGCCGTGTGCTCTTTAGCTCCAGGAGTGGATAGTTGAAATACTTGCATGATGGCTTGTATACTGCAGTCGGGCCCCTCCGTCTGCACCTCGAACCGCAACACATCTTTGGTACGCACCTTACCCTGGGAGTACAACATGCAGCACTGGACATCTCTCTGCATCTGCACGCCTTTACCTAGGGAACAAAGAAACAGACAAGGAGAAAGAAGAGCAAGGAGACATGAGAGGAGGGTGTCAAACAAAAGCTGATTTACAGTATTTTACTAATGTTCCCTTCTGTCAAGCTCAATTCACTATGATGGCTTCTTCTGTTTCAAACCTTTGGTTTTATTCTACCAAGTCATCTTAGACAGAAAACATTTGCCTCGAGTGAGGACAAGAGCCTGAACACGAACGCCACAAAAGTTTCAAACGGCATGCATTATGGCACATTATCCCAAATAACATTTACATTGGCGATGTAAACCTCTTACATGTATATTTACTGCACAGCAATCCTGATTTGTAAACACTTTGAAATCAATATTCAGATTTAAGTAAAGACTGGAACAGTTTTCACATCCAGCCAAATGTTATCTGTTCTGCAGAATGTGCTCCTGACTCTCGCTCCGTATCGACACACGCTCGCGTACACTCGCATACACACACAAGAATGTCAGAGGAATTACAATGGCATCCCATTGTGCTGCGAAACATACGACCACGGCAGACTGAGAAAGTGGGAGGAGGAGTGTGCGTTTGTGTGGAGGGTGTGCCATGATGCCTTTTCAACCATAGCAAATGTGTAAACAATTTAAAGTGGGATGGAAACAGCGGGAGCAATACGAGCTGTGAAATAGGACAGGCTGCTATGCCATCGGGGATTTTCAAATCCATCCTTTGGGAACATCACCGCACTTCCAGTGCTTTCACAACATTTGAAACAAACGACACCATCACGCAGACTGAGCCCTGAGACTGTTTCTTTCTGTGTTGAGTGATATCTTATTTTGGATGCTCGTCCTCCCGCGTTCTGTTCCTCTGTTTATATCCGTGCCTCCTTCTCTACTGCTGCTGCTGTCCCCCTATCCCTCTTCTCTCCGTTTCTGTCTTCGCCATCGCTCTCTTTGCCACACTGTCCACCTGCAGGGTGCATGCAAGCCATGCAACACACATTCACGCATGCACACACACACACACACACACACACACACACACACACACACACACAGATAGTAAGTATGGTTGTGTCCTACCTTCCACAGATACCAGGAGAATAACAGTCAGAGAGATAACAGTCAACATCTGCTGCATGAACATGATGAGGCTGGCAGAGAGGAGGAGAGGAGAGGAGGATAATCTACTCTGTCACCTCTCCCTCTGTGGCTGCCTCTCTTATATCACTCCCTCCCTCTCTTTATACCTCCCTGCCCATCTCTCACTCACTCACTTCCACCACCTCTCTTGTTATGTCTTACCGTCTTCCCCTCCCACCCTCTGTTTATCCATTTTCAGTCATTCTCACGCTCAGCCAAACTCCCTCCTCTTTTTCTTTCACACTCATCTCACCTCTCACTCATTTCTCTTTTCCTGCTGCTTTACTTCGGATGGCAAGCCTCATTTGTCTCATGTTAGGTTTTAAATTCCTCCTTCATCCCGCCCTCTTCTCTTTTCCTCAGAGCATTTTCTCCACCAGGACTGCAACAGATTTATATGGCAAAAGCAACAAGGATTTATCCTGTAGCTTTTAGATTACATGATCAGCCCCGAATCGGCATTTAAATGGGTGACTATGGGTCAGTGGTTAGCAGGTCCGTCTTTCAATCAGGGGGTTGGAGGTTCAATCCCTGCCCTAGTCGATGTGTCCTTGAGCAAGACACTTAACCCTGAGTTGCTCCCTGTAGCTGCGTCTACAGTGTATGTAACAGGATTGTAAGTCGCTTTGGATAAAAGCGTCAGCTAAATGACATGTAATGTAAAATGGCACAAACACATTTTGTTTCGAATCATATATACAATTAACCGTGGTTTGCAGCTGTGTAGTTGTGGAAACTCTCAGACCAGACAGTAGGCGTGTCTAACTTGTGCATCTGGATCCGTCTTGCAGCAGTTATGTTCTCTGTGGGATTCCAGACAAAATGCCAAACACACCTACAAACTGTGATAAACCGAATGTATTAACCCAGAGAGACAACCTGTAGAAATGAATCATGGTTTGAAATTGTCTGTTGTAGATATTACATTTACAGTATTACTATTGTAACAGAAATGTAGAATTCGTTGAAGTTCTGCTGCAAAGTCTTAGCGAATCAGAATCAGTGTGCATTTTTAAAAGGTTTCTTATTATATTGGATTAAAATCATTAGCAGCAAACAATTGTTATCACTGACAGCTGAAAGCTGCTGGCAACGTGTTTACCACTCTTATATATAGCGCCTTTAAGACTCATTTGTCTTCTTTGCCTTTTTCTTGATGTTATTCCTGGTATTTTGTTGGTTAAACACCTTTTTGGGCTTGTTTTTTAATCTACTCGACCTCTTTTAACGACTGAAAAGTGCAATGTTGAATGAAAAACGTTTGCTTGCTTGTTATGGGTAATGTCACCTTTATATTTGCCCATGTTGGAAGAACTGTTCCACAAGGTGTCTCCGCTTCTTGTGTTCAGTTTATCTGCTTCCACTATTTCAGGTTATCTTGAAAACATATCGCGTCGGCGTGTCATCTTTCTACGGCGATGACACGCCACTGTATGTTTGAATTAATACTCACAATGAAGCTTGTTTTCAGGCGTGCATTATGAGACTTTATAGATAAATGTTATTCCAAAAATATTCTTTAAATAAATAAAGACGAATCTTATATTATTTTTTGGGGCACTCCTAATCATGTCTTTAATTTAAAGAACACACTTCTGTCAAAAGGCTGACAGGCCATATGAAACCAAGGCCTGTGCTTTAGTTTTTCCAGCTTTTTCCCCTTATATTTCTTTCTAATGGCTTGGCTCATCCCAATGCACCAATTTCAACAAGTAAATATAATATATTTGGCCAATAAAGAGATTCAGATGTGTCCTGAATATGTCTTTGGAGCCTTCCCCAGTCTGGCCATAAATCATAATAAAATTGTTAGTTTCCATAACTGAACACCACAAGAACCCGCTGAAGGCTGTTTCTGAGAGTCGGGCATCTACATCCAGTCCAGGCTTCAACAGAAAACAGCAACCGGACATGATTACACTGAGAGAAACCAGATAAATTGATGTGGGCCTGCATCTCTTTCAAGATATTCCTTTGAACAGACCTTGTGGTCGAGAGAAATGACAAACACAGATGCCAAAGTCAGACGATGCCGCCAATAACAACAGTCTATACAATGATTGATCCAAAACCTGATTAGGGATGACAGATGACTCTAATGTTGCTCCATCTCATTTCTTTCATATCAAATATGCAAAGCGTTAAATATTTCTTGCTAATAACTAAATACATCTGAGCTGTTAATCTTATTGAAGGAACTACATGATTGTGTTTCTGACCGTGTGAAATATGTGATTGTTTTTGTTTATTTGCCTGTTGCTTGAAGCTCTGCTCATTCCCACAACCTTAAAGGGTCTGGTCCACCCAAACTTATGTTACCGACTTGCCATTCAGATAATGTCAATCATTTACTCTGAGGTTTGTAGATGTTACTATGAGGTTTATAGATGTTTGCCTGTGAAATGCACTTCAAATACAATGGAGGTGCATGTAATATGATTTATGGTGTTCAAAGCAGAAATAAAAAACAACATCCTGCGCACTGATAATAAACTGAACTCAGCATTTATTCAAATGTCTGCTCTAAATAAAAGCTGCAAGTGAGAAAATGTGTTTTATTGTGATTTGGCTAAACTGCCACTTTAAAAAATATATTTTAAAGAGCAATATTATACGAGTTAAACATCTTGTTTTTGCTGACTTCTAGTGGTTTATCTTGCTGCAGTAATGCAAAAATGTACAGCCATGAACCATTTACCGCTAGACCCCCAGGTCAATACCAGTTTATTCAAAAACTGTTTATTTTTCATGACCTGTGCCAGCTTTATTTCTTTATCTCTTTTTTTTAACCATTTCACTCTCCTGCTGCCTCTTTCTGCTGCCCTGCCTCATGCCCCTCACCTGAGCTCTCCACCTACATCCTCATCCCCTCATCAGCAACTCTCAATGTACACTGGCACAAATGCATTGTTGCACTACCACATCGTCTCATTGCTTAGCTTAAAGCTTTTGTTTCGCTTGTTTTTTCCTGATTCCTGGACTTTGGAATCCCCTGCTTGCCCCTTGTTGGATTTGTTTGCCTGATCTCTTGATTTTTGATCGTTGGCTGCCATGAGCTAAGTAAAGCTGAAGTTTCTTGTTATAGTGACCGATTCTAAGTCATGCTTTTGGGTTTTAGTCTGTCACTTATCCAAATTTAGTACAGAATGTCCTCTTTGGGTACTAAATTCCTGTAACTCCTCACGGAATGGCAACTATTAAGCAAACGTTTTGGATTATGTAGTCAGTAGAAATGTAACATGTGGCTGCTCTTCATTCTGATCTACCCATGCTGCTGTTGGAGGGAGGAGAAACTCGTATCTTAACGTTACAGTTATTTCTGTTGGATTGACACCAAACGCTGACACTTCTAGTAGATAGTTTAGTTTGCCGAAAAGGTTAGGACCTGTTATTTATGTTGGAATCTGAGAGAAGAAAATGACACAGGAATGCAAGATGCTACAAGATGTTTGATTTCATTTTTTTTACCAATGAAATTATCACTGAAACTATTGGGGGTGATTCCATGAAATTACCTTGCCCATAAGGAGGAGAAAACTGCTATAAAAGTGATCCTAAGATTACAAATACATATATTAACCGTACAAATTAAAACAATACATCACACTTCCTTAGCCAGAATGCTTTGGACATTCTGTCTTCTGGAATGGAAAAAATGTTAAGTTCATTGGCGAGGCAATACAGGAACTATGAGTCACCTCATGCAAGGAATATTGCTTTAGACACTAATGCGGGGCATGTAACGGACACATTTTGTAAGGGTGGATCAATATGGGCTGGTCTAAGTTCTTGTGGTTAAACGGATCAGGACATTGGACAAATTATCCTTTGGCTGCGAGAACACTTGGTGGAAGAACTAAGAAATATCCAGACAAAAGGGCAACAATGTTACTTTATGGGCAAACATATCCGTTCCCTGGATGTGAAAATATGCAGTCTGTGCACTGAGGGGCGGGGTTGGGGTAATGTGTGTGTGTGTGTGTGTGTGTGTGTGTGTGTGTGTGTGTGTGTTGGAGGTGGGGTTAACTGTTGAAGAAATCGACTCAAGAAATCAGATTGGAATGTCAGCTGCAAAAACATACCTTGCACATGACTCCAGCTCTGCTTGTGAGACGGATACATTGTCTGCATATCTCTGCCGCAATTAAACTATCTGTCAAGGTGTGCGGACTCACAAACATGTGGGCAACCAGAAATAAAAGGAGCAACAGCGGGGAAAAGTGGGGCCGAGGGAGTAATGTCTTCCTCTTTAAGGGGGTGGAGTGCCTGAGATGAAAGGAGGGATAGAATGACCTCCTGCAGATGTTGGAGGACACGGTTCTGTGTGCTGAATATGCAGCCTGAGTGATCTTACTGTACCTACATGGGATTTCTAAGGGATAAAATGCAGCAGGCAAAACCTCAACTGATCCTGGAAACAAGGGAAACGGGGAGGTGGAATGCAGAAGGAAGGACGGCACATGTTTTCATTCATTTCTAAAGACTTTGAGATCATTTATATGATGTAAATATGCTCCAAATTAAAGAAATTGTTCCAGCTCATAACTCGTTTTTGAACAGATTAAAGTAACCAGATGTAATTAGTATAGGCTTTAGAGGCACAGTTTTGGATGAGAAGGACTTGAAATGTTGTTGAGTCTGTCAGTCAAACATTTTGGTCCAGACCTCTCAATAACTATCGGATCGGTAGCCATCGGCCTTGGTACAAATTTTCATGGTGTGTCCAGACAGTGTGTGTTAATTAATTTGATTTCCTGACTTTTCCTTTTTCTGCCACCATGTTCATATTTGTGGTTTTATGTGAAGCTGGTCTGATATAAAATGTAGACGCTTGAGTCTATGCTAAGGACATTCCATCATCTACGGTTGGCATGCAAGCAGACTTGCTATATCTCATACGTGCATGTGTGAATTGACTAAGAAGTGTGAAAATAAGCAATGTTTAATTCTCTAAATGCAGAGGAAATGTGCTTCAATGCTTCCTATCTTATCATCTTTCGCAAAGGATACACTGGACCATCTTCTAGAAAAAGGAAACCGGATAATGCTGTCCCATAATTCCTTGCAATTGCAAAATTGAATGCGACGGCAGACCCGCGGAAATAACATCCACTGTCGCATAGTTTGTGTCCCTTGTGTAGTTTTGTAGGACTTGTTGTTTAGTTTCAGTTCACAAAGTTAACCATGTTTAAAACTCTAATCCAGAAGAGAATATGTTTCTCTCAAAAAGTAACTGAGTGCAGTTTTGTTGTATGGAACCGTTTTGCAGGAAGCAGTGATGTTCCTTGACCTGAGGACATCTTCCGGTGAAGACAAGCTAACGTGTAGGAAGACATTAGAAGTAATTGTCCTTAACAGTCAACAGCTTTAGTTTTGTCTAACCAGGTTAGCCATTTCCATGATCTAATGATCCTTTGACTATTTCTTCATATTTGGAAGACAAACATTACAATGCAAAAGCGCATTTCTTCAAAATATTAAACTATTCTTTTCACATTAAAGATTCAAAACAGATAAATAGAATATTTACAATGTGTTGAAAGACCTGACATTGGCCTTTATCTGCATTTAAAATAAGTTTACCCTATTCAGTACCTGTGATCTGAATATAAATGTCTTTCTGATTTGTTTATTTATTTTATTTTGTTATAACTAGACAAAAAAAGGGACAGAATCAGTATATTCTCCCAGCATGCTGTTTCCCACTGATACAAGGATCATCAGGCTAGCCGGTCTCAGATTCCCTGTTCATGTCTCTGGTCAGGGGGAGGCCCAACATTTTCTTTTCACATGAGATTTACTTAATGGAATGTCTTTATTGACTGTGGAGATAAAATGATGTCCAATCTTTCGACATGTGATTATAATTTATTATAAAAGAGCCCTCCATAGTCCCCTGTGCCAGTAAGGCATTCCTCTGCAGGGAGTTGACTGGTGCTCTTCTGGAACCAAACATCTGTGCTTCTCACAGCTCTGTTTCATTACTCCCCGAAACACTAAACCCAGAAAATCAGCTGAAACACACTTAGGCATTTATTTTAAAAATCCCTGCTGCAAAAACTCATGGGGTCTTGACTGTGCCGAGAGTGTGAAACTGAACCCGTTTGTATGTGCCAATGCTGCCAGGAAGAACAAAATCTATCTCGGGTCGAGAGAGATTCGGATAGATTCGTAATGCAAACTCAAACGTTTTGGGTATTTTCTCAGTGTCATACAACAGTCTCCGTGTTGAGCAAGACATGTAACTCTCAACTCGGGCTTGTAGTGCACTGTGATGCACTACTGGAGTATTAAACAAATGCTGGTGACAGATTTAGAATGTGGTCACTTTTCCAGGAGATTTACTGTTACTAAGAAAAAACAAAGTGATCAAACATCTTTGTCCAGCTGATCTGTACTAAAAAATAGATCCAGACTGATGCTGGGCCAAGCCGGTGTATGCTTATTATCACTAATGTGTATCAGCCAATATGTCACCTGATAACTAAAAATAATTGGCTGTACAGAAACACCAAAGATATGTTTGTCATTTGTTGTTGCATTACCTAGTTTGTCCACCAGTCAGCAGTAACTTCATTGTAGTTTACAACTTAATAACATTCCACCCTGTTCATTTTGTGGTCACAATTCTTTAACAACAAGGTGTAAGGGATCCATATTTAATAGTTTAATATTGTGCATTTGTTAAAAAACCTCATCTGGTATTGTCAACGTATTTAACTAAATTGTAGTCTCTCTATCTAAATATTTATATATAATAATAGAATGCTATTGGCCTAAAAAATTGGTAATAGCACACATGGAAAATATGTTAAACTGTGTACTTCTACCCTCCAATCTTTGTTCTAAAATGAACCCACGGAATAATATTTTCATTTTTTTTGACAAAGGCATTGAGTTGGTCCTAACTGACATATCGGGCGGAAAAATTTAAATCGATAGAAGTATGTAACTGCAACATATCAGCATTGAGACGAAGACAATGAGAATAAACTAATTCTAAATGTATTGCCTCCAGTAAGTTTCCTACAATCAAATGTGTTTTATGCCGCAAATCCAATCAGTTAAAATGACATCCTGGCATTTTAAGTAGCAGGAAGTTTTCCTTTTAAAACACGTCAACTAGGGCAGCACCCTGGACAGCTCATTCATCCCTGGAGGTCTGGGGATCCGGTGCTTGGACAGAGGTGTTGACACACTTTGGTGCATAAGATGGAAGGAAGCTCTACAATTAAGGATCTTTAACAATGTGGTTTGAGTGAGAATGTTGCTTCTCATCTAGAAACAGTTTTGTCTTTCCAGAGGAAGACTGCTTCAGTCGACAAGCTTTTCACGTCTTCTAATATTTGCAGTGTCTTACAAGATCAAAATGTTGCAATGTTTTTAATAAATGTTAATTCACAGCTTGAATGATTATCCCAGTCTAGCGTGGGACTAATATGTAAAGTTGATTTATAGTAACAGCTACATGAGGACGAAGAGTGTGCAACATATTGGTCTTTCTTTTTAGTACAAATGCAAATGTTTCTAGTTTTACCAACGTGTAGAATATCAATTTTTAATACTGACCACAGACAGGAATTCATATTTATCTTGCAAATCTCGGTGTGAAACTGACAGACACTGGTTATTTCAAACTTACATTTATTCCATTGTACAGTAGTATTTCACAAATATTTACAGAAATAATGTACACATTACCACTGATGTCTTGAAAGTAAAGTATGACAAATCTTAATGGAACATTGTAGAAAAGCATTTGTAAATATCCATTTTGAGACTGACTTAGTACCAGAAAAGTGTTCGCAACAAACTGTGTCCCTGTAAAAAGAAAGATTCCTGGATGGCTGCAGATATTCAATGTTCTCGTCATTTGGAGCAGCATTTAATCGAGTGCGCCTACAGGAACAGAAAAGAAGAATTGGAACCAACTGCACTGGTACATAAATTCAATCTAGGAATGTACTCAATAATGTCAACAGTGTAGTTGAACACATTTGGATGAACATGCTCTATTTTATGTATTCTTATCTTACACATGTGCGATTAATTGAACCTGCTATAGGTGAATTCAACAAAATGAGGCATTAAAAAGGCCGTACAAATGTTATATCCAGGTGAGGCTTACCTTCAAGAAATGCAAATTCATCTATGGCCTCTATTGCATTGTCTGGAGAGGTAACAGAAGAGAAATGAGAGACAAAAAAAGGTCAAAACAGGTTAAAGTCTTTTTGAGGTTTCTATTCATCTGTGCATTTAAATATAGGTTTGTCAATATCCAAGTGAACATGAATTTAATAATATACGTTCCCCAACAAGAATCAGCACGATATCACCTTTAGTAAGTCATCATTTATATTTTCACACCATCTAAATTGTCATGATTTGGTTTGAGCCCATCAGAAAAAAAATCAATAACGTTGTAAACCCATTTTAAGGCTGAATAACATGATTTGCAAACTGCATTCAGAACTTATTTACAGCACTTACCCAAGTCCTTTCTTTGCAAAGTTTTTCTCTTTCCTTGCTGGGCGTACACCATGGAATCTTTGGCAATCATCTCAATAAATAACTCCTGGATGAAAGAAATGCATTGATACTCGGTCATTTGAAACTAAATCCAATCTAGAACTAGTAAAAACTGATATTATTAGAATCGATTTCGACCTGAACCTAAAGAAAATGGGGGAAAAAATGTCAGTGCATTTCACATTCCTGACCTTCATTTTATTTAGATCAAGGACAGGACAAGTTTTTTCACCTGTTTTACCTTAATATTAAGATGAATTCATCAGAAATGTGTAAAGGAAGGAATTATAAACTCCCACGTGCTGCTGGGGTCGACATATTACTATTTCATCGTAAAATGATGTCTGCCGTTGTTAGCTTTTGCATTTGAATTCGGTGTTTGCAAGCTCACCCGTGATACCTTTTATATACCTTATATTATAGACATGACATTACATAATTGGACAACTTATGATGCGAGTGTAACATGTTATAGTACTTCATTGGTTGTGTGTTTAGGCCCTCATTTAACTGGTGAAGTGTATAGACGTTTATGATATATTAAAAATACGAATACTATTGCATCAGGATAAAGATATTGTTATTGACTGAGTCTCACGCTGTGATAGAACTGGGACTAACGTAAAGCAGTCAGAGTTGTTGCAAAGACTTCCTTCGCATGTGTTGTTGTTTTTTTACCGTGGCTTTAGCGATGATGAACACAGACTCCTGGCTGGCGAGGGACACGTCTGGGTCGGTCTTCATGAGCGACTTGATGCGAGACAGCGGGAGTTTGGACAGTCGGCTGTGGCTCACGGTGGCCGCGGGGCCCGTCGGCTGCTGGGTGCTTTCCTCCTCCGCCTCGGCCCCGCGGCTCTCCTCCTCACTCACACACCGGTCCGAGTCGGGCTCCGTGGGGCTGATAGCTGGAGCCACTGTTGCTGCCATTCTCCGTTTGTAACACGATCGATATACTTCAAAAAACAGATAAATCACTACCGATGTCTAGCAACATGTCGCAGATGACAACAACATCATCAGCAGCGCGCCACAGCATGTGCTTCCGGCCTTTCGGTGAGAGGCCTGCGCTGATTCGTCGGCTAGTCGCTCCGCCGCCCCGCCTTTTCCTCTCCCGCCAACCAATCGTCGTCGGTGATTGGTCAGAATGCGAACTAAGCCTTGGCTATTGGCTAGAAGTAAACGTCAATTCTGCCCTGCACGACGAGGTTATGTCAAGATGTTGATGGTAGTGAATCCTGTTTATTATTTATTTATTTATTTTGAAAGCTATACAATGGATGAGGAGTGTTGTCCTTCTACTACAACCCGTAAGAAATGTACTTGGATAGAAACACGTTTTCTCTGTTGGCGCTTTTTGTCCACTTGGGGGCAGGAACAAGCTGTGAACCTAACGCTGATATTTTACACCCAGTAATGTTATAATGCAAACTGTAAGCACACAAAGTGACATGTAGCAACAGCAGTTTTATTTTAGCTAATGCTAAATGTTCCATTATGTAAACAAGCATGTAACAACATATTTTATGAGCATCATATTATGCTATAATAATATTCAAGATGCCCTCTTTACCTTTTTATATTTTTCCTTTTCAAAGTAAATCTGTTAACATAAACCTACTGCGAATATGTATAACATTCATGTTTCAATAATTAAAATGTACACACAATGTAGTATTTTATATATTGTTTTGAGTGTATGCCAAACTTATCTATTTAGTATAGGCCTACCTTGTTTTATTTGAATGTCAGTGAAGCTCAGTGTAAATGACATTGACACTTTCACAGACTTGCAACTAATTTACTATAGGTGCACATATAGGTGCAATAGAAAAACTAACTGATTAGTGATTAGTTTATCCTTTCAAAGTGTGTATGCAGCATTTACATTGTTTTAATCTATGTCAGATAATAACCTAATAAGCAGTTCACTAATACACTGTGTTAATAGGATTGTGACGAGTGATTTAGTCCTCTGAAGCTCTATTTGCATGTTCAGTGAGAGTCAGGTGAGCCTGAGGGACAGACATGAAGGATCCGCAGTTCCCAGGTAAATATACCGGCTTCATTCATATATTTCAGTCAGATTTGTAGAAAATGTTGCAGAACGTATTGTATTGTTTGAAATGTGGGTACCACTTCATAATTAAACACTCATAAAGGGTTCACATCTTCATTAATGACTAATATGTCATTTTTTCATGCTTCATAGATCAGTTATTGGCTATTCAAAAGAATAAGTTTTGGGTCCCAAGTCATGAATAAACCTGGTTTGTGTTTGACTTTAAGAATAACACAAGCGTTGTCTCTTTAGCGCTTTAATAAATCAGTAATACTTCCTTTTAATGGCTTCAAACAAATCTTCAAGACTACTTAGGTTACTTTTTCACTTTTAGCCTATTTAAACTGGCAAATGGCTGTGTGACTTCTGAATATACATCTATGTTTAGGCCTAAATTGTTTACATTTTGGAAAGGCAATTTGATTTACATGTTTAGCATAATTCACTGCATGTAAATTCAAAGTTCTTCATGTTAAAGTACATAATACAGTACAATACAAGAAATTATAGCAGTAACAAAAGAAACCAGTTTTAAATAATCAAGTCAACTTTTTCTATGGACCCTAGACCCACTAATACTGATTGTGCCTCAATCCACTGTCTAAAAAAAGATTGTAATCCTCGCCACTTAAAGCCTACTGCAAACTAAATTTAGCCCACGACAACTCGAGGGAGGTTCAGAGCATTAGTACACCGTAGATTGAAAGACATTTAGTGTAAGTTCTCAGTGTTATTGCATTGGCTACTTCATTGAACTCAGCTCTTTAAAAATTTGCATTTCAAGAGTTTATATCTGCTCCATAAGACGCCGCCCACCCAGAGCCCAAGCCTCGACGGATAAACAATTTGACATCTAACCCTGTTGCTCATTGCTCTTTGTGTAATGCTGAACCTTAATCAACTGTTTCCTGTAATAACACAAGAAACCGTGTTTACTCCTTATCGTATTTTGTTTGAATACTTTGGCCAGTTTTTAAGATGAGACTTGAGAATTGTGCAAAGAATAAAAACGAGTATTCCTAGATCAGGAAAAAAACAGGAAAGGTTGTGATTCTGCGTTTGTCCAAAGATGATGTTGAAATTGATATCATCATCATCATCATCATCATCATCATCATCATCATCATCATCAAGACCTTTAAAGCTAATATAATACTCTCTAAGCAACAGCAGAAAGGTGTAAGAAGTCTTTGTCAAATACAATGTCAAAAGAAGAGCTCCCCTTGTATCCTGAGAATAGCTTTAATGTCAGTTAATTTATAAACTGTATATTGTCTACAAAAGGATAAAACGATAGAAAATATACTCATATTTGGAAATTAACTTAAAATGTACATAATCAGCTATTATTTCAAAAAGTTACATGGAGGTCAATCTCATTACCAATGTTCTATACATGTAACAGCCACACATTGACCTCTGTAAGACTTCCCTGGTCCAGTACAAAAATAACTTGAGTGTACTCGGCTATTTCCTCAAACAAATGCGATGTTAGCTGTGCGCATTACCGAACACAAAGTAGATTTATCCTAATTTTAACATTGTTTTGTGGAACCAGCTCCACATTTCACAGAGTGGTGCTGACGGATTTCCACAGTCATCTGCAAAGGAACCCGGATATCTTCATGGCTTTCTTTCTTCTTCAATTTATTTTCAAGCTATCAAAGCACGCCTTTGGCCAAAGCCGAAAGAGAGCAAAAAACCCAAAGACGAGGCTCGAGTGGCGGACAGTATAGCCAAGAAGCCGCCGGCCCCTGCGGCCATAAGTGCCATCCCACAGCTGACCGAAGCCGAGAGGATGAGGCAGTCCCCGTTTGAGAGGGTCGTCTACGACATGGCCCACAACGAGAGGACCGTCAACGACCTGATGCTCGGTCGGAGAGTTGGCTTCTACGAGCTGCACGGAGAGATCGGTCAGGGAAACTTCTCCACTGTCAAGTTGGGCATCCACGCCTTGACGAAAGGTCAGGAGTCATAGGTTATTTATGTGTTTTTATCCTATTTATTGGTGCGTTGATTATATTCTTTAAACCCGTAACAGGCAATTTTCTTGCGACTCCTCTCTGAACCTTGACAACCGTTGTTTGAAAGCACAAAGTAACGAGCCCGGTGACTCCGTCTATCCGTGTGACCGGTTCTATAACCGTTGCTCGTTTTTGTTGTTGTTGAAATGCATGCAGAACACAACGGTGAACATATATGTAGGAACATTGTAGAATTCAAAAAATAAAAGATGGGAAGGAAAAAATTAAAGTTTGACCCATGTAATACGGCTCAAGGTCACTGAGACGATTTAAGTCTTTTTTAAACAGAACTCCAAAGAGAAACCAGGATTCAAGAACAGTCACATTTACATTTTGTGTTTGTATTTTGGGCTTGTGCATATAAAGGGGGTTTGAATGAATCTAATGAGAATGAATATAATATACAACAGGATGCACATTCTCTCTGTTCCTGTGGGCAGCCAGGTTTAAGCCTTTTCTGTTATATACAAAGTTTATTGATCTCCTGAATAAGCCTCTGTCACCCCAGATCTTCCCCGACCCCTGCAGAGCATTTTTTTTCTGTCGAAATGCCATTATGAAAACTACTCTTTTGAGTGTGCGCAGGTTAAAGAAGTTGCTTAGATATATTTTCCTGATACCTGAAAATAATCCTTCAACCGTCAAATTAAATTCGATGCCACAAATAACCTCTTTTAGCCTTCTGCTTGTGTGCATGTAACAGTCTCATGAGCTTAGATCTCTTAAGAATGGTATGTTCTTATTTTGACCCTCTCTAAATCCTTCGCTGACGTCTCATCCCCCTTTCTCTCTCAGAGAGAGTCGCTATCAAAATCATGGATAAGCCGCGTCTGGGCGAGAGCATCCATCCGTTGAGCTCCTCAGAGATCAGCTCCATGGAGAAGCTGTGCCACCCCAACGTAGTGCGGCTGTACGAGGTGATGGAGACCAGCCAGAAGCTGTATCTGGTGATGGAGTACGGCAGCAGCGGAGACCTGTTCTCCCGAATCACCACCAGGGGGAAGCTTAACGAACAGGAAACCAAGCTGGTCTTCGCACAAGTCCTCTCTGCTGTTAAACACATGGTGAGCTTCAGTGCCGGTCTGACAGCGGTCACCAACTACTGCACAGCTCCGTGTTCAGTCTGTGCCTCACATCCCTGGCTCTTTGAGGGATTCATGATTCATATGTTTGAGTCCTTCTGCAATAAGACTGTACAATAAATCACCTCTGGCCAGATCCTCCTCAAATTGAATATCAATAAACCTTGCACCGCTGTCACTTTATACTTTAGATACACTGCATACAGTTTCATTTTTATTTAATTTTTACATTTTCATTTCCTTTATGACTTAAATGTGATATGCCCTGCTATTTAATTTAATTTAATTGTAGTATATGTTTGTAAACATGTTTGCTGCTGCTTCACGAAATTTCCCCCTCAAATCTAATCTAGTTAGAGTTGAGTTTGTCAGTTTTTTTTAAAGGCTCAATAATTGTTTCACCATATTCATTTAAGGTTTATTGGCATGCAAGTATGCATATTGGGATTTCTACCTATATTTTCATAATGGCTTGTGAAGAGGTGATGAGGAAATGAAGGGAGCTGACATGCAACAGATATTTCTCTGTCAGTCTCGAACTAGGTATGTTGTGATCACCATCTTTAGCCCCTTAATGATACATAATTGTGGACTTTTATATCATAATTTTAAAAAATGGTATTCTTGTGTCTGCTTACAAGTTTTACTGCTGCAAATAAACATTTAAAAATGTCGCAAAAACCGAACCAACTAAGATTCTGTAGTGTTAATAATAATAATAATAATAATAATATTAATGATAATAGCTTTTAGAAAAAGTACACAGATACTCAGAACAGTGTGAACATATTATGTTAAAATTATGATTATTATGAATATGAAGAAAAATGCCCCCTGTCTGATATGGATGTGTTGTATGTGACTTTATTATTACTTTATTATTCATCAATGTGTTTTTTGCTTTTATTGTGAAATATTGAATACATTTACCTCTTTGATCATTTCGGTAAACCATCTTGTATAAACATTTCGTAAGTGTTTTTATTTAGAAAATGAGTAACTATAACTGTAGGATAAAAAAAGAGTTAAAACAAAGTGCAACATTACAATAAATAACATTGAAGGACAATTAAGGTTATTATTATTACATGTTTCATAGATTGTTAAGCTTTATATCTTTAAAAATGCATTTAAAATGTCAAAACAAAACTCCTGAGATTTCTTCCTTTTCTTTGGTCCTATTTTAGCACGACAACAACATTGTCCACAGAGACCTTAAGGCGGAGAACATCTTCTACACCACCAGCTGCTGCATCAAGGTCGGAGACTTCGGCTTCAGCAAAGAGAACGGCCCTGATGACCTCCTCACCAACTTCTGTGGCTCGCCACCGTACGCTGCTCCTGAACTGTTTCAGGATAAAGGTTACGTCGGATGCTATTCAGACACCTGGGCCTTAGGGATTCTTTTGTACTTCATGGTGACGGGCACTTTGCCCTTTCATGGGGACAAACTTGGGAACTTGAAGCGCTGCATCCTTCAGGGAGCCTACAGTATCCCTGCGTACGTGCCCTACCCATGCCAGTTGGCGATTAAGGGCATGCTGCGGCCTGTGCCCGTCGACCGCTCGTCTGTCACACAGATTGCGAACAGTGACTGGCTGAAGGGGATCGAGTACCCTCCTCCGTATGTCTTGTTGCCCCTGTCCCCGGCACACTTTGCCCACAACAACCAGGCTCTGTGTGTGGAGGAGCAGGAGGTGAAGACGTTGCTGTCTGATCTGGGTATTTCCAAAGTCCATTTCCAAAACAATCCCTGCTTAGACGGTCGGAGCACATTGACTGGGACCTACCGGATCCTTCTCCATCGGGTCCAGAAGAGGAGGACAGTGGAGGCAGTGGGTTATTCAGCGCTTCACCCTGATGAGTACGGGAGTCCGAAGAAGTGGACTGTAGAAGCTTTGGACAAACACAATCCCTCGGCGGTCTGTGTTGTACAGTAAAGAGAATGAACTGGACTGGACTTGCTTTAGTCGGGGCTCTTCATCACAAACACGTGTGTCTGTGTGTTCGCGTCACTCAATGCAGGCTCCCTTATTACTTTGTGAGGCGTCATGTTGCGAAATACTCAAGTTCTGCAATGCTGGACCAAAAATGCTTCAAACTCATTCTAAGTGAACTTTTAGTGTATTCACACCAGAAAACAGACAACATGCATAGAGATGCTTGACTTCCCACAATGCATTGCAGAAAAGAAGATGGAGGAGCTTCTCACAGAGGACATTCAAAGTAATGGAAGGTAAACGGTGGTAAAACAGCTGCAAAATACCTCAGAAAACCATCGACATCTTTGTAAGAACATTGCTGCCGTTTGTTTACGCAGTTTAATAAGCAGAATCTTCAACGTTGCAGTTTGACAGAAGTGTCTCAGTACATTAGGACAAAAAGTTGATTTTGTTGTATATTAACTGCAAAAAACAGCACTATGAACAGAACATACACACTGACACAGCGTAAGTGTTTTTGCATGTGTCGCTTCTTATTGATGGTATAAAGTCGAGGAAACATGAAGCATAGACGGAGAGCTGAGTGGTGACATGCAGCAAAGCCTCCCAGCTGGATTTGCTCCGGGGACATCGTGTTCATGTCTTTGCCTCTAAGCCGCGATGATGCCCCTAAATTGAGGATGACGTTTTAGGACATTTCCCAATTCATGCTTCTCGGACTGACACATGCACGGTGTCTTGGCTGAGTAGGGAAACATTTACAAGACTTTACCACAAACCAAGTTTCCTTCAATGTCTGGAGAAGACTGGATTACCAACTGGGAACCAAAGATCCAGGTTGTTGTGCTCACATGGTTAATTTCCCGAAACAAAGCTGTTCCTTCAACAAATGAACTGGGCCATGTAATATTCCAGTATGAGGACAGTTTTTCTTCAAAATATAACGAAGCTGCCACCTATTAGTGTGCTGTGTGCACTGTTCTTCATCGGAACTTGGTGTCATGATCCGAATGTTGGCGTCTTGTTTCCCGTCTTATTTTAAAGTCCCTGTCTCTTGTGTCCTCTGTTTCCCTGCACTTCCTGTCCCTGTGATTGTCTCATGCCATGCCCTCAGCCACTCTTGTCTCGTTGGTGTCTCAATCCTGTACTTTTGTGTGTGTCTTGTAACTTATAGTTAATGTCTTTGGACATTTTTGTCAAGTACAGGAGAGCTTTTGTGTTATTTACTTGGAGTCCTGTCCTGTTCCTCTGCACATGAGCTCTTGCCTCACCCGATCCGTGACACTTGGAAGCAACAGCGCTCCAATAGAAGCCAAACTTCGGATAGGTTTGAAATACATCTTTGCACTAAATGAAGACTTCAATCGGATTGAAGCTCAGTATAAAAGGATCACTTCTGAGCCAGATTGAACAAGTTGACAAAACATGTTTCAATGTACACGTGGGAGCCGGAGCATTATTTAAATCCAGACAGATATGCTAGATCCTTAGCTTTTATGTCGATGTTTAACCATTGTTTTCATCGAGGCAATGAAAAACTGATTTTTAGACCAACTGTCAATAGAGCTATGTTGTATATTGTGGACGGATGGCTCATGTTAATTCTTGGTTCAAGCTGATGCCAAATGCAGACTGTGGGAGATTACTGGACCAAGTCTGAGCCTGCTTTCATGAATATCCAGTTGCAATCTCATCAGGGAGGAATGATGCATTTGCATCACCCAAAATCAACCAAATCATGACAGAACTGTTGTAAATCATGTCGCTCATAAACTAATATAGAAAACCAGAGTCAGGTTTGTATCGGCTCTTTATTTGATACAGAAAGACATCAAATAAAGCTAATATATAAAAAATGACAATCTGTCATACAAAAAAAAAAAAATGTATACCCACTTTCAAATATACATCTCACGCACACGCACATTATTTTTCATTAGTTTTGCCATTATTTTCCATATTCAGCGTAACATACAACACTCATCGCTGCTTGAATTTTTTTTTTAGAACCACACCACCATCTAGCGGTCAGAAATGAGAACTGCACCCAATACGTACAATCCATTCCATGGATCCGGTTCCGTACCATCGATATATCCCGTTCCTCCACGCGGCCCTGTACCGGGTTTTACGGACCATGTGTGGGCGTGACCGACCGGCTCGCTTTCACAACAGCCTCCAAGCAACCACCCAAACCAAAAAGTCAGTCAAGTCACCGAGTGCAAGTCATCCTGACTTCACCGTTTGTACAGCAGTCGGGGGGGGGGGGCGGGGCTGCGCTGTGCTATTGTTTGCGCGCGAGCTCACCGTTCCAGTCGCCGCGGGGTTTTTGGTCGGAGTGAACGCGCGCGGACACCGGTTAGCAACTCGTTAGCTCTGCCGCCGACAACCACATGGATCCTCAAAACACCAACACGTCCAGCGAGGCGAAGATGTTGCTGAGCCACGCCAAGACCCTGCGGCTGCACACCGGGAACCTGGTCAACCGAAGTCACATGAAAAATAAATGCCCGTGCTCCCCCAGCGAGGAGGTGAGACACCCGAAACCTGCATAAATAAACACGACGGACGTCAGTCAGCTTGGTGTGTTGCGTTTGAGTGACAGGTTAGCTCATTAGCTTAGCCGTCTCAAGTTTACGTTACCTGGCTAGAGTTAATTATTTAACTGCCAACACCAGTGTGTGGGCGAACTGATAATACAGCATGTATATTTAAAGAGAGACTGACGTGTTAAAAAATAGGTAATTGAAATTGTACCTGTCGAGGTCGGTGGTTGCAGGTTCGGTGCTGAAGGGAAGTAACAGTAGAGTTTGAGTGCAGTGTGTCTCATTTATGTGATGGAGGTTTAACTTCTTTGAGCAAACGGTAACCGGTAATGCCTGTTTTATTGTCTGCTGCTAAACATAAAAATAACTGTTTGTGAATCTTGACTCCTGGAAAGAGCAAACGGGTCACGCGCGCACCTGGAGGCAGGTGCTTTACTATACGTGTTGAAACGGTGACGTGTCATTACCTTCGCATTGAAAATGCGGAAGGTAATGTTTTGATCGCCGTGTATTTATTTATTTATTCATTTATTTATTTGTTTGTATGCGTGCTATTCGCATAAGTAAAACAAGTATTAAACCGAATCGCATGCAATTTGGTGGGTTGATTGGTTATTATCCGGGGACCATTTGATTAGATTTTGTGATCGATCGGGTCAAAGGTCAAGGTCATGAAAAGGTCAACAACTTCTTTTTACCATAGCGCGGTCAATGTATATCCAATTGGCATGCAACTAATGCCAAAATGTTCATAATTCAATGCCCAATCTTGTGATATGCGAAGGTATGCGCTCTACCGAGTGCCCGTTCTAGTTCCTATATGTAGTGCTGCACCTTAATGTTCTCCACGTTGATTCAATACGACAATTTAAACCCCAAATATATTAAATGTATCCGACAGATCATCATAATAAAGATGTAACTCGTGAATATTTGGTGATGTGCATAATAAATGATTCGGACAATGCATTAATTATGATATAGATGATAGTTTTGTCACTGCATGGATGTTCGCTGCAGTTATTTTAAAGGTTCGGCAGGTTCAGTGTGTTTATTTCTCCTAATTGCTTTAAAGACATCACTCTTTGTTTTAAGATATGAAACCTCACCTGCAGTAGAGGTACTTTAGGCCAAAGTTCACCTTTCAGTTTGTTATTGTTGTTGTGATGATGATCACCTGAGCTTGAGTGAGATATCAAAGGGCACATTTTGGCCTTATCACACATCTGTTTTGGCCTGAAGTGTCCCGCAGACAATGTGGCTGACGTACCACAACAGAAAGAAACGATGATAAGATTACAGAGCAGAAACGTGCTTCAGGACCAAGTCAATTCACTCTATTCTGAACTTTATCACAACCAACTCGGCCGCTCTCTGTGCTCGGCTGGTTATATTTACATTTTGGTTGGTTTTACATTTTTTATTTTCATCTGCAATTACACAAATTTCTCCCTCGTCCATAAACTTCTTACCCTACTGATGCAGCTTGCCTCTCCTGATGCGTGTCCTTTTTGTGATAGTTGTGTTTTTTAACACTTGTAGGATATTTGTCTCACTGATTTAATTATTTATAAGACATTGCGGCCCGAATTGGCAGCATGTCACAGCTGTCCAGATGTTGGTGTGGGTCCTGCCGAGGATACAAAGCTGTTCTGCTTCAGCCAAGTTTCAGGGATCTTTACTGACAAAATGCATGTTTCACAGATGTTCATTTACATTTGTTTTTTGTTTGATATTTCAGCTTCAAGACTGCATTCAAGCCACCCTTAGTGATTGGTTTTCCACAACAAAGACGCCATCAAAGGTGGGGAGATGTTTACTGTGCTCATGTCTAGTAATGCATCTATTTCAAGCTCTTCCATATCAGTTTTGCATGTTTGTTTTTTACATAGAGAAATGAACTATAGTATTTGCATTGATGTTCAGTTATGCCCAGACCAGCAGTATGTGAATAAGGCTGCCGGGCAGTACGGTTCCAGTGCTTAGAAAAATAAAATAACTGTACTGGTGAACATCAAAGGTTACCTCCAGCCTGACTGAAAAGAAGCTGTCATGATGAATGTTCATGCCGCGCTGCCTGCCAAAGGCGCCATTCCAAACGTGCGTCTGTCTGCAGGCGTTTGTACAGAAAGTTTGCTGTGGGGTTTTTGTTCATTACCGTTGAGAGGTTTTCTTTATCTGTGTTCATCAAACTGACATGTTCTGTCAAACCTGAAATGGAGATTTAAAACCATGCAGGATCTCCCGCAGTGAGCCACCGCTCCTGCTGAACACACCCCTGCACTGGCTGTTCTTCTCGGCTCCGCTAACCTGCTTCAAGTTTTATTACCCCGCACACGGGACTCTCATGGGGATGGGGGAAGTTTAAAAGAGTTGACACGTCATCTTTACCTTAAGAGAACTGTAATAAACAAATCTCTTCGTCTTCTCTGCAAAAAAAATTAATTGCATTTAATAAACACATTTAGAGGAGATTCCTCTCTTGATTGATCACACTAAAATGTTATTTTCCCTTGTGTGGGTAAAAAAAAACATGATAATAGCATTTACATGCCATATAAAAAAAAAAAAATCAGACCAACACTATGAACCTATATTTTTGTTTGTTTTTGGCCTGACTGAAATTGAATAAAGCCGTTTTTCTGAGTGGTTCCTGTTATGTTAAAATGTCAATGGTGTCCCAGTATTCCACTGATAGCAGGTGGCAATAATTTGTAAAGATAAACAACAATGGCTTAAAAAAAGCAGAAAAAGGAAAAAATGGCGGTGCTTGAATCTGGATGTGAACTATTCAGGTTTTAAACGTTTTAGAAAACTGCATTAATCACATCTGTTAGACATCACGTCTAAATGCTCATGGGTGAGAACCACTGAATGTAAACATAACTTTTGTTTGTTCACAAGAAATTACCACAGGTAACCTTTTTAATTTAGTCTTTCAAAATGAAACCATGAATATTAGATGGTTCAGCTCTGAAGTGCGTTGCAGTCACAAAACACATGCCGTCTCTAAATGATGTGCTTGTCGTGCAGGATTTCCCAGACACACTGGACTGCTCCATTCCCCAGGAAACGGATGCTATTACGCCCGAAGAGAGGGATGAACTGAGGGTTTCAGGTCAGTAGAGTGTTTGCCACAGGACTTCATGAGACTGTGGTGGGTGAACGTCTGACCCTTTAGGGAGAAAATATTGTAAATCTTTACGTTAAACGCATCAATCTGGTGCATTTTGAGATTAGAATTAAAAGGCTTGATCTAAGAAGAACTAAGTACATCTACACGTAAAATTGCGATGTACTTGCATCTTACTTCTCGTCCACCACATTCCAGAGAGAAATGACCCATAAGAATGTTTACATATACCTCCTGGTCTGAATCGACTTGCTGCTTAATAACCGCACTGATTATAATATTGTTATAATAACCAATGTTAAATGCAGTGCTTTTTTCTATTTTTTGACTTGCAATGTTTACATTGGTGTCAATGGACAGGTAGTGTGATGGCATTAAACATGGATATACATTTAATTATTATCTGTTATCCGGTGGTCTGCATGGTTGTGTGTTGTGATCCTGTTCTCGCACAAGCGGCCACAAACACTGGAGGCATTTCTGTTTACTGTAGTACTTCCAACATTACAAAGGATACCCTGCAGTCCAGTTTCAGGCATGTGGCAAATCTTGAGGAGGATTATTTTATGCTAAATTGGTGCTAATTTTCTAAAAATATCCCCCGTTTAAATTCAAGCTCTGCTTATTTAATTGTCTGATCCAGTTTTTCCCTGATGGGGAAAGGTCGGAACGTAAAGAGCCTTAATAATAAAGAAGACATTTAAAAATAAATCTATATATATCATATTGCCTACCCCACCCCAATCATCTATGTTAAGTAATTCGTATGATGGCTGATTCATTGATCAGAGCATACCCAATAATGACCGACTGAATCAAAATGAAGGACATCCTTAAACAAGTAATAATAAGTGAAAAGTTAATAAATGGTAAGGATGATTCAGGCGGACTAGAAACTACAAATTAACTGCAGCATGTGAGGAAATTACATGTTCATGGCTTGTTTTCGCAGTCAAGCTGTTCCTGTGTGAGTCACTTGAATCCTCCATCAGAGATGCAGTGGAGATGGGTGAGTTTTAAATCTCTTCAGCTATAATCTTATGACCCCCCCCCCCTCCTTTTTTAATCGCAGCCCTTTTTAGGAAACTAAACTCGACTTGTGTCACGGCCTTGTTTGTCCCTCATCCCTAGTCTGCCAGACGCTGGCAGTGTCCCAGCTCGACTCTGTTATCATAGCGCCACCGTGGCCCTTGGAAAGTGACAGCCAAAGTTTGGCCCACCTTCAGCCAGCTTGGGAGGTGCTGGAGGCTCTGGTCAGGAGCCAGAAGATTGCTGCGATTGGCACCTCTGACCTGGACAAAGACTTGCTGGAACAGCTCTACAACTGGGCTCAGGTTAGTCAGTGGGACATCTTGTGGATGTGAACCTTAATTTGTTTAATTTCTGAGCTGTGCAGATACGTTGTTTTTGTTTATTGTGTACTTTATGTTTACTCATACTACACATTTTAACCAACTTTTCTGCATGGCCAGAACCTGAACCTTGATTTAATCCCACTAATATTCCTTAAATTTAAGCTGCAGAACATTGAAAACTGTCATTTTGTATGAAATGTCACCAGTCACGTGGTATTTTGTCATTTGACACGAGCTCTGACAAAATGTACTGAAACAAAATTTCTGACATGAATAAAATCAAAACGATCATCGAAGCGCCCACTCGTTGATTTTCAGGTAATTAATCAGGTGCCGTGACCTCCTCAAACTGAATGTCAACCCATAATGCATACATTTGGTCCAATCAGGCTTTATTCAATAAATTACTTTCGAAGCAACATTTGTTGATTTTTATGTTGGGTTTATAGATTACAAAAGCAGTAATGTGTTTTTCTATTCTGAACTTTTAGCCGGTGTGCCTCTGTGCCATTTCCTATGTTGAACCAAACCCAGGCTGAACCTGACCCTCCCCCGTGCAGGTCAAGCCCAGCAGTAACCAGTTCAACTTGGCCTCCTGCTGTGTGATGCCTCCTGAGCTCACAGCCTTCGCTAAAGAGTTTGACATCCAGCTGCTCACACACAACGATCCTAAAGGTGAAATGTAATTTGTTTCTGTCCGATGGGTTTGTCATGAAGTTTCTTAATGCAAAACTGTTAATTAAAAAAGAATAGTTGAGTAGTTCCAAATTAAGTGTTTTCAGTATATAATTTGACATTGTAGCTTGTTGATTTTCTATAGTTTACTAGTCGGTAGCAAATGTCATCCAAAAAACTCCAACAGTGAATTCATCCAATTAGCAAGTATAGTGTGTAGAAGAAGCCAGACATACCAAGTTAATGATATTGATATAGACCAATATAACAAATGTGCCTCAAGGGAAAGTTTTATTTTTGTGTATAATAAATATCTCTCTAAAAAACTCATCAGTGAGGCATTTCATTGAACCGAGTGACATGTTTCAACATTATCGTGACTATTACTACAACACCAAATGCAGAGTAATGCGCGGCTGAAAATAGTCCCTCAAGTGGACACATACAGCTGTTCTGTTACTCCATTTGCATGTGTGCACAGAGGACCCAACATACAGAGCTTCTGTCCATCCGGGGAGAGGGATCCTCCTCTGTTGCCCTCTGAGGCAAATTTTTTAATTTTGTGCGGTACAAAATAAAGGGAATTTACCATGCTCATAGATGAGCAAAGTCTAATTTTGGCTTTAGCCTCTTTTTGAAAATATGACTTTTCACAAAAGATTGATGTCTTCAGCATTCGTGTGTGCCTTGCACTGTGTATGCTGCACAGTTCACTTGTACCTGTCTTTGTTTTTCATGAGTTTTAAACAAACAGCTCTTCTTCTGGCCTCATGTTTCCACAGAGCTGATGTCAGCAGCCACATTCCAGGAGGCGGTGCAGGAGGGAACGCAGGACCTGAACACTGCTGATTGGAGGCCGGAGTGGGTCCTTCGCTACTCCATTATTGTTAAGTGCAGGGGCATTATCAAGGCTAAGGGCTACCTTGTCAGTGCGAGGAAGGCGAGCCCCTAGCACCCCCCCCCCCCCGAATGCAAGATGCATGGATGAGCCATTTTCCTCACTTTTCATTGACATACACACAAAACATGCAGCGTAATAACTGAATAATGGATGCTGCCATTCACCATCAGTCTTGAAGTCATTGTTCTATCTTACTTATATAGTTGCATCGTGATCATGTTCCATTTCTTCATTTTAATTGATGCAGGTATTCATAACCCCTCGTCTCAATGGGATCAAAAATAGAAGGCGAACATGCAATATCAACTCGAGTGTCATTTTTGAGAGAATAGACTGTGAAAGTGAGAGTTTCACAGATAAATAGCCATTAATTAGCACCTTTAATGATGCACAATGGCCGTTGCTAAACTTTGATCCACGGTGATGGTTCCTTAAACTTGTTCTGACATGAAGTGCCTCATCCTGTTCTCCTCCTGTCCTCATACCTGTCTCCACTGTCTGTGTGAAAATACAGCTTTAAATATATTAGTTAGTCAAAGGAAGAGATTTTTTTTTTTTTTTACAGAATGATCCCGCACATTTTGAAGTGGTTATGGAAAAATACCAGAAAAAAAGTTTATCGTTGCAATCATATTTTTCTAGCTGTATTTGCGTTTGTCAATTGAGAAAAAAAAGAAGTGAAAATCCAAATCATACGACATATAATATGTTTATTTTATGATGCTGATCGACTAATTGGTGAAGAAGACGAGTATATGCAACTATTTTATCAAACTTTCTCTTTCTAATTATGTTTACCCACTGTAGTGCTCATGAGATTCATTTGAGGATTGAAAGTACAGAAATATTTAGATATTGACATACATAGCAGGCATTTGTCCTCTATATGCATTGTTGTTCGCACTGGAAACTCCATGCCAAGGAGATGTTAAAATATGTTAACTGAAGACGTTTTTATATAAGAATCATGGTTGTTTTTTCAGACTGGATCGAGTTAATCTCTTGACAACAAATGATCTGTTGTACTGTAAACATATTTAATGTTGTCATATCTGTATATCATGAATTGGCTTTATTAACATGATGAATGTTATGTTTTACCGTGAACACTGATGGCAAATATTTAAAAGATGGAATTTACCTGGCTAATCTTATTCTTTTCCTTTTCTTTTTTATTATACAATCAAGATTTTGGTGTTGTAAATAAAACTGAGCTGAATTAATGAAGAAGGGCAACTCCAGCTTTGTTTAAGAACTAACGCTCTCAGCCGAGTTATGGGCAGGCAGGGTGTACGATGCGTTTTGTTCATACATAAGTTAACTTAAGTATTTGTTTTACATTTGTGTTTATTGAAAGATACTGTTTTAAAGTGTGGGTTGGAGATACTGGTGCATTTAGCGAATAATTCGTACGTTTTCTGTAGCAAACGTTCAATGCAGTACAAAGTAACATCATTACTTTTACCGTAAAACACCTGAACAGTTTTCCCACCATCACGACTTGAAGTTGTATCACATCTCTGCGATCGTCTGTTTGGCCTGTCGTATTTTCGGTTATCGATTAGTCGAGTCCAGCTCTCACACCGGAAGTGTGACGAGCTCGCAAGCTTTCCAGCAGCATGCAAAATGGTGGCCACCAGGAGAGGAGTACGCGTGTCGTCTCCAACTAAAACAAACTCCGACCAGTCTTCTGATGTCCCGGTACGTAAGACAGATACATGTTCGTTCAACATGGCAACGCTTAGCAAGGACATGTTTAGTTGGAGAAGAAGAGAGCGCGTGACGCGTCTGTTAGCTCGCGAATGAGCAGCTGCTAAAACTTCACGTGGGCACCATGTTTCCTCAAGAGTTTGTAAACGATTTAATGTTGTGAAACAAATGGAGAAAACCGAACATATTGACTAGATACAACCATCCCACAACGTGACTGACACGGCGACGGTAATGGTGTTTGGTCGCCGAACGTCAACGCAGCTTTACCTTTTATTGAATTAAAGATTAATTTAAAGAATCTGTCCAGACACATTTTCAGTTCATCACGTTACGGCCAAGATAAACCACAAACTACAGAGTCCTCTGTATTTACCCCACATAAGCTGAGTGGTTTAAAATGTATTCAAATGTCCTACTCGTCAATGATGGATTACTTTTCTCCTTAATTAAAATGAACAGTGACTATTTTATTGTTGGACACGTACACACGTCATGCTGCCCTAAATACGAGACAAAGGCACCACATGTGTGCTTTGCTAAATAGTCCCCAACATACGTACTACTTCCTCCCGACTGGTCAACGTTTGAAAAGAAAATAAAACAATTATTTTTCAAGACGAACCTATGTGTTTGTGACCCATTTTTAGAAAAAGCCACATCCGTGTGACACATTGTTGGTTTAGGTCTGGAATCAGTTGACAATAAGAACCCTTTTTTATAATGAACAATACCTCCTTATTTGGGATTAAGCTTGTTATAGAAACAGTTGTAAAAATACTTATTGTGTTTTTTCTCTCAAACAGGCCAGTCCATCTGCTGTTCGGAGAACCAGAAACACTGCTAGACAAGCAGAGAGCCCCACCCGGCATGCCCCGGTGGAGACCAGCAGCAAGCAGGACAAAGTCGAGGGACAACTTTCACCTAATCTGCTGCTCAAAAGATGCACCAGAGCTTCCAGACTCCACAGTCCAGAGCAGTCATGCACACCGCTGGGCTCCATCCACGAAGCGGGAACATCAGACGTAGACTCCTGCTGCTCTGCGTTGAACGACACAGAACGACCAAGGACGCAAACCAGGGTGAGGAGGCGACAGCTCTGCGGAGTGGGTCAGAAAGATGAGGACACATCTGATGTGGAATCATGCTCTTCTCTAACTGGCTACGGTAACCGTCGGAGCACGAGGAAGAAGACGATTGTCAAAAGCTCCGAGCCAGCTGTTGTCGAGCTGGGAGACGTCACGGTCGACTTGGTGTCCGAACTCCGGAGTGTCACCAAAAGTGAGAGAATGACGACGTGCTCCAGATCATCTGCCAAACGGCAAACTGAAGACTCGGAGCTCTCGGATGCCGACAGCTGCGTATCCGACCTCTCGGGAGCAGACGCTTCAAAGTCCACAGTTCGCAGATCTACGAGAACCAGAAGGCAAACTGGTCCGATCCCCATCTACCTAGACGAAACCTCGGATGGCTCCCAATCCCCTGCCCGAAGAGCTCGACTGAGCCGGGCAGCTAAAACGAGTGCAGCAGCAGCTATTGGTGACGTCAGTGAGTCTTGTGACTCTGACGGGTTTAAGTCCGGGCCCACGTACAGTATGACGATCCGTAGACGAGAGAAGGCCCAATCAACCGGGCCCAAAGCCGTGGACTCGGACGCTGAGCCGACCGCCGCGCATTCCCCGATGGGCACCCCCCGCAAGACGCAAAGCAAAGGGTCTCCCTGCAGAAGCGACAAAGGCTCCGATAGTGGCAGTCAGAGTGCTCGGTCCACCAAGGGCGTACTCAAAGAGTGTAGCGTTGTTATTGAAAAGGCTGAGGACACGACAGTCAATGATTCTTGCTTAGAAAGTACAATGATCCTCGCGGACGCAGACTGCACTCTGTTGGCAGACGACGGGAACCAAACGTTGGAAGAAAAAGAGGAAGACGGCGTGAATACTACGGATCTCCCTCCAAATGCAGGGAGTGTAGAGAAGACAGTTCTTGTCATTTCAGAAGAGCACGACGACTCCCCCAAGTCTCTCAGGATATCCGACAGTCCTGCAGAGGAAGCTGTTTTTGCACCCGCAGTGACTGACAGGCGCCAGCAGGAGGAGCCGTGTGCTGAGAATATGGACCGCGGCGGCTCGGAGGAGATGACGATGATGCAGGAAACGATCCGGCCATCGGAGCCGATGAGGCCTCTCCAAGCAGTTGCAGTAACATTATGTGAAAGTGCTTCTGAAATCACAGGGGAGACTGAGAAGAAGGATGAAGCTGTGGAAGTCGCTGACGTGGACGCCAACGCAGCACAGGGAGACGAGGATGCTGCTGTGGAAACGGGGCCGTGTGGGGAGGAGAGGATGGAAGTCGGCACATTGAACATCGATGCCCAGCAGGTGGTCGACTCTAATGAGGTCCAAGTTGAGTCCGTTCTGGTGACGTCAAGCCAGCAGCAGCATATCACGGTGCATTCTGACCCCGAACAGCAGCCTAAAGACGTCATCGTCCAGAATACAAAAATAATCAGCCTGCTGGACAGCAGCGACGAGGAAGATGAGGTCAGGGGAGCTTCTGGAGAGGAGTCCGACAGCGATGTGGAGTTCCTGTCGGAGGAGATAGCGGGACCGTCGCAGAAGTGTGACGCAGCAGCGACGGGCGTTGGCGGACTGTTTATGATTGACACGCGGCCCGGACTGGAGGCTGATGAACATTACTACAAGGAGAAGCCAACAGAGGAGGAGGAGGACGCCGCAAAGGGAGAGACGGCGGCGCAGGAGGACCCAGATGAGTTTGTTGATGAGGACGGGGACAGCGATGATGATGATGATGCAGAACTCCTTTTCTATAGTAGAAATCCTCAGTTGTAAGTATGAGCGGTGGCCGCCTTTGATTGGTTCATTCACTTCAGAATACACACATGTTCAAAATACAGTTCCCGTTGTCAACAAATCCCTCCAGCAGAGTAGTCACATTTGGGGAATACATTTATTTAACTTTTTCTTCTGGGTCTCACGCTTTCATGCTCAATATGAAGCTACAGCTAGCAGCCAATAAACTTAGTTTAGCATAACGGGAAACAAGCTCAACAAATAAAAGTGATGTTTTAAATAAATAAATAAACATTTGTTCCAGGAAAGACGCGTCCAGCCGCATTGATCCCGGCATCAGGCTGAAGGAGTTCGGCGGCTTGTACATCAATTTTGATGGCAGCAAATCAAAACCTGTCTCCGGTTCACTGCGGGAGCGAAAGGAAAAGAAGATCCAAGATGAGGTAAATAAGTGAATGATTCTTGAAGGTGATCCGCAACGCAGAATGAATAATGAACTCTATAGTTATGCAAGCGAGTAAATCCAATAACACCGGCGACGTTGTTATTCATGGTTCTTTTAGACGTCAGCCTTTTATCTCCGAGTAGATGGGTTGGTAGTTTGGTGTTTTGCAGTGTTGCAGTTTTTGTTGCTGTCCACAGGTGATGAAGAAGAGTGTGATGGGAGCAGACTTCGAGAAGAAGGACGCAGTGCCTCCGTACAGTGAATCCAAACGAGCCGCAAAGTTGAAACGCAGAGTAAGTTTACAAAGTTCTGCACCTGTGGTTCTATCTGCTAAAGTTGTGTCATTTGTGACATCCTGCCCCGAATCACAAAAATATAAATTCAGCACAGCAAATGTATTCAAATTCTTTGCTTTTAGGGCTTCTCCAATGCTTTTTCAAATAATTGCGATCCCTGTTTTTCCCCAGACGGAGAGGGCGAAATCCTCAGGAGATGGTTGGTTTAATATGAAAGCCCCCGAGATCACACAGGAGCTGAAAGGGGACCTCCAAGTCCTGAAGATGAGAGGCTCCATGGATCCCAAGAGGTTCTACAAGAAGAATGACAGAGATGGCTTCCCCAAATATTTCCAGGTCAGTAGAAAACACTAATCTGCCCCTAAAGTGTCTTTTCAATAACACGGCAATGTTCTTCTTGGTTTTCTTAAGAACCATTGTCATGACCTTTTCATTGTTTTAAAGTTAGAGTTCACTTCACGGCTCTGTAGTCTGGATAAGTAACAACATTTTGAATTGTTCAATCATTTCCTACGAACCATCTTTTCACGCTGCAATGCCTCTGCAAAAATAATAAACGCCGACTAGACGGTGGCAGACCCTCCGGCTGTACTGTCTTTTTGTTTTATGGCAACACTTCCCAGTTACATTTTTTATTTTTTTATAGCCCTAGTCTCTTGTGAGACTTGTGAAGTTGTTTGTGTTCTTTATTTTAACATTGTAACTAATAATCCCTTATTTCAACTAATTGTCTCCCATCAGTAATCTGATTAGGTCAGAATTAAGTCCCCTTCATGTATTGCGGTACCTTTTTCAGCGCTCCAATAATCCTGTGAAGTATCGACCAATCGTACGTCATTGCTCCACCCTGTTAGCCAGATTATGACGGTGTTATTTAACGGCATAACTTTAGCAACACTCAACCAGTGACTCTGCAACAATGAAGCTGGCCTCGCTTGTCTGTGTGGGTTGGAGTGTGAGCGTCGCTGTTCCGTGTGATACAGGTCGGCACGGTGATGGACAACCCCGTCGACTTCTATCACTCCCGCGTTCCCAAGAAGGCTCGGAAGAGGACGATGGTGGAGGAGCTGCTGTCTGATGCCGAGTTCAGACGGTAAGTGGAAATAAAAGCAAAGATGAATCCATTTTTATTGGATGTGGCTCGAGTATGTCACGGTGATTCAACGATGAAATAAACGTGCGACCAAATACTGTGTTTTTGTAACATGAGCCATGTAGACAAACCTATCTGCTGTCACATTTCAAATGTATCACAACCCAATATGTATGACAGTATGTACATTACAGAAGTACAAAGTGTGTAGATGTATTGTGTTTCTGCAGACGCATAACATGCACTTCCTCTCGTCTTACCAGCAACAACAAAAGGAAGTACCAGCACATTGTGACGGAAAAAGCGGCACAAGGAGCCGGCAAGAGGAACAAGAAGACTATTAAATTCCAGAAGACGAGTAAATTCCAGAAGAAGTAAATCTGAAGACTTGATGTGATGAACACTGAGTGACTGAGTTCATAAATATTGATATACTGATATTACCAGCAGGTGGGTCAGTGTTGATAAATATAATCGGTGTTTGTACACACAGTTGTCTACATGCTTATATTTACAACTGAAAAATGTTTTTAATCAAACAAAACTCATTTTGCTGCACAGTAATCATAGTCTTCTAAATATGTGCATCATATGAACAATAACATATAATTCTTTTGACGACTGGCACCAGTGTGTTCAACTATCCCCCCCCCCCCAAAAAAAGAATGCTTGTTGCATGTCTTATTACAAATTCACAATCATTGATGAGCAGAACAGACTGTTGCGTGGTGATTTAAATAAATATATATTGAGGTTGTAACCCTTCAAAATAATATGTAGTTCATTTTGTTAGTTTTTTGTCCTTGAAATACAGAATTACTAAAGCAAGGCTTAAAAGCATGATATGAAAACCGGACATAATTTGGCCGAAGTTATGGTCTCACAAAGAGGAACTGAGCTGAGTGCACATTAAGATGCCAGATGGACTATCACAACCATTTCAATATCTAAAAATGCAGCACTACTGCGAATAACTCGATTGATCTAACTTACAATGTAAGTCATATTTAAAATGTAATATTTTCATATGGGCTTGTTATAAACAAACTTATAGATTCATAGTGAATAAGTCAAAAGCATGTAGTTCTACCATTGTTTAGATCCTTGCTGCACGATAACTTGATGCACTGCTTCAAAGAAAGCCCCAAACTATGATTATTCACTGGTGCTCACTCCCTGAAATAGATTTTCTATATTCAGTATCCTTTAGATTTTAATACTCTGCGGGTTTACATACAGGTGGTAAACGGCACTTAAGAATGCTGCATCTTCATTAGCACTGATAAAAGATGATGGTGACACGTTCATTATGAAGAGCACATACAAACACTATCAATATTCAAGACATGTTCACTATAAATCTCAATTTATGATGAGGCCACATGTCTTAGTTTCTGCGTCTTCTTTTCCTTCTCTTGTGCGTCCCGACTGGCTCTGAGCTCCCTTCTTGTGTTGTGAGAGACGAGCCCTGAACAGCTGCAGCTTACATCCACCATGCCTCCTTGTTCACGCACACGCACACACACACACTCTAAATGTTGCTTCTTTATCCCGGAGCCTACTCCACACACAGCTTTAGAGAAATTCGACAACGTCTCCGTTTGGTTTTTACCGTTGGAATGTTTAAATCACAAAAACTACCCAGCTGATGGGTGGGAGGGAAGCAGTGCTGCTGTGCTTCTAAATGTCACCCGTGCTAGTCGACTTTCTTTTAAGAGAAACAAAGACGAGCGCAGCAGGTGCTCTGGAGGGTTTTGAGTTTTAACTGAACACCAAAAGAAGATAAATGAAGACGTGTCTGAACCTTTTGGACTCGCTGACTGATGCAGTTGTTACGTTAACAATCAGCAGGTTGAGGACGTGACAGCTCAGCTGTTCGAGGTGGTTTTGTGTGTCTGCAGAATCCTTTCAACTCTCCTGTGGATCTCCCAGTAGGAGGGACTGGGCTGACTGGTCTGGAGCCTGAGGGGAAACACAAAAAGAACATTTAAAAACTCATAAACAACTTGATTAACTGAGTTAGTCATATATAACTACATCCATTTGGGCTAATGTATACACACACACACACAGACACAATTGTTGGTACCCTTTTGTTAAAGGAAGAAAACCCCACAATGTTCACTGTATTGACTTGAAAATGACAAAAGTAATAATAAATAAAGATGTACTGAAAATTAACTAACAAATTAGACATTGCTTCAAATTGAAAACATATCGCTCTGGCCACGACTGTAGCCAGAACGTATGAAGTCATTATGGGAGACGTTATAAAATATGTCACAAGTATGCCAGTAAAATGTCATCAAATAGTTTAAAAGTAATTGGATGAAAAATGTAGTCATTGCACCATGAAAATGTCACCAACATTTTTTGTAAACAGACATAGTAATATTTGCCTTAAAGAAAAGTAACATATACCATACAAGTAAAAAACTTAATAGCAGTGTGTGTAACAATCACTTAATAAATTATACAACTTCCAAACAATGAATGAAAAATCATTTGTTCAAGAAGTCTTCAGTTCTTCTTGTGTCCACTAGTCGGTGCTGTTCCACAACACAAGCCGTGTGAGTGGACCAACAAGGAAACAACAACTACCACACTGAATTGATACTTTAAAAACTTTGAAATAAATGCCAGTGTTTCCTCCATTTACATGTCCCCCCCCCCCCCAGCACATTCTACCCTTTGTGCACATTTTTAAAATATTTTTTTACAATTGACAAAGCAAATGGTGCATTTCATCTGGAGGCATAAATGTGCATCATCGATACAACATGAATGTGTCTTCAAGTTGATCACAGGCAGTTATGCCAGCTTGAATTGACAGACAGAGGGAAGTGAAGGAAATGAGTTCCACTATTGCCTCTCATCCCCGTCTATTTGCTGGGAGTGCAGCGGTGATGGCGACCGTCTGGCCCACTGACTGACTGACTGACGGACGGACTGACTGACTGACTAACTGACCGTCTGGCCCACTGACTGACTGACTGACGGACGGACTGACTGACGGACGGACTGACTGACTGACTGACTGACTAACTGACCGTCTGGCCCACTGACTGACTGACTGACGGACGTCTTGGCCCGGCTCACAGTTCGGGAATGGAAGCTGTTCCTGTGTAATCAGATAAACTCGCTTCCTGCTTCAAAAAGTCATCAAGGACAAATCACCCAGAGACATGAACACCCGGAGGCTTCGGGGGCAGACGTCGCCACCGGCATCTGTCATTTCCTTTGGAGATCAAAGATTTGTGGTAGGACGTGCCCGCTCCCGGTCGGCGGGAATCTACAGGGGCCCGCTCTAATCTCCCGCCCTGCAACTCCTGTCGCGTTTTCAATTGAGAGAAAAGTAACGTTCATTTCCGACAATTTACTTTGCAGCTTAAGATTGTCTATTGATTTTAATGTTTGCTTATGGACTGAGCAGTCGGGACGGGGAAAGCAGAGCGCAAACAAACACTGCGGAGCGTCGGTCGCGTCGGTGTGTTCAACCCGCAGCTGTCGCGGTCGATGACAAGGTCCCTCTGAATGTATTAAAGCGTGCATCGGGTCAAATGCATCAGACTCGAGGCGAAACACAAATCAATACCATTTTCCTCTTTTGTTTTTTCTCCTCTCTGCCTCCTCACTCAGTAATGAACAAACATGACAAGACATCAGCTTGTGTAATTTAAGAGGTGGAGGGGAAATCATCCTGCCTGTCGAGTGTGATCAAAATTAAAGATTGGATGTGTATGAGCTTACACACACACACACACACACACTCACGTGTGTATTTGTCGAACACTGCAATTGGAAACTCATACCGGTGCTACTTTTGCTTGTAAGATCTTTTGTGGAAACACAAAAGATCTGGGATGAAGTGTTCTCTTGTTTTGGCGCCGGCGTGAATCCGATCAGCTGCTTCGGTGGCCGGTCTCTCTTACGTGTTTGAGAGCCGAGCCAATCGATAATCTATTTGAGGTTCCTCACATCGGGGTCCCATTGATTAACATGTCGCGGGCTTGTTTTCTGATCATGGTGCATTTTGTTAAAGTGCCTGTGATTTAAGGATATGTTACACGCCTTTGAAAAGGTTCTCGGGTTGGCCTTCTATCGAGCGTTTACCTTTCTCTGAGGGAGTAGCTCAGGCTCAGAGCCCTTCTGGAGTTCGACACCGTCGGTGTGGACCGAGCGGAGGCGGGGCTTCTGGTCCGGGCCTCGGGTCTGGACTGCGTCTCTGGAGACAACGGGGCCCTCACAGAGCCGGACTGCACCTGGAACAGGTCACAGGGGGGGGGGGGGGGGGGAAATGGTACAGCTTTAAAGCAACGTGAACATTAAACGTTATTACACACGTTTCATTATTTTTACTTTACAACTTTTTGGTTGGCAGAGTGATTATGAGATGATTAGTTTGAATACAGAGCAGGATGTTTGAGTAACTCCAGAATACTTTTCTAAGAACAAAAAGTCTGAAACAGTTATGTAACTACAGTACTTTTGCTTGGAAATATTATAATCAGACTCACTGTGGCTGCTCTTGGTCTGAAGCTCCCTTGGAGAGAAGAATCTACAAAGACAAGTCGACCGTTTTATGAAAACAGAAAAATCTGCTTCTGGACTGGAAAAAACATCGACAGTACTTCATTGAAATCTTCAATAGAGTTTATTCCTAAAACATAAAACGGGTGCAAGTGAAAGTTACCACATCGAGGCAGCTGTAAACAGAACCACGTGCTAACTTTATTCACTTATCGGCATCATTGTTACACTGACGAAAGACAAAAGTCAGACGCCATTTTATCGTGAAAGATTTCTTCCCGGCGAGCTCAATAACCCCAAAATATAAATGCAGCCCATGATTTATTTTGAAATACTTCTCCACGTCTTATCATTAAGATGTAAAGCATATGGCTGTAGCTCAGTGGGGCAACGGGTCGTCCTGTAACCCCAAGGTCGTCGGTTCGATCCCCGCTGTCCCCATTAGTTGCAAGTCGAAGTGTCCATGAGCAAGGCACTGAACCCCCAGATGCTCCCCGGGGGGCATCACTGCAGCGCACTGCTCCTTAATAACTAAGGATGCGTTAAATGCAGACAATACATTTCGTTGCCTCTGTGCAATGACAATAAATGGAATCCAAATAAAATAAAACACATTTTCACACGACAACATAACCAATCTTGAAATATGAGAGCAAGTATTTTCTTCTGCAGCCCGTATAGCATGACCGTATGTATGTTTTTTGCATATGGACGTGAACGCGTACCCGTGTGATCCGCCGTGAGGCTGACGGAGCGTCGATGGAGACGACCGTCAGCGGAGGACGGAGTTCCCCCCACGGAGGCTCGACTGCAACGAGGGACCTGGGATGAAAACAGAAATAAAATCGGCTGTCAAACAATATCAACTCAACGCCGATGTCGTTTGAATTCTGTGTGTGTCGTAAGACACGTTGGTATTTCAAGCAGCATCTTAATTCTGACACATTAATCAACTTCAAATACGAAATGCAATGACATTTGATCTGCTTGTGTACACACTAAACACTAAATCAACAACAAAATACACTAAATCACAGAAAAAGCCGCAAAGTAAACAATCATCCCACCATGTGTCTTTTATATGAACTCCAAACTATTTCACCAAAAGACGTGCAATGAGGCATGTGGGAAAAAACAGGTTGGGAACGCGCTTCCCCGACACCGGCATGCAGCCGAGGCTCCGACGATGAGTCACCGTGGGGCTGAGCTACTTCATTAGGTATCTATTTGTTAATTGCAGCTTGACTCTCAATTACGCGGGTTAATCGCCGACAGAATATTCCCCCAGGAAAACCAGAGCGGGAAAAACACACACTTCTCTCTTTTTACAAAGCGGGAAGTAAATTCCATTCATGTGTGTGACGAAAACAAACCACTCTCCAGCTAATCGTTTATTTTAATAGCAGCGTGTTAGCCGATTTTGATATTCACACCTGAGGATTAGATTAGATGTAAATGAAGAAGCAGGAATACAGGGGGGGGGCGGAGCGAGGGAGGCCGTGTTGTTCTTGTCCATCAACTGTTAACCCCCCCACGGCTGTGTGATCAGGAAATCGCTCCCTTTGAGATGCAAATATCTCATAGCGGCGACACAACCGGAATTAAAGTGTTAACAAATAACTGTGCATCGGCCTCCATCCCGGACGTGTGCTATTAAAGCACACTGGAGCCCCTCGGTGACGATAACGGGCCAAATTGCATGTGCACACGGTGAAACATTTTAATGACGTCCAAATCCATTAACGGCTCAGGTAAAAAGATTAACACCGCTCTCTTATTAGGCCCTCCACTTAATCTGCCCACTGGATTATGTTACATTTTGGGACGCTCCCACTGAGGGTTGAACTACATCAATTCAGGGTCCCGTTCATTTGAACCCCGGCCCACAGAACATGTGTGTTATTAGCATATTATTGCACCTGTCCATCCTGAAGGTTTCTTCCCTTTTTTCCCCCTGAAGGGTTGTTTGGGAGTTTTTCCTGATCCGATGCGAGGTTTTGGGACAGGGATGTCTATGTGTACAGATCGTAAAGCACTCTGAGACATATTTGTAATTTGTGAAATTGGGCTATACAAATAAACTGAATTGAATTGAATTGAATTAAATAAACCATCGCGCCACTTCCTGTCCGGAGGAATCTATATATATCGGAATGGTACCGACCAGGAAGGGCGGCTGGCTCTCGGACTCCTTCCTGAAGCGGTGAGGGCCCAGCTGGAGGTGGCCGAGCCGTTGCCCGGTGTCCTCTGACAGCTGGCACATCCTGCGGTGGGTGTAAGGGGACAAGGAGCGCGTCCTCGAGGACACGGTGGGCTGCCGGTAGCCAGACGCCACACCAGCTCCCGGAGAAGCGGCTCGTCTTCTTTCCCCCTCGTCTTTGTGGAGACTTCGGCCAGATGCGGCCGTCGAGGTCGGGGCGGAGCTTGTCATTCCAGCCTCGACTCTGAGCCTTTCCTCGGCCCCTTTCCAGGAGACACGTTTTGCTTCAGCCGATTCGGAACAACGCACGCCAGACGGCGACGACTGTTTTGCCGGAGTCTGCCTGGACGGGGTTAAAGAAGGCCTCGCTGGAGAACGACAGCAAGTCTAGAATACGAGAGAGAGACATGTTGGTGTGTTTTGTGAAGCAAGCCTCCATTTCAAAGGCAACGCAGAGCATTGGTCTCAGCAGTTTGGATTCCTACGCACAACACAACATTGTTCCTTTACACAGGCGTCAGCCATTTGAGCCATTAAGGCAGCTGATCTCCCTCTCCACGCGGCCGCTTCTCCCTGGACTAAACCATTAAACCATTAGCTAAATCATTCAGCTAAAGTGTTACAACAACAACAGCTCTTGCAGCCGGCTCCGCCATGGAGACAACCTCCGCAGGATTACTTTAAGAACTCTAATGGCCAATAACATCATTCTCGCATGCAATATCCCACTTCCAGCGGGTAACGCCAACCGGGGATGAATAAGTTAAGATAAAATGTTAATTGCATTTGATGGCCATCTCCAGTCTCATATGATAAAGAGACTGTAAAACAAAGATAATATAAATGCTAATTAGGGAAAATCACACACAATAAAAACATGTTTAAGAGAAACTGAATGATAAATATGTTTGTATCGAGGTTGCCGTTTGAGATTGGACCGATTTAATAAAATTAAACAAAGTCTGGCCTCCCACCCCCACACCGAACACCGTCTGGGACTTCTTCCAGCTCTTCTGTCGGTTCTTCACCGGAGAGCCACCGGGAGTTTGTCAGCAACTGATGACGAGCTGCTGCTCTCACAACTGGAAAGCAGTGCTTTGAGCTAAACTCGTTTATTTAAATCTGCTTTTAACCCGTGATGCTAGTTCAGTATGTTTGGGTTTTGGTTTCTTAGCGCCACGTCACCTCTCTTGTTTATATTGTATTTGCTTCTACTGCTTTTATCTCACCATGTAAAGTGCCTTGAGTACCTTGTAAAGCGCTATACAAATAAAATGTATTATTATTTATTCTTAAATGCCAAGTTCAGCGTGCGAACCACATCCACGCTCACAACAACAATGCTCATATAAGAGATAAGATAAGATATTCCTTGATTCGTCCCACAGTGGGGAGATTTCAGGATCACAGCAGCGGGTGCACATTAGAGCATTAATAAAAATAAAACACAAAACTAAATACTAAAGTATTAAATATATAGAGGAAACAAAATATATACACAAGGCAGTGATCAAAGTGAATTTCCAGCAGGTTAAAGTGTCCAGCAGAATAAAGTGCTGAGTGTGCCAAGATCTCCAGCGATAACGCTAAACTGGTGGCAGGTGGCAAACTCTGGTTCTGAAAGTGAAGCCAACGTGGAAATGACTTTTGTAGTCCGATTGACAAAATGCCAAACCGCAGTCCCCGAACCAATAGGTGACGTCCCTGTGACGAGGTCTACTTCTTATCTCCAGTCTCTGGTTACACAGACCACGATACACCGAAGACACTCGGATAAATCCTCAGGAACTCTGATCAGAATTTGATGTCAATCCAGCAGACAAGATAATTCAGTGGAGACCAAAGTGGTGTTCTGACAGAAAGATGGACAAACTGACTCAAATTGCTGTCAGTACTTGCTCTCATTGGCTAAGTGACTTCTGGATTAAAACGTGTTATTCAATGTGGATCATAACAATTAAAAAAAAAGATTAGAGCACCTGTAAATCGGTAAAGGAAGACAAAGATATTCCTGGACGCTGAGTGGGTTCATCATACGGTTTCAGAGGTTTTGTGGTAGTTGCTATCGGTCTAAATCTCTATTAAAACTGGACAAGGTTTGTGAGCTGGGCGGGCAGGCAGTCAAGGAAATGCCTCTGCGAGGAGATGTTGAGAGAGAAAATGGAGAAATTCTACTGTCTGACATCCACAGCGGTGCTCTGATCCAGACATCCCCCCCAGGGGCCGGGAGAACACTCAATGACATCCTGTTTAAACAAATAGCTCAGGTTACCGCACCTGGGAAATGCATGGGAGTGTTTTTGGCACAACATGTGATGGATCCGGTTACAAACAGCAATGTTTGAGAACGATTTTCATTTGTACCATTTATATTTTGAAGAGAGACTCTTTTGGAGTATAGCTTTGGAGCATTCATCTACCCTCCCAGAATGCATCTGTTGACATTACCTCTGCACAAACATGTGTTCAGTCACACAAGACCAAGAAGCAGTGGAGGAAAGGGAAACATATTTGGGGGCCAACTTTTACCCCCATTGTCTAAAGAACTAGACATAAAGTTGCTGTTTTAAAGAAAAAAGGCAGAAACTAACAATTGTTGTTTTGAAAATGATAAAATAAAAATTATAGAATCCAGCGCTGCAAATCAGATATATATACACATACATTTTATTTTTATATTTGATCTTGGGGGCTGCAATTAAGAATTATTTTCATCATCAATCTATTGATTTTTTTAATTCTGAAAAAAATGAAAAAAGCCCAATGTCTATTTTTGTCTAAAACTTAGACAAATAAAGAGAGTAAATCCTCACAACTGAGAAGGCTGAACAAAACATTGTTGTTGTTGATTTGCTCCAAAACAGATGCTAAAATGGTAAGTTGATTGCTAGTTTTTTTGTATTGACAAATTATAGAAGAAAAAAACCTCTAAAGAAAGCATCAGTGGATGATTATATGAGAACTGGGGAGAGCGCATTCAAGCGGAAGAAAGAACAGAGAGAAGGGAGTCTGAATATTCTTCCAAAAGTAAAATGTGATTTCACACAGCTGAGCACAGTTACCTTTTAAAATCCACAAGGACACAGTGGCAGAGATACAGGTGACCCTCATATCAGAGTTAAAAAACTGACTGGCTGGTTCTGGGATAAATATTGTGTAAACTCCCATCTAGCCGGAGACGAGAGAGAAGCCTCACAATCAACATCGCAGATCTGCCTCCCTATAATTACATTCACAAGGAGAGAACAGATACCCTTGAAACACTGCCAGTATGGATAGATAGATGCAGTCACCATGGAAACAATAGAAGGTGGGTATGTATGGTAGAAACAGAGAAATCTGATGGCGAGCGATACCACTCATTCGATGAATATTTCCCGTTCTAGCTTTGGTCCACACGTGTGCACAGTGAGGCTGAGTGAGAAGCTGTGATGAGTTCAAAGTCAAGACATGTGGAGCCGACATGCAGCCTGATGAACACACACAGTTTACTTGACTTATGAGTGGCACTTTGATGGGTTTTAACTGTTTACATTTCAACAAAGCAGCTCTGAAAAGCCATGAACACACACTAGAATGTAATTATGAAAGAAAGTGTTTTGAAAGTGTTTGACAAATCAACAGCAGACATAAGGCAGAGAAAAATCAAAAGCAGACAAAAGGTCGAACACATTTCGTAAAACGTGCGTCTCCGTGTGTACGTTGAGATGTATGAGATGTAATAAAAGGTGACACTTACAGGTGAGGCAGGGAGGCTGTCTCTCCCATCACTCTCTTCTATGACTGATGTCGTGGCAAACTCCACTTTGGGGGAGATTCCCTGGAGGGAGAGGGACAATAGGTACAAACACAACACCTTTAACAGGGAGATGAAGACAAACAGACAGATAACAGCACTGCTCGGAACACCAATCCACACTTACACGTCTTCAATCTTTGCTTTACTGGAGGAAAACAAATTGCAGAAAAGAGAAAGGTTCCAGTGATGTTTAAATAATATGGCATTTGGACAGAGACATCTAAATTGCTAGGTAGGCCTCAAACAGAAACACACAGAAGCAATGGTGAGGGGGATGGCGTTTAAAGACATTTAAATATGCCAGTTAGTGCCTCGGAGAGCAAGGGGAGGAGAAAAAAGCCACCGGCTGAAGGTAGGGAGAGAAAGGGATGATATAAGAAGAGGAGGGTAAAGCAAGAATGACAAGATGGAGAGTAAAAAGAGAGGTTCTGTCTGTGAAGCAAAGACAGTCAACAGCTCTATATGGAAAACACCGTTTCTGAAGAAATTACTTCACTTTGTCAAAGACAGGCCAGAGCTTTTGATTTGGTTATCGAGCTACCTTCCTGTCATGTGCACAGACATGTGAGCCACAGAGATTAGGAGGAGACTCACTTAAGGAAAGACACACTCTTCTCCAGTCTATGAATGACACATGTAACGTAGGTGCCAATCAAGCCGGATCCCGTGGTGAGCACACTGTCGGGTGGCTGTGGCATGGGAACAACGTGGAAACGCATGACCTGACATCTAATTCTGCAGTGTGCAGGAGCTCAGGTGAAGCAGGCATTAAATACATGCGAGACACCCGACACCATATTCATCGAACTGCTAAAAGTAACATTTTGATCTGAAAACCCTTCAACTTTACTCGGAATTAAAAACGTGAGAAATTATAAAATTTCTACCAATCTAAAAAAAAAATTAAGAAATAATGATAAAAGAATTAAGGAGAGATCATATGTATGTCATATGTATAATATGTCAGACGTAGGGTAAAATCCATATCTCTAATTGGCTTTTCCTTCTCTGAACATACACATGATCAATGGTAATAAATTAAGAGTTGCTCTTAAAAGCTACTTTCTCTGTAGATAGAAGTCACTTGATAATTATGTGTCTATTTTATCAAGCTCAGCAAATATGTGTTGTACTCCTATGTTGACTCATTGGAGAATTCTTCCGCATAGTTTTATAAATACGGCCGCAAGTGTTAGAAGGAGGGTTAAGAAATAAGTACAATGAATAGTAGCCTACAGGAAAGGAGGAGGATCTCTTCATCAGTATGTCTCTCTCGACAGCTCCTTCTCTGGAGCCCAGTCTGGGACCAGGGTACAGGAAATCTCTGCTGCTGTCCTCCATTGTGGCAAGGACTTCACCCTCTAAAAACCACACAGAAACACACACATACAAACCAAGTTAAAGATCTGTTTTTTGCAGAGTAATGCATTGATACAGTGGGGACTTTAAATGCCCTTATGGCGTCATCACAAAGCATACCTGGAGGTACCGACTGAATCAGCTCAAAAGATGTTGTGTCAGCTAAGAGGAAGGAAAGCAGAAATAGATTGTGAGCTAATGATCAGGATCACAGCTAATATCCTATGCATGGCAGAGGATTCAGGGCTAAGAGACAAGGAAGCAAATCCCAGACGGCCGTTTACCTTCCAGGAGGTCAGCTACATCAGCAGGGTCAACAACACCAGGGAAAGTCTGGTGAAACAGAGTACAGACAAAGCAGATCGATACTTATAACAAGAGGAGACATGCAGCTTCCGTATCTAACTCTGCCAGCATCCCGAGGGAAAAAACGATGGCCTCTTTTATCAGGAGTTGAGCCCGTAATGTTCAAATTGTAGGGCTTCAAGTTTGAGTCGTAAGACCTTTAAAGTCAGCCAGTAAACAGCAGCAGCCTCGGAGAGGTCATAAAAATAAGGGGGGGGGGGGGAAAGAGAAAACATCTAAGATGTCTTGAGCCTACTAATTTGTAAGTAGAAGTACAATGAATAGAGAAGGATCCAACATAAAGAACGGGATGTGACCTGGAGACATGTGATATGCATCTCTTTTTTATGTTGGAAAAACATGCACTATTCCTCAAAACACTGAAAAGAAAAAGAAAAACTATTTCTGCAGACATAGTAATTCTACTTCGGTTGCTTATAGTTTTAGAGGCAGCTTATTCATAATTCTCACCTTGACGAAAGACATTTTATGGCGGAAGAGCAAAGGGAACACAGGCGGCACACAGGGGGTCTTCCTGTACTGGCCCATGACCCGAACACTGAGGTAGATGTCGTTGCTTCTCGTCAGGAGCACTCCTGGACACGTGACCTGCACACAGCCTCAGGAAGTCAGACATGATGTTGTTGTTGTGCATCCTTTCCTGGAAGATTGATTTAATCTGTCAAAATTGAACCTGCCTTTTGCAGGATAAAAAAATGAAATATACACTTTTCAGAAATAATTGAACCCCACAACATGCATCGCAACATACATTGTTGCTGCAGCATCAGTGTGCTTACAGCAATCTTTTTTTTGTTTGAATTTCTAAATATATTTTGCAAGTGCACAAAAGAACTAAAGTTATGCATAACAATATGCCCTTTTTTATTTTCTTTTTAAACCCGTAAAACGAATTATGTTTTTACTCAATTGACAGGTAGACATGAGAGTAATCAGCTTCCAACTGATCCACGTGTGCTGCAAGTCGAATGAAACGTTTACAAAACAGTGAGCCTTAAATTGGTTGTAACTTAGTTCAATGTTTACAGACATTTACCGTTAAACGTTATGTTGAGGGCATCTATTTGTTGATTACAAATATATATATATGGGACTCATCTTTGTGAATTGACAAATACTATGATAACAAAACATAATGGATACAGTTAAATGTGTTTAGTTTTTCATCAAAACAACTAAAAACGATGATATTTTGAAGTTACGACGCAGGAAACGGAAGAGAACGTGAGAGAGCGTGAGTTAACGTCAGCTCGCGAGTTAGCTGACGTTAACTAAGCTAGGTCCGCTTCTGAGTTTCTGACCGGAGGAGCGACCGGAAGCACTTACAGCCTGAATGTCCAGCTGGACGGAACATGTCAGAGACTTATTGTGCTGCACCGCGGCGGAGGAAAACGTCTTCTTCATTGAAGCCATTCATCCAACTTCTCAAAGTTCGTTGTCATAGCTGCCAGACGGCAACAGTCACAGACAGAGCGGATGTACGGTCACGTGACCAAGTGACAAATCAAAAGCTTTCGCTACACAGACGCGCGCGCGCACGAACACACACACGCGCACACTCACAAGATCACTTTTGTCCTCAAAATTACTGTTAATATTTTGTGTGTGTATCTAATCCCCAATGTGTATTATCTGCAGTTAAGTAAAAAAGAAAATATACTTCATGAGCGACAAGAGATCTATAATGCAATAATATAGCTAAATAAAAAGAATTGCAGTTCTCACTTATAAAAAAGCAATCATTAATATTATCAGCATTGATTTAAGAGCAAAAGTGATGAAGTGATTCAGTGTTTAATGACTATTTATAATACCAGAGATAACATTGCATATCACCATAGTCAAAAAATAAGCTAGTAACAGCAGAGAAACATGCATTTATTTACAAATGTATAGACAACAAAAAGGAGCTGCTGAATGAAGGCCACAGATGGACTTTAGATGGGTAGTCTGTCTTCCCTTGGCCTTCAGTAATCCATGTTTTAGAGCCATGAAATAACCCAAGAGAAAGCTTCTTCTTATTTTAGTCCTGCAAGTACCAGTCATCCCACTGTTACAAATCTGTGAAAATAAGTCTTTATAGCCAGGGAGATGTGGAGCTTCTAAAGGCGATGAAGTGTGAAGGATCCTCCCGCTACGGTGCTCTGCGTTTTATACATGCTCAGTCTGTGTCTGTCGGTCCTTCCGTCTGATTGTCTAGTGCCTGACGCTCTGGCTCTTCTCTCTTTCTCTGTCTGCTGCGTCTCTGCCGACACCGTTGCCCTTTTTGTTATCGTTGCCTGTCACCTCGGAGCTGGAGACAAAAACACATCAATATGAGTGGCTGAGACGGTAGAGTGTAGTTCAGAAAATACATGCATTTGAGTATGAACAATTCAAATTTAAATCGTATTTGGGTCATTTATTTCATGAAATATGTATGTATGTATTCATAATGCCAGACTGCTTTACCTTTGAATGTGAATTGGTCGGTTGTCCTTGATGAGGTTGTTGAGTTTGTAGTAATCCAGGAAGGTTCGAGCAACATTCCTGCCCAGTTTGGTGTCTGAGGACAGCGAGTTAAAGCTAATTGTCTTTGAAAGAAACTCAGGTACCATTGCTCAAAACATTTTCCCTTGCATTGCATTGTGGAGTGAAACTTGAAGCTGCACCTAGAATTATTTCTCGACTTTGCATGTCTCACCATTCACAGCATTTTAGCATCTTCCAGCTCATTGTTTTGGTTTTAGAGCCTACTATAAAAAACGCTACTGTTGGGATTAATTTGACTGTTAAAAGGCAGCTGGTTTCTGCCCAGCTCCAAACAGCAGACCAACACAGTTAGTGAATAGCTGGTGAACATCGTGGCACATTTAGCTGGCTAGGATCCTTATATGTTCCTCAAGAGACCAAAAACAGCAAAAAAAAATCAAATAAGAGTGACTAAAAGTTTTTTCATCCATTAAAAAAAAAAACAGTTCAAGGCGCACAGTCTTCAATAAAACAAAACAAAAGTAAATTGTCAATCAATACATTCCTGATTTCTAATATCTATGATGTACAGGACTGTCTCAGAAAATTAGAATATTGTGGTAAAATTTTTTATTTTTTGTTATGCAATTAAAAAAAAAAAAAAATCATGCATTCTTGGATTCATACAAATCACTGAAATGATGCAAACCTTTTTATCTTTTTAATATTTTGATTATGGCTTACAGCTAGAAAACTCTAAAATCCTATCTCATACAAAGAAACCTTTGTGTTGTTTAAAGTTAATTAGACAATTCAAGTGATTTGTTTAATAAGTATACTTTTATATTTATTCATATATAGATAGGATAGATGATTTATTTTTTTTTTTTAAAAGCTATATAGCATAATATTAAAATAAAAAAAAGCAAAATATTTTTTCATTGATTTTTAATGAATGAGAATCCAACATTTTTTTTTTTTTTTAATTGCATTACAGAAAATAAAGAACTTTATCACAATATTCTAATTTTCTGAGACAGTCCTGTATATTCATATGGCACCATTAAACCACTTAATCTTCACTGATATTCTCAGCATGTTATTTAAACAGCCGTAGAAACATTACTAACAGCTAGAGACTATAGCAACTGAAGAAATGAGCAGTGTAAATCCTCGAGGTACAACACATTGCGGCCTGAATTAATTGAGGGTAAATCAAATGCATTTCACTCGCGTCAGCCAAATGCATGATGCTGGCATGAATCACACAAAAGCAATTACTTATACACTGAGGCCTTATTTAAATTCAGAGGTGAGCGCATACATCATCTCCCTGCCCAATTGTCCCTCACCACATTAGGGACAATATCAATAACTTCACTGCTTTAATAAAACAGCTGAGCGTCCATGAGTGCTGTTGCTAAGCCTGTGATCATTAGGCTAGCAGAGAAAGTAATGATGACAATCAGGTTCAGATAATGAAGAAGTAGAGAACCACGGAAGGCCAACAATGTTTCCAATCACCAAGAGTGAGGATAAAGTCAATAGAGATGAATAAGAACAATGTTGCTAACAGAAGTAAATTCCATCTCGCCACTGGGAAAAACATCAATATCAGCTGCCGATCTACCGATGCACCGTTTTAGACATACAGTGGGTCTGGAAAGTATTCAGACTTTACATTTTTTTTTTTTCACTCTTTGTTTCATTGCAGTCATTTGGTAAAATCCAAAAAAGTTCATTTTATTTCTCATTAATGTACACTCAGCACCCCATTTTGACAGAAAAAAACAGAAATGTAGACATTTTTGCAAATTTATCAAAAAATAAAAACAGAAATATTACATGGTTATAAATATTCAGACCCTTTGCTCAGTATTGAGTTACTAAGTATTGATAAGGGTCTGAATACTTATGACTATGTAATATTTCAGTTTTTCTTTTTTAATAAATATGCAAACATTTCTACATTTCTGTCAAGATGGGGTGCTTTTATTCATGAGAAATAAATTGGTAATAATAATAAAATGAATTTGTGATTTTAGCAAATGGCTGCAATGAAACAAAGAGTGAAAAATGTAAAGGGGTCTGAATACCTTCCGTACCCACTGTACGTCCATTGACCCTTTTACCATCATCCTCCATTTATTCAGCATGCTCATTCATACCGTTCATACGGATCCCCACGCAAAACAAACAATAACATAAACGTTTTTCCCTCTTTCGAGGTACTCACTCCATTCTTCACTGGGCTGGAGCATGATGGAGCAACACAATGACATAATCGGTCACTTCCCCCCGTCATTACCTTGTTGATACTCAAATACGTCCTGTCATTTGCTGGACTATTTATCCGTCACAGACGTGTGATTGAAACAACTCGCGTAAAAAAAAAAAAAATGAGAAAAAAAGAAGAAGATGGAAATTCTGTCATTTTTATTTTGTATTTTCCAATTTCTCGTAATGATAAAAGAATGACCCGGGCATAAATCGTGGTTGCTATAAAGATGGAAATCTATTGTTCAAAGCGTGTTAAATTGTTAACAATCCATCCTCGGTTTGAATGGGCTGTCTGGACATGCACTTTAGCTTTGTAGTTTTTCATACCTCAACATACAAACACACACACTCACACTCACACAAACACACACACAAACAAACACATACACAAGGGTATACCTGGTAAGTAAGGCCCGTAAATATGCAAGCGAGCCCTCTGTGAAGTCTGCCACCTTGGCCTTTGAAGGTGTGTTTTGCGTATGTTCGAGCGTCTGCACAGGACTTCATTCTTCACCCGGCAGGCGGATGGCAATGCTCTCCACACGACTCCAGTCTATATTTACACCCCATCTGGCTGTTTGTCTGTGCGTCCTGCATCAGGCCAGACTTGCTGTGAGCGTGTGTGTGTGTGTGTGGACCGCACAGGCTGTCTCATAACAGCTAGCTGATGATACTGATTAGGCTGAGATGAAACTACAGTCCAATTTCCAAATAACTCTGTCCTTTGGAAACGAAGGATTTCCGAGAAAAAAAATATTCTACCACCAGGTATTGTATTGGTTCTCTCACTGCAGTTACAGTCCAGTAAGGTTAGTCATGTGTATAAATGATAGTAAATTGATTAAGAAAATGTAACAACATACTTAATTGTTAAAGTGGCAATCCTCAAGATATGGTCCTGGGTGATTTGGTGACACTGTATTTACTGGTTGTAACATCAGATGTGGTTTATTACTTCAGGTCCCAGAATAAAGGGGGGCAGTCAAATAAACTTGTCTGTTTTTAATAAAGAAGTTGGGCAATAATTGTCCATTTAAAAAAAAAAACCTCTTTTGCAATCTGATATTTATTTTGCTGCACGAAAGTGAAAGTAGTTGGTTCCCTCACGAAGAACTTTGAGGTGTGCAGCCTCTCGCACTTCATCTCATAGGCCATTGTTTTCCCTCATTCTGCGATGGTCATTAAAACATTTATTTAAATGAAAATCTTCAAGACTGTCACTTTAATGTAGAGAATAATGTCAGCTGATACAAGAACATATTTGTGTTTGATAGGGTCCAGTGAGCTAAGGGTGCTGTAAATCTGTTTTGAAATACGCTGATCCCATGTTTGTCTTTGCAGTGAAGTACCTGGGCCTGCTGGCCATGTCAAAGATCCTAAAGACCCACCCCAAGTCAGTGCAGTCTCATAAAGACCTCATCCTCCAGTGTCTGGATGACAAGGACGAGTCCATCCGCCTGAGAGCTCTGGACCTGCTCTATGGCATGGTATGAAGCAAAGCCATTTAATTTTTTTCAGTCAATTCTCAGTTTAAGTCATGTTACTTACTCAGATTTCTAGTGCTAGATAATCTCAGTTTAACTGAAAATGACCTCTGTTATTGGCAGGACAGAACTACCTCTTACCATAATTATTGCTTTACTTGATTGGTTAACACAAGGTTCACCAGGAGATGATACAGTTGCTGGTCAGAATAGCTAATGGGTTATGTTCCTCTGAACCTCACTTTTATGCTAATTTGAATGCATAACACTGGGAGCCACGCTAGCAGGACAGCTGTGCCTTGAGCTTTGATGGAAGCAGCCAGCTATCTCACAAAAACAATGCTCACGTGCTGATGTTTAGCAGGTATAATGTTGACCACGGTCTCCATCTTTTTATTATTATATTACCATGATCGCTAATTATCAATAGGCACAAAGTGCAGCGGCGGCTGTTGGGAATGTCTTTCTCCATGTCGCCAATGTTTTTAACATATAATTTTTTTTTTACCTGATGATGGCTCTAGATGGAAAGTTAGGTGATCAACAAAGTTATAATAGTTCTTTTTGAGGGGGACATGAATGTGTGTCGCAGATGTCACGGCATTTCCCCCAGTAGATATGGAAATGTGACAGCATAAGGAACAACGTTGACCTGCTGGTGGTGCTAGAGGAAAAGTCGGGGGAGCATAAGACTCATTCATTGGGAACTCTGAATGTCTGCACAACATTTCATGGCGATCAATCTTTCAATCGCTGAGATATTTCAGTCTGGAGCAAAGTAGTGGTCCAACTGACCGACTGTCATACAAGACACATTCCTATCTCAACAGCTGCTGGCATAGTGGACAATAATACATCTAGATGTAAGTTGTTAATAATCTGCTGTAGTTGTTAAGAGCTGATTCACTCACAAATGAATCACAAACCAAATCTTCAAGGGCATAAACACACACTGTGTGTGTCACTAATTAGCAAACAAACTCCCCTTGTATCCTTGACACCTTCCTTCTGACCGCAGGAAAGTTTGTGGGTGTTTTCCTCCGTTCTCTTCCATCAGCAGAGCTCAGTGCCAGTCCCGAGCTCTTTGGCTTTGGCTCTCTGCACGCTCAGCGACAGAAATATCTCCCGGACCCCACAGTGCGCAGATGGCCTCTCAGCTTGGCTTGTCACGACTCGCCGTCTACTGCAGGAGGTTTCGTGATGGACGGTCAGCTTCTGAAGGAGAACTTCATACGCGTGGCGGCGCGTGGTCGGAGTCACGAAGGATGCTCCGAGTGCTGTCTGGCCCGTTGCCGGGGGAAACCGTCGGGTTTGGAACGAGGCGGCTGCCGCTGCAGCAGGAAGTGATGTGTGCGAGAGCCAGGAAACAGCTGGTGGGCTGGAGCTTAGCTCAGAGGTGGGTGATCGAGAAAATATTCACAAAAACTGCAGCTGCTTTAATCCAGACCGACGCAGCCTCTTCTGAATCAACACATATACTAAAACTCAGAATAGTGTTTTTACTTAAATCAACATTATCATTATCAGTGTGGGCTCATTATCCAGCTCCAGAGAGGTCAAAGAGGCGGACTGTCAGCATCTTGCCTGGCTGTGTGCGAGGTGTATTCTTTAACATCACGCTACACATAACTGTCTTGTCAAATCAATAGCAGGTCATTGTCGTGGCTCAAGGGCACGCCAGCTTAGGCGCTGATGAGATACGTGAGACGAAGGCGATTGGGACATGACTTGTTTACTGCAGCTGTTTACTGTCGGCACGCCATTTAGCGGCTTTCACCGCTACGTCCCCGGTGCCCGGTCCTGTAGGACAGACGGACAAGGTGACGATCAGACAACGAGGCCCCCAGTGGTAAAATGGACCCGACGCGCGGAGAATGCTGTCCAGATCGGACGGGAGTTAACGAGCAGACAAGCAGGGGACGTTTCGAGCCATCAATACGATCCACTGACAGGTCCTGTCACTGCGCTGACACGTAGAGAACTCATTATCAATGCTAATTAAGAGCCCAGTCAACAACAGCAATACAGAAAGGGACGCTTTTGTCCCCGATAGCGATTCAGCAGTCTGCAAGGCCTCGTGTCCTTTCGCCCAGAGGGACACACGAGGGTTGATTTTAATCCCTGACAAGAGGAACTGTCACTGCCGAGCTCTGACACATGAGTCATAAAACGAAATACGTGCAAGAACGGCTTCTGTTTTCTTAAAGTGTGCACTTGCAGGAATAGAGCCTCCTCTGATCTACAGTGCGCTGCTCTGGAAACAGAAGACGGAAACTATTTTTATATTCCAATTAGCCTACTATGTTTCTTTACAAGAGTTGCACTCATTTGTTGTTTAGGAAAGGCAATTTGTGTATGTAAGTAGCCTACAAGGAATACAAAGAAAACGTACACACCGTTATACACACCTGTCTTGTTGTGGTACCTGTGATTAATGACTTGAAGCTTCTCTTTGTGTTCCCCCTTATTATTGTCATTATCCTGAAGGTATCACTTTTATAATGTCGCAATCACATCAGCTATTACTCATCAACAGTCACTTCAACCGACTATTCCACTGCTTTAGCCTCTCATGGGTTAACTGGTGGGTTCATCTATTCTCAGTGTTCACACTTCAGCTCAATCACACTCGAAGAGTTCATGTCATCTCGGAGAGTCAAAGTTAGACTTTTCATTTCCATTTCAACTGCCACTTCAACTCCTTTCAGTCATGCGACTGTGAAAGGCGTCGACAGCAAAAGCTCTGAGCTGTGAGCACACTTACATTCTCTTCACAAAATGACTCCGTGAACATCAACTTTATCCACATTTGGAACGACGACCTAAACACAAGCGGAGGTGTGCATATCTTTGTGAGGACACCTGTTCATCTGAGCAGACTGGAGCAACACTATTTGTGAAATCAACTGTGTTTTTAAATGTGACTGTGTCTGCGCCTGCTCGTGTGTACCTATCCATGTGTGCATGCGTCTGTGTGATATGATGTGTATGATGTGTGGTAGTGAAGCAGATTTACCTCAAAGCCATATCATTTGCATACTTCTCACACTCTGTCCATTGAGTTTCAGGTTCACCGATGCATGCTATGTTCCACTGGCTATTCTGGTGTTCATGGAGTCCCACTGTAACGGCTAGTGCACGTCAAACAGACCGGACACACATATAGAAAATGATGGCTGCAAGTGTGTATATCTTAAACAACACCGACAACAACGTTGACGCTCTTGACAAGAGATATGAATTATTTGAGTGAACTTCCTCAACAAGAAGACCAGCAAGTCAGAAGTCTCTGCATGTGGTTTACTGAAAGAAAACAAGAAAATATGCAGGAATCCAACAAGAGAGAGAAATAACGTTTAAAATCTGAAAAAATATGCACGTCTGTGCTATGAATAAAAAAACAACCACGCAACCCAGCACCGGAATAGCAAGTGCAAAATCTTTCCGTGAAGGCATAATGGCTTTTTAATGTTTTTGAATAATTCTTCAAAGTCACAGAGAATACTTTCTCTCCACAATACAAAAAGAAAGAAAAACAACCACACACACCTACAAGGTAAGTGAGCCCCCAAAGCTCACACACTGATCTCATACAACAGAAAGCGTCAAGCTGAGTTTTGAGCGAGCTCCCAGATTCTCTCAACCGTAAACCACTTACCAGTCTGAACTGGAAGGTCCATCACAAAAAGAAGCTGGTCTAAGAAAATAGAAAAACGTGGAGACAAATAACATGCTGAAATGTTTAATTATAGCTCTGGGACATGGGGCTGTCAGTGAGACTCAAACTTTAAGTGCAGTACGTAAGCATAAAAACAAAATAAAATATATTAAGGTAGGTACACACACACAATGATTAGAGGACAAAGAGGAGACAGACACATGATGGAGGTGGTCCCTGCTGTCTCAGAGAATACGATTCTCAGCTTGACTAAATGGCATAACGAGCTGTTATGCTCTGGGTGACAAGTCGAGAGGAAAGGACAAGGAGACAAGAGGGCATGAAAATAGAGACCGGTAAGCAAATAAAAGACACACTGGGCATTACACCTCTTTTTCCCCGAGCAATTTCAAACTGTGAAAAAAATTCTTCGCTGAGAGAAAGGTTAAGATTTCAATTGTGGTGGCGACAAGTCACCGCAGTGGAGAAGGAGAGTCGGGGGAGATTAAAGGGTAAGGGCGGCATGTTTTGAAGGTGGTAAGAGTTAGGGCCGAGGTTATTACTCATTTGTCATGTATTAGTTTAAAGGACCGTGTGTGTGTGTGTGTGCCTGTTTGTGTGTGTGTGCATCAGGTGAGAAAGGTGGAGGGGGAGCGGTGAGATGCTAAAGGTCTCTGTTGATGATTTGCACGCTTCATCGAGCCGACTGCTGGGGCGTGTAAAGCGACATGGTCGGTTCCTTCAACCTGTCTGACCCCAATCTCCACTCTACACCAGGTCCCTGTGCTGCCTACCCACCCTGTGGAGCCCCTCCTCCTTGTACACATCCCCTTCTCACAGTCAAACACACACACACACACACACACCTGGAAAACAAAAAAAGATCAAGCAAGTCCTCCCCCAAGGGCTGAGATTTCTTCCAATGTGACCTTCAGATGAAATGTCCCCTCTGTCCTCACACACACACACAGAGAGGCGGAGACTTGGCTCCCCATGTGTTATGTATTACCCGGCTCTGAACCAGTGCCACCAACTCAAATAAAAACACCGTGGAATTTGTTTATCACAACTGCCAGACATATGTCTTCTAAACGTACGCCGAACTGTTTGCCTGTGGTTGTGGTGCTACCCTGTGTACACACTGTGTTGGGCATCGGGATGCAAGGAGTAGAGATGTGTGTACGAGACGCACTTGAGGGCTGAGCGGGTGTGGAAAACGCACACATTCACTATCAATACAAACATTTGACCTGAGTGTTTTGAACTTTTAATGTGGGTGTGAATTATAGACACACTGTATATTGAGTCAGAATGTGCCAGCTTTTAGCACTAGAGGGCACTAGGGCTACGTCTACATCCACCCTCTGCTCCACCTGCAGAATGTGTGGAGGGCAGCGCAGACTTTTCATCGGGTCCTTATCGCTCCCTCTAAATCTCTCTTTCTCTCTCTTCTCACTCACTCTATCGGTAAGATCAGACCACCATCGGCCAGCTCTCAGGAGCTCTTCAGCCCCGGGAAGGTCAGCTGAGGGAAAACTTCCTCCCATCTGGCTCCATTAACGCACCTGTGACCTTCGGTTCCCGCGGCGAATGTAATGTGTGGGCGCCATGTGTGTGCATGATTGTAGTCGACAGGAATCATGTTTGTTTCATTGTTTGACGCAAATCAAAGGCTCGACTGCGCACACACACACACACACACACACACACACACACACTCTCACACACAGCATTCTGCATTCTAACACAAGCCCCTTTCTCTTCTCTCCTTTGTAAGTGGAATCAATAGACGCGACAATCACATCCCTATTCTGTCGCTGCACATCTGTCGCAACAAGACGCAACAAAAGAGCAACATGGTGTTCTTAAGCGTACACGTGACACGCACACAAGTCACCACCGGGGATTCAAACATGAGGATAATGACGCTTTTATCCAAAGCGACTTACAATCATACAGCGTGGACACAGCTACGGGAAGCAATTCAGGGTTAAGTGTCTTGCTCAAGGACACATCGACTAGGGCTGGCACAGCCGGGGATCGAACCGCCGACCCTCCGATTGAAAGACGGACCTGCTCATCACTGATCCATATGTGTGTATAGATGATGTGTGTGTGAAACAAGGAGAGAGGTCAAATCAAGAATGACACATATTCAAACATTAACGCAGCTCTTTCTGATCTTTCCCTCTCTTGACACACACTCACACACTCACACACATGCAGGTGCATGTATACGCGAACAGATCACATATGTTGAAGGATACATGTCTCCTCAGTGTACGGCACAGGAGCGGTGCTGCCAGCCGCCATGTAGCTGTAGAAGGACACCTCCAGAGTGTAGCAGTAGGACGTGTCATCAAGGAGACCACCGAGGAACCGTCTCCCGGTCCCGGCCTTCACCATGTCCCGGTTAAAGGACGTGTTGGACTAGAGGGATGCACAAATAAAACAAAAAGAACTGAGACATTGTGTTGTGGTTAAAACATTCCACTTCAGTGAGAGGATTTGCATTTAAGTCTTTGTGTCGCATCTTTCCTGTTAAAGCAGAGTCTTGAGAATTTCCCGACGGAGATAATTAGCCCCAACTTTGACATGTAACCTTAAGTACCTCGATGGATCCTGAGTACCTCTATGGACATTGTTGTGAGCTTCAAAAGGTACTTGTGTTTCCCAGTTGGAACTCCTTGAGAACCTGAACGTCACATTCTTTCTAACAGTAAAAGAGAAGTAAAACCACATTCAGTGAGAGCATATTGCTTTTGTCCTGTTGTGTCCCAGTTTACACATCAGTGTACTAAAAAAAGCCAACCTTTCACAGTTGTAAATGTCAGTGGAAATGGGTCTGTTACTGCCAACGTCAATATAATCACACGGCGATTATTGTGTCGGGCAAATCTGTGAATGTTTACCACATCAACAATCTGTGATTGAAGGTTTAAGAGTTGTGTGTTGTAAAACTTCAGTCGGGAGAAGCTACTAAACTTATTAAAGGGACAGTGTGAAGGAATTGGTGGCATCTAGCTGTGTGCCTATCCAAATGAATACCCCTCCGCTCAAAAACAGCAAGATCATGGTTATGGGGAAATGAGGAAGGCTCAAAAAGAGATGAGGAGAGGGGTCTTGTTACACGGAACACGTTTTGTTGAAGCCCATCAAAGACCATTTGTAGTATGGAGCATCCTTTAGCACACGTACAGTATTGTAGGTCTAATTGAGTAAAGTCTAAAGTGAGTCACTATTATTACCAACAGAATGGGAAATACTGCAGCATGTTGAGTCGGTCAGAGAACCAGCCTTTGACGAGATCGATTAAAACAAACCTCTTATTGTATTCACAAAAATAAATCCATCCATTATTATGTGCAATGAAACCATTTACGAAATACATATTTGACTTTCATTGTAATTTGGCTTCATTTCTGTGGCGATAAATTAAAAAACAAAACAGTCAATATTGGCGGACAGTGAAAATGCATAAACGCCCATCATTATTCCTTTCTCAGTAGCTTGCATTGCCTCTGCAGAATCCGGGACGGATTATGAAGGGTACAGTGGCTCATTTGAACAGACTGACTTCATACAAAGCCATTACAAAAGCTGTAAATGGCGAGAGCGGGGGAAGGCGAGTCCAGTCTATTTTGGGTTTCGGCTCGTGTCAGCTCGATACTATATGATGCTGTCTTGGGAAGAGTGTGGAAAAGTTTCCATTCACTGTCACTCCACTCCGCTCTGCTGCAGTGAGAGTTGCCTTGCTGAAATGCAGACTTGGCGGCCACCAGTGGGAGTTTGCCATGATTGTGTTGTGCTGCTGCTGCTGCTGCACTGGGCTTTAGGTCGTGCTGAATGGGCAGAGGGACAAAAGCACAGTGAGGGGAGATGACCCCTGGGCCAGCTGTCACACAAGCAATACAGAGAAGGAGAGTGAGTGAGAGTGAGAGAGAGAGAGATTCTCCTGAAATAGCGTTTTACTCTTCCTTCGTTACTGCATACCGTTTAGACACTCACAATAAGTGACATTTCCATGCATGTGTGGGTGAACATCCGCCTCTCTGGCTTTCCTCTGTATCCGGGTGGGCACTGGGTGTCAATGGGCAATAAAGGTCATTCTTTATGATCTGTGTAAGTGGCTCTGCTATGAAATGTCACCGTCACTGAGAAAACGAAGGTCAGTGACAAGTGACACCGGGCTGAGAGGAAACGGTTTCGTGGATAATGTACCTGTGTGAAACTGTTTTATGAGGCTATGCATGTGTGGCTATGTGGAGGAGCATCACAGTCAGTGAATGGGTGTGTTTTTTCTTCCTCCCTCTTCTGTTCTCTGCTTCTCTCCTTCCATTCATTTCCTCCCTGGTTTTCCCCTCCTCACTGGCCTCGGTCTTCACAGTCCTTTCCAAATAAACCCAGTTTCACACACCTCACACCTGCACTGCTCACACACGATATCCTGGCCTACTTTCACAGTGCAGACCTGTTCTTCGTCATAGTCTTCACTGCGTTTGCTATTTCTATTCTGCACACACATACAGAATACATGCACATTCTTTATAATGGTAACATGGTCAAGGAAAACTGTTCGGTATACAGAAGGATTGCTTTACATACAACTCCAAGTAACATTCATGTTATGTATGTTATTTCAAGGGCATTTTTTAAATATTCTAAGATCTCTTACTTCATACCTTATTTTGAGGGGGGTAGTGTGGATCCTCATACATCATTTCCATTAATATCTTTGCTCCTTGCTGCTGTTTGGGCACACCGACATTTTGCATACTTACCTATTCCTGAAACGTTACTGTATGCTTTTAAATAATGTATACCTTTTAAAAAATATATTCTGCAGCTCAAATCTTCGTGTGTGCGCTTTAGTATTTCCATGACTCTCTTAAGTGGTCAAGGTGAGAATCTTTGTGCGCGGCTGGGATGCGCTCCTCTCATCTGCACACATATCCTCTCACATGATGTAACACTTTCTGTGTTTATGCGTGTATGTTTACACTCCCACGTGCTAATTCGATGTATATATTTTTTGTACTCACCTTTTTTGTTATTTTTTATCAACACGTTGCCTCTAATCCATGCAGTTACACACATTTACACCTGGGAGGTTCAACGGTCTAACACTAAGAGTGCACCAGTTGGCAACAAAATGGCTCGCTGAACAACCGCCTCACCAGAAGTTGACGAGATTACATTACATTACATGTCATTTAGCATGTTGACGAGATAAGACAAGTTCATGTTCTTTTTCAAAGCTAGCCCCGGGATTGACGCTGGGTGAAAGTCTACCCGGGAGCCTGCATATCCGGTGTGTTTGTGTGTATTTGTTTGCGTGACTTACAAAGGAGAAGTCTGGTGCATTTTGGCACAACAGTCTGGGAAAAACAGCCTGTCTCTGGACGCGCTCCTCGTCCTCAAACACATTGCCGTACATGAAGCCATTCAGCATGGTGGAGTGGGCGTGGACATCAATGTAGAACTCCAAACTAACTCTCTGATGGAAGAGGGAACAGACAGAGCGGAGAGAACAGAGGGACAGAGAAATGCAGAAGACAAGAAAACACAGCATGTTAGTGGGAAACATGGGATCTCTTTCTGATGACAGCTTACAGTCCACACCAGTGTGTCCACTGGGATTATAGCCTTTCTTTACTGTGGGGAAACTATGCTGGGAGAGGATTTCCGACATGCCCTCCAGACAGTACCGACTGACAGTGTGTTTACTACCTGAAAGGAGCCATCCACCCACACATAACTTCACTCAGACTGTCCTTATGAAGGGCACGCCTACAGAGCATGACAGTCAGCAGAGATGAATACGGTGGTAACACACACACACACACACACGCACACACACACACACACACACACACACACACACACACACACACACACACACACACACACACACACACACACACGCTCTGTCATGAGATCACATGCTCTATACTTATTCATCAGGTTAATCATGACTTAATATTGAATGTGTAATGTATTTTCACTTAAACATATAGGGTGTAAAATGGATTCGATAAGATCTGCTTCTTTCAACTTTGTTTACTCACGCACACACACAAAGATATACACACACACACACACACTCCAACTTCAACAATAACTCTGACATGTCTAGAAGCAGGACTACCACCGTCCTGCATGAGTGAAGCACCCTTTTTATGTATTCTGTTCTTATAGAGGTCTCAGTTGGATGAATCTGACATTGTTACTCCTCAATACAACAAACATAAGAAACAGCGGAATTGCAGATAGCTAGAAATAATTCAACCAAATTGAGGACCTTGGAAAATCTCATTTCGATTGACAGGAGCTTTCCAGAGTTGCAGTCGGATGTGTACGTCTTGTATCATTTCAGGCTTATACGGAACAGGAGAGCATTTTAATTCCCTTTGCACTTACAAATAACAGAGTACAAATGGCATAATAGCACATACTTTACAATATTATAGTGTTGAATTATGCCATATATTCAGCAACTCTATGCATGGATTTCACTCTCACTACAGCAGTGTAAATGCCACTTTACACACACCACCATAGAACAATGGAAATGAAAACAATTTCTTCAGGTTGTTGGATAAATATCCGACAGAAAACTGTTAAAATGACCTGCATGTTAATTAAGATCAGACCACAGAGCTGCTACATATTTTAATGTTGTTTGTATTTGGATGTGATATTGATTGATCTATAATCTAGCTTTATACCTAACTGTCTAAAAAAGATGGTGTATTTAAACCTTAAACCGTAAAGCTAAAGCTAAAATGACCTCGCTTGGCTACAAATCCTCCTCTCTTCAATGGGTTGTGACAAAGCCAGAAATATGAGCCCCCTCACCAGCAGCAACCCACCACCCACTCACACACCTTCTGACCCTTAACTCGGGAGCAACACCAACTGGCATCCCTCATATCTGCCTCGTCTCTCTATCTTATCACTCCATTCTCATGGTTTCATCCTTCCCCTTCTTCCTCTTCCTTTTCTTTATCTTCCTCCCCCCCTCCCTCTTGCTGTGCTCATTACACATTCACCACCACACCTTGTTCCCCGTGGGTCGTAAAGAGGAGAGGAGAGAAGCGAAGAATGAGAGGATGGAAAAGGAGAGGGAGCGATATTGGAAGATGAAGTGGAGGGAGAGCGGAGAGAGAGGGATCAACAAAGATGGACAAAAGACAAAGAGAGAAAACTATGCATATCGGTCTGTGACTGTGTGAGAGAGAGGCAGCAGGGAAGAGCAAACAGAAAAAACATATAGAGACATAAAGAGAGAGGAAATAAGTACATAAGAGAGAGAGAGAGCAAAAAAGAGAGAAAGACAGAGAGAGATATAGAGAGACATAGAGATGTGTGTCGAAGGAGTAGATTGACAGGAGAGACAGCGAGAGAGAGAGAGAGAGAGAGAGAGAGAAGGAGAGAGAGACAGGGAAGCGGTGCTTGGGCGGCCCGGGCGACGCAGTGTGCCTGTGTTTGAAATTCCGCTCACAGCCAAAGCAATTTCCTGGCGGTGGCTGTGCTGTCAGCTGCTTGGCTGGCTGGCGGTGAAATATGGTGGCTGGGAGTCGGCCGCTAGCAGCCCCCGACAACCTGATGGATGGAGCCCCAGAGGAGAGGAACAGCAGCAGGAGAAGGTGGAGGAGGCGGAGGAGGAGGAGGAGGGGGTGAGAGAGGACGGTGTGAGGGAGGCAGAAACAACAGCAAAACAAAAAGAGAGCGAGAGAGAGAAAAAAGCTAAATGCAGCCAACTGAGCAGTAGACAGTTGGAGAAATACATAAAGAGACATTAAAGGGAGAGTTAGATAGGGCATGAAAAAGAAAGAGGTGAAGGGTAGATGGAGAAAGGAAGGAGGGAGGGAGGTAGGGGGAGTGGTAGATCCAGCTCCATGAGGAAGTGGAGGCAAGGTGGAAGGAGTTCCAACCAACCAGCCAGGGTCTAGACCAGGGAAAGCAGCCTTATAATCACCTGGGTCTCTCCCCTGTGGAGGGCATGGAGGCTGGGAGGAGGAGGAGGAGGAGGAGGAGGAAGAGATAGAGGTGGCTGGATTGAAGGATGCTGATCAACATTGGCAGATTTCTTATAAATGAGGGTAATACAAGCGTACAAATGGTTGACTACCAGCAAATAACGGATCTGCAAATCTATAATTCAGATTTAACTTTTTTAACTCATATAATCAACATTACAAGGCCAAAAGTAAATGGATATAAATGACACTAGTATGTGATTGTTGAACATCCTATTCCCCTTTTGTGCAAGGTGGCATTGCGATGTTGAAACAGGTACAGGTTGTCCCCAGACTCTGGCCACTAAGTTTAATAACACCAATCTAAACACTGGTCCAAAATACCATTGTATACTAGGATGAATTGTCCACTGAGGTAGAATTAGGTGCCTATAGCCAAAGCATGAAAACAGCAAGTGTCCAAAGTGCATAGCAGCCAAAAATGCCGGTTATTGACACAAAAAGTATGGACATCCCATCCACCTACTTTTGGCTCTGCAGTTTATCATGTATGAAATACAGTGTGCCAATCCATTTATTCATAAAAGGCATCCAAGCCACCTGATAAAATATATATTTATCTTGAGAACATGCACAGAAAGAAGGTGAAGGATGAAGCCACATCCTGTTTGTTCCCTGTTCTTCTATCGCAGAAGGTTTCTCCTTCACTGCTTCATGTGAAGGACAGCAGAGGAGCAGCAGTAACAAGCATCAGCCAGCGAGCCCCCCCACAATGTCATGTCCAGACTTTCTACAATATTCAGTAAATGCACTGTCAATCAAACTGAGACGGTTCTGAAGGCCCAACCGCTGTGATTGATGCTTCAATTAACAACCCGCTCTGACCTCCAGAATTGTTCATTTGAAATTGTAATTAAGCAATTAGGTACAATTAAGAAACAGAGACTGCCGAATGAAAGTCAGAAGACAATTTGAGAGAGCGAGAGAGAGAGAGAGGGAGGGAGAGAGAGGGAGAGCGAGCTGTCCAAATTAAACCGCTCGGAGAGAAACTAAAGCCTCTCGCTGCGGAAACTCTCAACTTGTGGTGAACTTGTAGCGGCCGCAAACAGTTTAGTGTAAATCCTAGAAGGTCAAATGAATGAATTTTGTCAGACAAGTACTTATCTTCTGCATATTAATGAGAGCGGGGTGCGGTGAGGGCCGTAAATGCCGGGCTTATCTTGACATGGAAAGGAAAAGGAGCTGATTGAGGCAGGATTACAAGCTCCTGAATAAAGCTCCTGGCGTCAGCAGCATACCTTTGGAGAAGAGGGGAAACTGCTGCTTGTTGGAGAGAAGAAAGTTGAACTTACTCGCCATGTAATGCACATTATACTGACATATTGCCTTTAAAGCCTGGGGGTGGAGTCACAGGATTTGATCTGCTAGCTAGCTAGATGATTTAGCCAACGCCGCTTTCACGAGTTGGTCATAAATATACATTTTATGATTACATACATGATATTAGGACAACTGAGGCTCAAGCTGCATGTTTCACACAATAGATTAGCATCCTCACCAGTACAGTGGGCCGGTTATGTTGACATTCACACACAGTTCACTTCAAAACGAAGCCACTATCCTCACTCTAAATATATGGAGTATCTATCTTAATGAAGCCAAATGCACACTGCTGCAACAAGTGGAGAAACAAAAAGCTTGGCAGCTCGTTACGGCCGCCAAACTATGACTGGGAAGGGGTTGGAGAGGGGAATCAGATCCAACCTCAAGTCAACAAGTTAAACCTGGGCAGTGAAAGCGAGAGGAGAAACATCTCAATGACGGATGAAGTGCCCTTGAGCAAGGTACTTTTCCCCGTGGAGCCACCGATGTGTGAATTTGTCACACTGTGTGAGCATCAAATATTCATATCACTTATACGCCGGCACATGGTCAGTGACCCTCTAATGATGTATCAGTGACAGAACATGGCAGATGGCATGACCTGCTTCATCGACGGGAGTAAATGACACAAAACTCTCCCTCCGTCTGTCTGCGTCTCTCTCATTGTCTCCCCCCTCTGTAGCGGGTTCCCAAATTGATGGCGGTATTTGTCTGTTTATGAACACAGAGGTGACTTAAGTTGTAATCAGCCTGAACGGGCGCAGGCAGCCCTGAGCTTCAGGCCCGTTCGTGCCGTATAAGCTGCTGCATCTGTTGGACGGCAGGAGAAAAACACAAAGAGAAGCAAGAGGGGAGGTATTGAAAAAAAATAGCTTGAACTGTTATGTAAAAAATGAGGATGAGGTAAAAGCTTGTGACCTAAATTGATTTTTTTTTTTTTTTAACGGCATACAATTTACCGCCGTGCGAGAGCTTCATCTGTATCTTTCTTGTGAAAAGCAGACAATTGTGTTTCCAATGGAGTGGGAGTGAAAAGAGGGCCGGTGGAGGGATTGAAGCGCTGCTGGGATGATGGGGGTAAAATTGGCCGTAAATATCAGAAATGGATCACAAATGGTCGGCTGACACCAGAGGACAACGCACGTGGAGTCAGACAGTGAGGGGAAGCAAAAGCACCCACAGAGATATCCTGCCTCACGCATACAGTGCACATGCAAATGACTGTTGGACATGAAAGAGAGAGGAATGAGACGGGAGGAGAGGGCTTTAGGTGGATTTCAGGTGCACAATTCATCTCGGTGCTGGAACCGGATCCATTACATTTGTTTCAGAAATTAATTTCCAAATATTAAAAAAGGTCAAAAATAAGCCAAGCCGACAATGACCTTTTTGTCATCCCGAACACATTATCCAAAATGGCAGTGTCAAATTGGTGGGGATGTGTCGGCCCGTGATGAATGCTTTCTGGTAATCAGCCAATCAAAAAGGATTCTTCTCCCGCGTTTGATAAATGAGCTGGAAAAAGCAATGCTTTCGGAAGGAGATGGGTCCATTTGTTTCTTTGGTCTCTTTTCCATCTCCATTTCTCTCTTTTCAAAACAAACAACAGGGAAGCTTGGGAACAGATTATAGCTCCTTGCATCACTGACTCTTTCAGCCATTTTCCCCGCTGACCAATGTTCAGCTGCAGATGGTAAATGATGGAATGTTATTAAACAGCTTGAGCAAGCTTGCCTTCAGATGGATGGAGAGGAAGTTAGCCCATTTATGAGCACACATTTAGTTGCCATTCACACAATGGCTGTACTTGATCACACTTTTATTTTACATTTCACATTGTATTTGTTATGTGAACGATGCATTTAAAGCTGCATTAAGCAATTGTGGACCATCGGAAGCGGAAAAACAAACAAAGTCACTAACTAACTTTGATTTACTATCCTCTTAACATCTGTTCTTATGGTTCACTTGGTAGCAAATCATTGCTCTGTTACACAAGCCTACACAATACAACATGCGTATCCCAGTGGAGTCCCGTGATGAACGTAAGCGAAATGAGGTTTTTGTATACAGTTTGTGAGAACTCAAGATGATGATTTTATATCAAGAGGCCGTTGAGAATCGTCGGGATTCAAAGGAAAGCTTCACAGAGCTGAGAGGGTGTTGATTACACGAGGCAAACGCCGGGTCTGAAAAGTAAAGCCGATGCAGAAATGCCTCTGAACTCCTCTGGTTGCAAACACATTTGATTTATTACTTCAGTAAACACTGTTAACAAGAGTTTATGGTTTCAGTTGCTAGTTCAAAGTTCCTCAATACAGTGGGATGTTCATTTACTTAATGATGGTCCCATTTAGAGTGAAACAGACAATAGAGCAGTGTATGCTTCAGGGCGTGGCTACCTTTGTGATTGACAGGTTTGCTACCACAGGGTTAAGTCTTCCATATTTTGGTCTTGGAACTTTTACCCTTTCGGAGTGAGTTTTCTGTTCATGAAATGTCATTGTTCATTAATTTGGGTCACCTAAAATGTCTTAGAATGAACTCCAACCTCACTTCTTGGTCCAAAATAACAAGATGGCGAAACTCAAAATGCAGAAAAAGACAAAATGCCAAACTCAAGGCTTCAAAACCACAGTCTACAAACAAAGGGTGATGTCACAGTAACTACATCCACTTTTTATATTCAGTCTATGGTTGATTCTCAGTGATAAGGAGTCAATAAAATCTATTGACATTTTTTATTTTTTTTGCAAAGCCTTTGAAACACAGGCAGACAATTTGGAATAAGCATGTGACATAAACCATTTGCATCAAATGTTAAAATTTGGACTAAAACAAAGTACTTAAAGGATGAAGCTGGCACTATTCGATGTATTTCTTATGATCAACAAATCCCCCCAAAAGACAAACTCCAACAATACATTAGTCCGTCTGTCCTCATACTGTCCACATTCCTGTTGGTTGAACTCACCAACAAGCTCATTGACTGCTTCTTAACGAGAAAAAAAGGTTAAATAATTTCAAAAGTCTGATGACACCCCTTATCAATAAACTTCAGTTACCACCAACTCCCTGAAGATGCTAAGAATTTCATTGTAACTGATCTTTATAAATTTGACTATTTTTGCATTGAGGCTCATTTGCAGGAAAACATATATGCATATCGCCTTATTTGAACATGTGCGAATAGCAGAGGAACACCAAAATGCTTTTTGCATTGCAGCGAAGTGAAGTTAGGGATGCATTTGAACCACTGCAGGTGTTTTGAAGAATCACAGTTTCTTTTTGTGTCATTTCTGCTGCTTTAGCCCCTCAGTGTGCTCCTCGTGTACCCCACGAGTCACCTGTAGGTTTCGATTTAATTTCCTCTGTAGGGGGAATATATGCCATCATTTCCAATCTCTCCGTATGCAGACCGAATGACACATGTATGTATCTGATGCCAAACTGTAACTATACTCTGAATTCATGTATTTATAAACCGTTTCAAGTGAGCCGGCTGATGGAGATTTAAAAAAGACACTTTCTTGTTCAGGGCAGAGTTTGTAAAAACTGAAGTGAGTGCAAATGTTCTGAGTACTGTTGAATTTATAGACAAATATTTGTCGAAAAAAAAAGAAGGTTTCCAGCCATCAATAGCAGCACCGCTTAGATTGCTCCTGCAACAAGCTTTGATTTAAACGGCACTTGTCTCGGAACTCGCAGCCAGTTATTGAAGTCATTGCCAGAACAGAACAAGGAAGCCATTTTCCCAGAGAGGGCTGCTGAATTCACAATGATGGAGAATCGCTTCGGAATGACGAGTGTGTCTGTCACAAGGATGGTTGATGGGGTTTCAAACCAAATGGGCTCTTTTGTGCAACGGAGGGCAATATGACTTTGAATTATGATGTGTTGTGCACAAAACTGTGGGTCTCTAAAGCAGTAAAGAAGTCATGGTGATTGACAAAGATAAATGGACAGATTTATCTACATTAAGGCACACAACAATGAATTAAATTTGCGATCACAATCTGCGTTGGATTTATTAAAGTTAAGAACATACCTAAAGATTACTGACAAAGACTAAACACCCCACTTATGATGCCTGTAAGCATTTACATATCTAGTCTATCCATCTTGAATTCATCACATATCATATACATACAAACCGGAAGCATTGAAACCTAATTACAGTGTCACGTCTATCACCACATTTAACGTACAAATGAAAGCTAAAACTACAAAAGACAATCTGTTTTTAGATTTCTGTGCAAGAGAAGAATTATTGCCATATGTTGTGAATGGAGAAACAGTGTTTACTCTCATACAGATTAACATGTACAACATTACAATTACAAAACAGGGCTGCTAATAAACCTATATCAACAAGCTTGTGGATCAGATTTCAGATGCATCAACATCCTAAAGTATAGGTCACTCTCTTTGGCAAGTGAGTTTGGTTCATGTGTTTGTATGGCCTTATTCAACATCCCCTTACTCTAATTTCTCTCATTAAAATCTCCTAAAAATTGATAATGACCTCCCATTCCATCTTCCTCTCAGTCTCCTAGTTTATAAACAAATGACCACACAGAGTTAACGGTTAGTAAATGGGCCACTGTAGCTGGTCTGCTGTTAATGGAGTCCTCCAGCGGAGCCCTCCAACCCTGGTAGCCTCATTAGACCCTATGCCCGCTGTGTGAGATGAGCATGAATGGAGGGCAGCAACACACAGCCTCCTGGCTGGAGAGTTGGCATTGAGACTGGCATCTGGGAGCTCCAGACATGAGTAGTGTGTCTGATGGGATTAACTGTCTGTGGCGAGAGAGAGACAGAAGAGGAGATGTTGTCCAAGCCTCCAAATTAACTCTGCAAGACTAAAGGCAATCATCAGGGGGTTGAGGGGGGTGAGGGGGGCTACAAGTGCTGGCGGGATGGTTATCAACTGTGAAGGAGAAGGAATGGGAGGCATCTGACCAGCAGGAGTGGACTTAGGAGACATATGGCCCAATACTGAGTTGACTGGAGGCTGCGTTTACCCAGACAAACCCAAAGTCACTGTGGTGGCAGGCAATTAAGTCACTTTTATTAGGCTGCAGCAGATAGAGAAACTGCCTTTAATTCAATGTGTATCAGACTGAATATATGGTCGTGTACAGACAATGACTCAGTGGTCTTCAACCTATTGTTGCTTGTGGACTTTTAGGATGAAGCAAGTCTATTTATGAACTTTTAGCACTTAATTTGAAGATGTATTAGAGGCTTGAAGAGGTCAAATTAAACAATGTTTTTATAAGAAAAGAACACAGATATTCAGTCCTTCCCTTGGCATTTGTTCTCACCGTGGGCGGGACTATGGATACCGATACTACTGTTTTGATTATATGCTGTTTGTTGTGTTTATTTATTTAAATGTCAAGGATACCTCTGTTTTGTTGAAAATGCAATTTAAAAAAAGTTTTCAAAATAGAAAAGAGCAAAGATTGATTAAAAGTTTGCAAATTATTATGATCATTTTTCCTACCCCTGCAATCCTCTCGTGACCTCTTAGATTCATCCCCCGAGTCCGACCCTCGGGAGGGGCTAAACCCTAAGCTTGGGAATCCCTCCTCTATGTAATGAGTGTCATAATGTATTGTAATAGTATGCATCTGACAGACAAAACTACCTATGCCTGCTGTGCATTGCAGTATTCTCGCTGTGTGACGAGTGAGCGTTTCTATGTGTGTGTGTGTCTGTTTGCTCAGGATGAGTATGTGTGTGTTTTTGCGCGTGAGCGTGTGTGACTGACAGCCATGAGTGGATCACCCTGCCATGACAGAGTCTATCGATCAGTGTGTCAGCACCGGGGGAAAAGGTTAATCTGCCCGATGCCAGCCCATCTCTGGCCTGCCCTGCATCCCTCCCCAGCCCGCTCCCTCTCTTATCAGGATTAGAGGAGTGTACAAAAGGGCAGAGTATTCCCAGGATACACACTGACCTTCAGTAATCCCACCAACCTGCCGCTCTGCTTATAATTAACATCAGGAACAAAGGAAAAAAATCCCTGGCCTGCCTCTGACACATTGCTCTGGCTGAAAGACTGAAACTGTAGAAGGAAAAAAGTTACAGTAGAGTCAGAGACTGAAAGGATAGACTTGCTTCAGTAATATGTTTTGAACGGCCAGGAAAGCCACGCTGACATTCTAGAGGTGCTGACTTGCCTATCCCTGCTCCCCAGTGCAAAAGCCCTGAGCGCGGATCGGAGGAACATGCTGAACCAAGCAGGGAGGCAGAAAACTGTTCTTGGGACCAGCAGACGTTACCACGGTGAAGGAATGTTGAGCACAGTATGGAGGACATTTATGTGTTTGTGTGTGTGTGTGTGTGTGTGTGTGTGTTCTCGCTTGCTCGCTCACCGGGTCTTGGTTCATCTGCACTATGAGTTGTTTGACAGCGTGCAGTGTGGGGTGGGCCCATGGAGAGGGATCCTGCCAGTGGCGATTCAGGTCGAAACCCATCAGAGAACACCTGTATATTCACACAGGCGCACACAGCTTTAATAAAACACTACAATGTGGTCCGCCTTATAGAATAAATTGCAAATGATTAAAGGTACCTGACCACTACTAGCGCTGAGGAGCAATGTTTTTATGAGTGGCTTTTGTTTGAACCTTGTGCACGCAAAAATATCCTGCCAAGTGCCAATAGTTTTACACTATTTCATTAATGGACAGTGGCAGTAATAAGCAAATAAATACACCAACAAATGCAAGAAGATGACAGCTAGAACACACATGTGAATGTAAATATCCCCGTATCCAAAATCATTCATGCCTCATTCAGACACTGGGTAGTTTACTGTAGAGTGATGTATGAAGATCACAGACTTATGCATGATACATTGTAGAGTGATAGTCAGACAAAGGACATTTGCATATATACATTGTGACGCATTACATTCTGTCATGATATAGGAAAACACCTTTGTTATGCTTAAAGAATACACACAATGCATTTGTATGGAGGGACTGTATATTTTAAAGTTTTGTTTCTTCACAAAAAAATGTACAGGCCACCTTTAAGTAAAATACATATAACAGATAGATTATAAAGCTGCCATGAGGTCAAGGTGGGATTTTTTCTTCATGACTACTTTCTACTACTTGTGTTTCCTCATATTAACTTTGATGTTACCCCTGACAATATCCTTTTCATTCCTCCTGATCTCTATGAACATTAAGTGTGGGTCCAGTTTAACAGGCTTACACTGCCAGCTTAGTGAATTGCAAACTAAGTTGTGAAATACAGACAATACAATTCCAACTGTGATCTTGTTGGTGTTCTTTGACATATGGAATGGTGAATATAATGTATTGATGTAAACAGGTAGCATATAGAGGTGGATTGCCACTCTAAGGTGTTACTGGCAACCTATACGGCCATAATAGAATGCTGGCATGTAAAGAGGCTCACTGGGTTGACTTATTTGTTGTCATGTGCATCTTCAACATTTAAGCCGTTGGTAATCGTACAGGAGTTACTGGTACTGTGTGGCGCAGCCAGCCGCATGAACAAAATACTCATCCCAGGTTAACTGATATTGATTCTTTGCTCTGCTTGTATCCATTTCAGTCGTCCCTGCACTGTATCCTGCAGGGAAGGCTGCGTGGTCGCTGTGTGCCTGTGAGTTTGTGTGTCTGTGCATGTGTGTGTGCGTGTGTCTTAATGTGTGAGAAAGGGATGCAGCCATGTGTATACACGAGCGTGTGTGATTGGTGAGGTGAGGACTATCACTACTCACCTTCTGTCAATACACTGCTCATCACCATTTAATGTGAAAGCAAGCTAATGAAAATAGCCTTCATGCAGTCACCAATATTCCCTGCAAATATTTCTGGAGGCAGCAACAAGCCCCCACCACTAGATGGCGCGCGCACACACACACACACACACACACACACACACACACACACACACACACACACACACACACACACACACACACACACACACACACACACACACACACACACACACACACACACACACACACACACACACACACACACACACACACACACACACACACACACACACACACACACACACACACACACACTGGGAGCAGGCTGCTGATGCTTATCTAAGTGTGCATTAGTATTCCTGGGGCAGAGCCTATTAAGTAAAAGGCAATTATGAAGAAGGGAAAGAGAAGAGAGGGAAATAGAGAAGAGGAGGAGGATGCCCACAGAGCTGCAGCAATGGTGTCAAAAACAGAGGATGGACAGGGATACTGGCAGAGAGAACAGCCCTACAGCTAAATACTATCTTCTAACAAATACACTGATGTGAGCTATATGAATTCATTAAGCTCCATAAAGATAGAGTTAAGAGAATATAATCACACATAGGGTTTAATGTAATGTGTGAATTGAAGGCGACAAAGAGATTTGTGTACCTGTAGTTGCCCAGGTAGACTCCATCAGGATTTAGCATGGGGACGATCTTGAAGATCACATGATCTCTTAGGATCTGAGCCACAGGATGCTGGCTCACCAGGAAGTCGATCACACCTATAAAACACACATACATCAATCCACACATGTGCACACACACACACATAGAGGGAAATAGACTTGAAAAGAAGACCGAAGACGGGCTGCGGCAGTTAATTGAGTTTTGAGAAAGAAAAGGAGAAGGAAGGACAGCGAGGGGGCATCGTCAGAATCGGGGGAGGAATAGGAGACGTCAAGCCCAAATCGATACAAATGGAATGGAGCTGACGGCGCTGGAAAAACAGACAGCACACAGCGGGCTAGAAACCAACTCATCTGATTCATGATGATGCACACACACACACACACACACACACACACACACACACACGCACACACACACACACACACACAAACTGATATTTAGATAGATAGATAGATAGACAGAGAGACAGACAGATAGACAGAGACAGACAGACAGAGAGACAGACAGAGAGACAGACAGAGAGACAGACAGACAGAGAGACAGACAGAGAGACAGACAGATAGACAGATAGAGAGACAGAGAGACAGACAGATAGACAGATAGAGAGACAGACAGACAGAGATATAGAGAGACAGAGAGACAGAGAGACAGACAGATAGACAGATAGAGAGACAGACAGACAGAGAGATAGAGAGACAGAGAGACAGACAGACAGAGAGACAGAGAGACAGATAGACAGAGAGATAGAGAGACAGAGAGACAGAGAGACAGACAGACAGAGAGACAGAGAGACAGATAGACAGACAGAGAGATAGAGAGACAGAGAGACAGAGAGACAGACAGACAGAGAGACAGAGAGACAGATAGACAGACAGAGAGATAGAGAGACAGAGAGACAGAGAGACAGATAGACAGACAGAGAGATAGAGAGACAGACAGACAGACACACTCTCTACCTATACCTCACTGTATCAGACCCTTCCTCACAAACGCCAACTCTACCCCTCGTTACCATGAATGGAGCTTCCATAGTCTGCCTCACTGACTCAAAGCGGTGGGTAGGGACCACCGCTAAAGGTAAGGCCGTGCCCTCCGTCCCTTTATCGCAGCAGTCCTCCCCCCTTCCGACGGGCTCCCTATAAACAAGGAAGTGGGACCCAGAAGGAGCGAACCTGCCCACTCACCTCAGTGTGAGCAGGAGAAAGGGAGCTAAAAGTCATTAAATCCTGCTAAAACTGTTGTACTGCACAAGGAGACAATTTCCCAAAGGTTCTCAGTTTTCAAACTGTTTTATTAGTTTTGAGACAAAGCAACTGTATGATATCCTCAGATTGTATTTCCTCAGATATAATATAGAGGCCCAGCTTCTTGTATCTATTTCTGTAACACTCAGACAGCTACGGTTTAGTTGTGCAGCATATGTCCTAATAACAAATTAACAAGAGAAATGTCATATATTCATGTTTATATTAGATGTTTATAAGGAAATTAAAGCTGCGCTCCTTGTGTTCAGTGCTGCTGATGCTCTTTTTAGTAAGCATGGGAAGTAATGAGAGACCTGTGGCTCTGGAGGGAGCTTCACCAAGTTTGGTAAAAGCTGCCCTGTATTAAAAACTGAATCATGCACTTCAAATGTGACGCCAACTATTACTGCCATTGAGTTGCATTTTGTAGGATCCATCATTTTAGGGACAACAATCTAAATAGCTCTGCCTCTGCTGCACTGCTTTGAAAATAATGTTTATAATGTCACTGGCAAGTCACCCAGCTACCTGAAAGCATCATCCTAATTTATTGGAGCGCTCCTTTAAACTAGAGGAAATGGTCATCATATCTACGGAATCTGACAGTTATGCAGGTAAACTATATTTACAAAATAAAATGTCTCTTGTTTTATGTTCTTGATATCATGACTTGAAAAAGAGGTTAATCGACCGAATAATTTTGTATGAAAGAAGAGAAGAAGAAAAAAAGAATGAAAAGACTCAAATTTGCAAGACAAATGTTTGCACTGGGACATTATCTGGACAACACAAGGACATTGAAGGTACCGTGTGGAATAGCTTTTAGAAAATCTTTTTTTGATTGACGCTGCATGTAGCGAGAGTGAACTGCAGTCAGCATCCTCTTACTCCTGTCGGCACAGCAAGCATCCTGGGCATCAGCCACAAGAGTGACTGATATTACATGGCTATCAGATTTCTATTAAACATAACTGTACTATCTGAAATGCTTCCATGATACTAACTAGATTGCTGTTGGTTAATTACATCCTCAGCTAATTTACAAAGCAACCAACAACTAAGTTACAGTTAGCTGGCTAACCTTAGCTTGGGTTAAGGTTATAACAGTCATGAGGTTCACACCTTCGCTTTGTAATCATCCGATACAATGTGGACAATACAAAGTAATAATAGCCCGACATTGTTTATATATTTTAGTTTTCTATTCTGTTTCGTTTATTTTGTTTAGGAACATGAATATTACATCTTTAGTTCATTTTTAAGTCTAGATTTTTATGTCGCGTTATTTTGTGTCCCATCTGAGATGGTCCATAAATGTAACTTCAGTCTCTCAATAGCAAACAGGAACAAGAATGTGTTCGTAAATACAGTAAATATGTTGAATATAACAATGACTTTTGATTATGTAAATAAAAAAATGCATTCCTTTTTTTAATGACGTAGAACGAATTAAAACTTTACCTTGACAAATAAAGGAGGCAGGAGACTCTCCAGGGTGAACACGGGCTGTAAGAAAGACCAGTTTCTTCTCCCTCTCTGGACTCAGATGTTCTGCTGGGGGAGGGAGGAGAGAGAGAGGGAGAGGGAGGAAGAGAGGGAGGAAGAGAGGGAGGAAGAGTAAAGGTGTAAAGACAAAGGGAGGGAGAGCTGTTGTTGTTAATGCACAAACTACTAGACGTGTAGACGGCAATTCCCAAACTTCTCAGTTTTAGAGAAGACAAAAACAAAATGATGATATCTGAGATATCATAAGTAACCCTGTATATGTCAGTGTGAGAGGCTGGGAGAGAACACACACTGAGCTGCCAGACACACATGAATCAAACATCAAACCAACACAGGGCGCAGAATATTCAACTGGGCCCGGTGAATTATACATTTAGAGGTCGGGATCAGCCAGCAACAGGTGTGACCTGATAGAGGTCTCCTCTGGTTGGAGTCTTCAGGGCGGGCTGAAGACTTCCTTCTGAGACATTCTCTCCCCCGTGTGCTCTTTAAATCAGTTGAACAGACGAGATGAACCGTGGAGACTTTTTATGAGGATTTCAGTCACTGGATTTTTGAATAAATAATGCACCATGAACCTTTCAGCATACTTTTCCAAGAGTCAAATTAAACACAATTGTACCAGGTCATGTTAACCTCTTGTAGTACCGTAGATATTTTGAGGATCATTCTTGCTCACATTCTTCAAATGCTGTACAATAGACTGAATAACATAAAAACAATAATTCCCAGCCAAGTTGAAAACCACTGCAGTCAAATATTTGCTGTTTTCTTGGCCAGATTATCCTCTCATCTGCTGTTGCTAATGGATGAAAGTGATTGCGTGCCTCATCACTATACACAAACTTAATATCTTATTGATTCCTCCGACCGCTTCTGCTGAGCAAAGAAAATGCTAATTAGCAACAGGCTATGCACCTTTCCCTCTCCTTAATTCCAATTTAGCCTCACAGCAGCGTGTGCTTCTGTGTGTGTACGCGGCGTGTCAGTTTGAGTGGTTAGGGGTCGTAAACAAACAAAAAAAAGCCGCTGTTCCATTTAAGTACTTTGCCTCGGATTTTACTTTCGCTTTTCTCTCCCTCTGCCCTTCACAGAGACAAATGGCTTTGCCATTCAGGAGTCTCCGTGGAGCGGGGCGGACCGCTTGTTGTAAATGTGAGTGTTCGCGGTTCGGCCGGCCGCTGGGTGCTTGTGGCTATGAAATTCCATCACTTAGAAATTCTACTTTGGCCTCGACCCCAGGCCACAACAACGGCTCCTGATACAAGAACACACACACACACACACGCACGCACACAGCTGCAATCACGAAAGAGAGAAACAAACATTGACAGACATATACACAGCCTTTCTCCCTACAGAAAAACCAAGAACCCAGAAAGTTGAGAGCCAAACCAGAAGCAGCGGCCAAGGTCACTGTCGGGGAATTCAACCTCCATGGCCATGCTACATTTAGTCCCAGTGCTCGTGTGCCCCGCGCTGCTTCATCAAAAGAATCTCTTACAGCAGGCTCCTGGAGCTTACAATGGATTCCCTGTTTATACTATATAGTTGCGTGTGTGTGTGTGTGTGTGTGTGTGTGTGACTATGTCTCCTCAGGGCTCTCACAAATGCTCCCAGAGTAGTAGTTGTGTTTATGTGTCTGTATCTCTGCATTCCTCTGTATCTGGCTGTGCTCAGCCGAGCATCGTAGCACAAAATTAAGTCCCAGCGTTCCACAGGCACCCCGACGCCCAGCGGGAACCCGCGGCGCCGTACGACCGCGGCTCGGCTGCCTGTGAGGGAAAATCATGGCTCGGGTGTAAGGAGACATACATCATGAAGTTTGGGGTCAAGTTATGGTTGAGCCCGGCGCTGCAGCAGCATCTCCCGGCCTCAAGGTGTCAGTAGAGGTCAGCTGACATGCGGATGAAGAGAGAGACCCGAGACAGTCAAACAGAAAACAAAGGGATCTGACTGGAAGGGAGGAGAAGAACACACATTATCTAACTCTTTGCTGGAACTCCGTTTCTGCCTTTGCACACCGTTCTTAGACATTGTAGTTTTAGGGAAGAACAGAGATTCAACAATCAATGTCTTTCACGCTGAGCTGAATGTCAAACCTACATCACCGCCATGGAATTCATAATCATAAACTTTAGAATTTAATTCATCACCTTCATCCGTCTTTAGTTTTTAGGCGTGCTACATTTTCCCTCATTAATTATGTTAGAATGATTGTGTATGCATTATTCTGCGTGTGTACATTAGAGGGGCAACAAATGAATATTTTAATCATTCATTATATTTTGGATTGGTATATTCATTATTTAGTGTATAGAATTATTAAAAATAGTCAGCGTAATTTTCCAGAGCTCACTTTGATGCCTTGAAATGTTTTTGTTCAGTTCAACCAACAGTTTGAAACCCATATATTATATATGTTCTACATTGATAAAGAACAGAACAGCAGCAAATATGCACATTGGAGAAATTGGAATCGGCACAATCAACATATTTGCTTAATAAATGACCCAAAAAAGAAAGAAAAAAAATAACAATTAATCACTTAAAAGTTGCGGAATAATTTGCCATCAACGAATCAATCAGCAACACGTTTTAGGACAGATGAACAGACATTATGGCAGAGCAAAAACATAATAAGGGTGTATTTGTTTGTGCAAATGGAAGAGCGGTTCCTATGTGGACAGTGAACAGGGCTCGGTGAACAGATTGTTAAATATTTGTAACACCTTACAAGAAGATAGTGCACTTACCACTGAAATATGGCCAAGCATGTTTATCATAGACTTGTTTATCTTCTCTCTCTTTTTGTGTCCATATTACACAACTCGGGCAGACACACACGCTTGTAAACAAGATGTTAGTATCTTGCTGCCCTAATTTTTCATGCAAACACTCATTCTGTTTCACTGCAACATGATCCTTTTATTTTAACATTCTACCGGTAACATTTGTATATCCTGGGCATCCAAGCAATTGATGTGACTTTAATTCTTCATTCCTGCCATGCTGTGACAACATCACATTATAAACCTCTTTGACTTTCACACCATCCCAGTCCTTCTGTCACTGCGGCTAAGAGAACATGACTCAAATGTATAAAAAGTAGAAGAATTATGAAGAGGAGGAGAAACCGAGTGAGAGAGGGCCCTAGTAAGAGGATGGGGGCAGAGGTACGTGACAATGAGTGAGTGAAAGTGGCAGTGGCTAAATTTATGCCCACACTTCCAAAGCAAAATGCTCCCTCAGCACATTCCTCACCTGCCAAAGTCACGCACTGCACTGTGCGGCACATCGCTGCTCATTCTGTCGCAGCTCGCCGAGACTGGGAGGAAAAAAATGAAAGGATGTCAAACTACGATCAGCTCTGATAAATATGTAAATTACTGGAGAGAAGAAAAGTGGCTGTGAAAAAAACAACATAAATCTAATGGATTCTGAAGGTCGTCATGATTGTGCTGGTCAGCTCTTTCTGTGGCTGCAAGTCTCAGGAACTTCGGGTTCAATTTCACAAGTTGTGACATGGTGTAATTAGCTGAGATCGTCTTCATCACTCTTCTGCAGCAGGTACAAAGGGAAGCCCCGTCAAGGCCGGATTTGTGCATCATGGCATATATTCAAACGCATTTTTAAAAGTGAATTTGATTCAAGGAGTGAGAGGCAGAGTGTGCTTCTTTAAAACAGAAAATATATACATACATGTTAAATTTGTGTATTTTTCTTAATATTTTCTGTAATGCATTAAAAAAAAAAAAAATTAAAAACTGAAATATTCCTAAGCAAATTTCTTTATTTTATTGATGATTATGCCTTATATTTTTAAAAAAGAAAACTCCTATCTCTAAATATTAGAATATCCTAAAAATAAATAATAAGTAGTAATAAAAAAAAAACACTACTGATTATTAATTAAAATGAAACACCTGCAAGGGTTTCCTGAGCCTACCAAAACACTCAGCTGTATAAATCTTTTTTTTTACTAGCTGTGAAAAATTTTAATTTTTTATGATGAGATTTTTTTTTTTGAGTTTTTTATTTTAGGTTTCTGTAAACATAAAGAAATAAAAAGAGCTAATAATATTTCAGTTGATTTGTGATGAATCCAGAAATGCATGACATTTTTGTTTTTTTAATTGCATTACAGAAAATAAAGAACTTTATCACAATATTCTAATTTTCTGAGACAGTCCTGTATATTCCATCAGTGTCTAAACTTTTAGACATGGAAGGCTGAGGGTCAGAGACTGGCATTAAACTGTAACGATACAGTGATCTTATTGGACACTAAATAGCATAGTTTTTTAAAAATTAAACCAGATGAAATATGGAAGAACTAATCTCTATGACACACTATGGGGAGAGAAAATCAGCTTCAGGATGCACTGCGACACTCTGCAGCCACAGTACCCAGTGATACGATAAAAAACAATGTCACACTGGCCACAGCTTTATAACACATTATACCACAAGTCTCAAACCAAGGCCTCACCCCCACCCCCCTCTCTGCTCTGTGGGTTTTACACTGTAATAAATTAGCCTCACTTTGGCGAGATGGCAACAAGACACGCTTGGCATCCTGCTCAGTGCGTCATATCGAGGATGGGCGTGAGCTGTAAATTGTCACTGGCGTTGAATTTATACAGAGCCTTGGGACGAGAGGCGGCACCGTGCACTGCTCAGCCGAGTGAGGCCCAACAAGCATCAAAGCCCTGCACCTCTTCACACACACCCCCTCCGCCCCACCCTCCGCCACCTCAAGGACAAACAGCGAAAGAGAGAGAGAGAGGAATAAAGAAAGAAGAAAAAGAAAGACGTGAGAGGGATTGGGCTGTGCACTGAAGTACGGAAGACTCCAAAGTGATACGAGTTTTATGATGCTATTTTATTTTATTTTTGCCCAGGATATGCCCAGGTCCCTGCCATAAACATCAGTGTGTGCGTGTGCGTGTGTGTGTGTGTGTGTGTGTGTGTCCGTAGGTGCTGGAGAGCCTGTGACGTCTCTCAGATTTATTCAGCTCATCTTTTTGTGGGGAGGCAGTGGGATTGCCAAGGCCTCCTCACACATTCATAAAGCATTCCCTGTCACTTCACACACCACACACCACACAGATAAACTGTGAGGTGAGGAGGGGACAGCGGGGAGGGAGGGAGAGAGAGACAGAGAGAGAGGGAGAGAGAGAGGGAGAGAGAGAGAGAGATGGAGAGTCCAACATCGCTAATCGTCATAACATGGGGCCATGGTGTTTTCTTTGGACTGACAAAGAAGGAAAGCTACAGAGGATGTTGACACCGACAGTGGATGGACGGAGACTCAGAGGATGATTGATACAAAGACAGAGGACAGCGAGGGGAAGACAGAACGACAGGCCGTGACAGAGCTGGAAAGTGAACGAAGAGAAGCAGAAGACCAACAGAACAACACATACTACTTTACTGAGCTCCTTCAACTCCCCCCCCCCCCTCCCCATTTAAAAGAAATCTCTTTTATTTTCTTCTTTAGTTTTTCTCACAACAATATACGGTTTGTGCACGTTGACTATACATTCAAGTTTTTGTAACATTGTATTTCCGACATGAATCCCTTAACATAGTGAACACAAACATCTGGTATAGAAATATCGAAAACTATAATTTGTTTGTTGACCTAGAAGTATTAAGACTAAAAGGTATACCTGCCTACAACAGATCCACCATTTATAAGTTACCTATTGTTTATCTTTTACATTTTTGAATGGAAGCACCCCCAGGACAGTAATGTGGACAGTAAAACCCTGAAAAGGTAAAAAATACAATGTTCCTCATCGCAGCCCTGGTAATGTAGTGGCACACAGTATGCATACAAATGTTGTTCTTGTTTTGTTTTCTCATCCATCAGGAATTATTGTACTTACAGGGCAAACTTTCTACAACCTGCAGTGGAAAAAAGTATTTGTATGTACTGCAATTATAATTACAGTTATGCTCATAAAACAAGACAAATAGGACAGATGCACAGAAGAGAAATAGAGAAATGAGACAAGAGAGGATAGAGAGGCACAGCGGGTGACACCCCTTTGTGGTATGTGTTGGGTTAAGTCACCTCAACCTCTGGAGCATCTCTCTACCCCTCCGCCCCATCATCTCCACGCATCTCTGTACCCGCCTCCCTCCTTCACTTCCTCCCTGACTCCTTGGCCATCGAAGCCATCTACAGTCGGGTGTGTGCGTAGCTGAAGAGTGCAATCAAAAGCAGAGATGTGGTCAGTGGTGTGTGTGTGTGTGTGCGTGTGTGTGTGTGTGTGTGAGAGAGAGACAGAGCAGGCTTTGGGAGAGGATTACAATGGCCGTGTTGAGACACTCAGATTGGCATCACATCCAGACACAAAGGGGACGGATCGAGAGAAAAGAAAATTGGGAAAGTCATAAAGGGGATGAAGGGTGTGGAGAGAAGAAAAGAGACAGAGAAGGGCTTGAGCAGAGGAAACCCTTGAGATGACAGCATGTAAATACGCCAACGGCGGGCCTCTAAAGTGGAGATGAAGAGGCGGCAGGATAAAAAGCTCTGAGCGCTGTGTGATTATGGATCAATTTGCTGCAATCAAGCCCCCTTATGGCTGGCCCCTGCAGAAATAGAGAGATTTCGGCTCCTCAAGGGCAGCCGTGATGACAGTGGAGGTCACAGACGATGGGAGTGGCAGAGGGAGACGTGCTGACGGAGAAGGGGAGGCGATCGGTCCTCAACAAGGTGTCAGCCAGCCATCGGCATTCCAGCCTGAAGTCAGGGGCTTTCTAATGATGTCAATGAGGGCTGCAGGTGGGAGGCGGGCCTTTGGCCATCGATGACCAGGGAGCAGTCGGCCACCACTGTGAGCTCAGGTCCTGTTCGGCTCACAGATGAGTAGTTAAGTGGATAAACCATGACAATAATGATCTAAACCGGGGCTCTTCAATGATAAATTCAATTGGGACAGATTTGAAAACCAGGAAATAGATGTTCCACACATTGTCAGCAGGCTTTTGTTGTTGTTTTGCAAAAGAATGTAGTAAAAAACTTAAGATAGCAATGCTTATTGTTTAACTCTTATCTTTGGTCACGTATTAGAACCAAGAACGTCACAAAGTGCCAAAGGAGAATAAATATGCTATCAATGCACAGCAGCATAACAATATAAAAATAACCAATAACACACTCTCTCCCCTCTCTCTCTCTCTCCCATGATCCAATTTATGTTGTACAGCCCTTTTGTGTAACACCTTGCTACTTGTGACATGACTAAGCGTGACATGAGCAAACGCTGATTTGGGAACGATATGATTGGCGGCGCCGCTCGGGGATCGGTGCTGCACATGAACTGAATAGGCTGACCTCAACGATGACTACACTATTTTACACAGTTCTAGAAATACCAACATGACATTGAATCTGTGTTGCAGCTGTAACCACACCCAACAGTGATGTCACAGCGTCCAGACACACCTTGGAGTACATTTCCCCATCACTGCACAAGGTGAGCAATCAAACCACTGGAGGTCAGTAAAAGCAGAATTTACAGTGGGTATTAGGCAGCACTTTAATATCGAAGTACAACTAATAGCTTGGGGCATGTCAAACAAATATAAATGATGTGTGTTTATCAATATGCTACTGAAGGTGGACCATATTAAGACATCAATGTTTGATTACCACCAGGGAGCCTTGCTGCCATCCACTGAATTAAAGGTTGTAACAACCAAGGTTAAATGAACCATCATGTTCTTCAGTGTTAGTTTGTCAACTCGACCTTGACGGACAAAGTCATGGGAGGATTTTGCGAGAAATACATTTGTATGGAAAATATATTTAGAAAAACAAATTACATTTTTACGTGCGTTTTAAATGTGGTTACAGGTCTGGAAAGGTTGAGAAATCCAGTCTTTTGACCGCTGTCTTTTGTGTGTGTGTGTGTGTGTGGATTTATTCATTGTCAGGGTCAACACCAACTTCAAGCCTTTCTTCACGCCTTTCAGAAGCATGTCCATATCTCTGGCAGTCACACGCTGTTTTCTAGAGCCCTGTAACTGTAGAGAACGAGTGTGATGGACAGTTGGCACAGAGGGCGAGACAGAGATTCACTGAGAGAAAGACAAAGAGGGAGCTCTGTCAAGTATCAAAAGCAATAGGCCCCTTTAGCGATATGATACGGACGTCTGGCGTTAAGTCACAGGAGAGGACTGCTCAGTGTTTCAAGGCATTGGTCACAGGCGTTTCTGAAAACTCTGACTTCTCCTCCCTTGCCTTCAGAAGATGATGACAGGAGGAGAGGAACATAAAAAAGGAGAGCTGGCTGGTCTGTGCGCGGCATGAAGCAACCAGTAATAGCCTTTTTTTGAAGAATGTGCCACTGAACTTTAAGGGCTGTCTTGCTTGAAAGGACGAGTTACAAATAGGAAGAAAGGAGAGGGAGAAATGATTTCCCAGGGATATACCCCCAACTGCGCTGCCCTATTGCCACGCCACAGTGTAGGGGTGTGTTTGCCTGTGTGTGTGTGTGTGTGCGTTTGGAAAATGCAACATCCTGAAAGAGAACGCGCTCCACATACAGTACATGAACTACTGGAGCACTGCCTGGGCAAAGTGGACCCAGTTTGTTCTGACGTGGCGTTCGGACCACTGTTGCTTTTCAGAGAGAAGCTGTAAGTGAAGTCCATCTGTACACGCAGAGCAGACAGAGGCAATGTGTCGTTCTTTATTACTCCGTCTCTTCCTCCCTATCAATAATTCCGGAGCCACAACAATAGAGTCAGGCTGAGGTAAACAACCATCGTGCGCCTCAGCTTTAATGACCACGTCACACCTCCCAGCTATGTCTTTCAGTCAATTGTTCTTTCTTTTCTAATCTATTCTTCAACTTTTTTTCTCATCTCGTCTCTTTTTTTGCTCTTCACATCTCTCCGCCAACTGAAACTTACTGTAGATCAGTGTGCATCACGATGATGTAAACGGATAGACTTGTGCATGGAAGAACTAACTATGCGGTGTGTGTGTGTGTGTTTTGGGTTTGTGGTCATTTGTGCATTGCGGGCATCAGCTCAGCGGCAATGTCATTCAGCAGTTTAGTAACAGGCCATTACCTTGTTAATACCAGCCTAATGGGCAGTCTGCTATTTTAAACCACAGTCTTGTTTGTGCCATTAACAACCACTTAGTGCTCCGCTCAAATCAACAGGCCACTGGGACACACCAAAAACAATAACAAAATAACAAAGACAATGTGGTAATAAGCCCTGTGTCTCGATTCACACCCGAAATATAAAGAGCAAAAACACCTTTCCCTGATGACACAAGACAACGATAGCACTAGTAGACTGAGCAATCGTAGTTATTTCAAGTCGGAGCTTTTATTCTTTTTATTTCTTGAATTATAATACAAATATATCCAAGATAAAGCTTATTGTTTTGCTGCAAGATCCTACGAGCTGTTTTGACCTGTATTACAAATATGCAAACATTAAAGATGCCCTGATCATGTTTATTCCCCCAATAACAATTGTCAATGAGCCATATCCGTTGAATAAAATCTTTTTTTTGTGATTTTCAGCTGGTATTTAAGAATAACGATTTTTATTTTATTTTTATATTCATAAAATGTCCACGGCTCCAAATTCAGTGGAAACCGTAAAAGATTATAAATTTTATCCTTTCATTTTGTTACTTTCATCGATAGTGCTTATTTAAATAAAACACACAATTCAAATGCTTTGGAAATTACAGCACGTTAAGTCCTTGTAAAAGGACAAATTGTAAATGTCATATTTCTGTTTGTGTACTGATTAAACAAGAACCAACATTTTTGTTTGTGAACTTTGGCTTCTTCCCCCCGTTTCCAGTCCTCATACTAAATTCACCTCCCGGATCCAGGCATACAGGCGTGATGAAAGTGGTCTTGAAAGAGAATATCAGTATTTCCTAAAATGTTGAACAATTCCTTTCAAAAACGTTGAAAGTCTCTTGTCACACGCACTACTGTTCATTCAATAATTCCAGTGTCTACAGTAGATGTTTAAAGGTTTACTTCAAGCCAACAATAACAACAGTTACGTGACATACGCTCCTCTAGAACCAGACTCAACTGGCGCATGCGCACTAAACTGAATACTTAACAAACTACCCTTTCCCTTTAACACCTACATACACGCACACAAAGTCGAGACCACTGAATAGAGTTCTGTTGCTTGGGTTTGCTCCGAGGAGCAGTCTAGTGTTCCTCTTCTTCCATTGTGTGTCCCACTTCAGGAGGTGCACTCTGTTCTCCTTATCTGACTGGACCGCTCTTACGTCAGAAAAAGACGATGTGACATGCACTCAGCACCGCTGTTTCCCACAGTGTGCAGTCCAGGGTAATTATTGTCTAAGCTAAAGGAACCGAAGAGGGGCCAAGCTAGGTTGCCTGGTGGTGCCAGCTGGAAGATAAACCAAAACAAGGGTGTTTGAATAACTGTTTACTCAGTGTGGGACCAACCCTATTGCAATATATATCATGATTTACGATATGACAACCACATTTCAATTATGACAAACTATAGCCTGCATGTCTTTCCAATCTCGGACTGACTCAGCGAATAGAAGCACAGGCTGCACTGCTAACTGAGCTAACTGAGCTAACTGAGCTAACTAGCTGCTGCCAGCTACAATTAGCAGCAGTTAGCAGTTACTTGAGCAACACTAGAGTTATCTGTCCGTCACGCCGTACATCACCTTGGTGCTGTAATCCCTGTCTTCAGACTGGCCTTAAAACATTTCATGACATCTTAATGAAAAGTCATTAAGACTCGTTCACGACAGGTGTGATGTCATGGTTATAACGGTGTCATATTTGGGCATCATGACATATTAAAAGCCTCATAATGATGTATCAGACAAGAATCTTTACTCAAACAAATAATGCAAACAGAAGTTTGAGGGAAATGTAATTTAATTATGTGAATGTAATGTTCGAGTATTTAACACTAAACGTGTCAGCACTGTCGTGGATGAACTGTGTTCTGGAAACAATGTTTTAAAATGACCTTAAACTTATTGATATTTCTGCATTTTACGAGATCTACTGGCCTACATTTATCAAATATCAGCTATGTATCTGATATGGTAGCCCATGCCATCGGTGTATGAACCGTTAAAGCATTTAGGAGGTTGGAAGACGAGAAAAGCGCAAAACTAGTTCAAGTCCATTTAACATGACCATACGTCAGCTCTAGTCTTACATTATCAAACTAGACCGAGTCCAAGAGTGATACAACACTTGTAGAGACGTGTTGATATCTATTGAACATTACTCCATCCATTCAGTCAAGGCCAAAGCATATATATATATATATATATATTTTTAAATGCACCATTAACATGAGCATCTAAGCTGCAGGAAACAATTGACAAAATAAGAATAAAAACAGCATGATTGTGCAATAAAAACAAATTTTTTGATTCCAAAATGAAGTTAATTCAGATTGAAGGCACATTCGACATTCTAGCACAAGTTGATACTGCATAAAGGCATCTGCAAATGAAAATAAAAGGGTAAATCAACAGTTTTTGACCAGTATTTTAGTTTCTTTGATTCAAAAAGGTAAAAAGTGGAGAAGTTATCCATGTCCGTAATCCCTCTGTATGTTAACTTGAAAGGATTTAAATGCAGCGTAACACCTGCTGTTAACACAGCTCTCTGATAAAGCCGACATCAAATGTCTCAGATAACATCACATGCTTATCTCTCGATATTAAACGACTTCTGGATTATCTAAAATAAAAAAGTTTTTTTCTGATTTTTGTATGCTATGTAACTGCTATAAAGAAAAAAGAAATACTGATATAGGGATGCTTGAAAGTGGAAGAAGACAGCATGGGAATGTAAATGAAACCCCAAAGTAGCATCTCTCTATTATACAAATAGAATGAATAATAACATTTTCACTTTAGGAGAGCTATATTATAGCATCATCGCATCCACTTATACAAAAACATATGTGGATTGACACTGAGAATAAACTCCTACATTGAAATGGTAATTGAGCTCATGACTCCTGATTGGCCGCGCCTGATGCAACAACTGCACACCGGCTGGTTTAGGATTAATGTGGTTGCCATGACAACATGCCGGCCGTAGAGCTGTGTTGGAATGGATGAATATGTGTATCTGTATATGGGCGTTAGTGTGTGTGTGTGTGTGTGTGTGTGTGTACTTTGTTTGAAGTGGCAGGCCTTTTCAACTGCTTTGATCAGGGAAATGTTTGTAGTAGGGGCAAACCTGGAGAACAAACAGGACTTCAGAGAGATTAGCGATCACATACCGCACACACACACACACACACACACACACACACACACACACACACACACACACACACACACACACACACACACACACACACACACACACACACACACACACACACTTTCTTGAAGTCAGCTTTCTGAATAAAATCTGCCACATAGCTCCTCAGCTGACAATTACACTCTTTACATCTTTCTCCCGTGATGAAGAAAAGACGACGAGTAGGAGGGCAGGATGTGAGTCGCAATAACTGCTAGTTGACATTCCTCTGTTATTTCCCTTCACACCCTCTAATCTGATGTTTTTGAAGAAACAGACCGAAGAACAAGTGATCCAGAGTACACTCTGTGTGAATGTGTGTGCTTATGGCAACCCTGCAGGGCCAGCTTAAATCCATCAGTGCTGAGGAGAGGCCATGTGAGTTCTTTAGCAGTCAAGATGTGACATATGGCCCCCACGCTCCTCCATCATGCTATACTGAGCGGTAGCATAAGTGCTTGAACGTCAGCGGACTCTATGTGTGTGTGTGTGTGCGTGTGTGTATTAGCAGAAGAGTCAAATGTGTGAGCCAGGCGCTGTGATTCAGACAAATACACTTCACCGCCCGAGCTGCTCCGACCCCAACCCGGACGGACAGCACTGTCGCTATTCTCGGAGCCACAAGCACATCACTCAGTCCCCAAGGTAGGAAGATAAGTCATCCACTGAGGTCGCAGGAGGTGTTATGTCTCTCACTGCAAGTAGTTCAGAGTTTGAAGAATGGAAGCCCAAAACAAATGGGCAACGTGTTTCTAATCTCAGTTCTTCTGGTAAGTCATGTTCCCAACTCCCAAACTAACACGGGGCATTCAAATGACAAAACATGTCAACATTATGACACATAAAAAATTGTATCTCTCTCTGATTGAGATGGACCCTGCACATTTTGTTGCCAACTCTTTACAATAAATGGCAGACACATTTTATTGTAATTTTCATTATCTAGAAAAATGAATTCACGACACATAAGTAAATTAAATAGCAATCGTTAGGCTATGCTTAAGCACATAGGTGACTTTAACCGAATACTATCCCAGCATTCTGAAGGAGGCATTAATGACTGCGCCAGATTTCATGGTAATCCAATCAATATTTGTTGAGATATTTCCCTCAAAACCACAAATGTGAACATCATGGTAAAGATAAGTCAGGGGTTCAAAGTGGTGGACAGCCATTGCCATCCCTAGAGTCACGCTGCTAGTACCTTTGAAATTATCTTCAAACTGAAATGCAGTACCAGCTATCATATCCACTTAAAATAAATCCCCTTTGCATAAAGAACTAGAATGGGCACTCGGTAGAGCGCATACCTTCGCATATCACTAGATTGGGCATTGAATTATGAACATTTTGGCATTAGTTGCATGCCAATTGGATAGAAATTGACCGTGCTATGGTAAAAAGAAGATTTTTACCTTTTCATGACCTTGACCTTTGACCCGATTGATCCCAAACTCTAATCAAATGGTCCCCGGATAATAACCAATCATCCCACCGAATTTCATGCGATTCGGTTTAATACTTTTTGTGTTATGCGAATAACACGCATATAAATAAATAAATAAATACACGGCGATCAAAACATAACCTTCCGCATTTTCAATGCGAAGGTAATAATGACAAAGACACTCTAAGCATTAATAGGGATTTTCTTAACCCTAAAACACTTTAGTTTTGTTTCTTTAAAAAAACATAAAAAATGATAGAAAATTACAACAACACAATTACAAATGTAATGTAGCCTATTTTTTTATTTTCCTTCTGGGGGGTCCTCTCCCTGGCATGGAAGGAGGCTGGGGGGAGGACGAGGTGCGGGGACGAGAGGTGGCCTGATCAAAAAGGCCCTGGAGCAGATTAGAAAACAGTGATACAATATTAATTGGTGATGGTGCGTGCCAAGCAGGGCAGGGTTGTTTGGGGTTTGTCTCCCCACGGAAAGGCTGCCAGGAGCTGAGAGAGACAGGCGGGATGACTCCCTGACCTTGTCTGTCAGCTGATGGCGGAGAGGAGGGCTGGGAACGGAGACCCCCAGCCCCACTGACACTCAGATCAACACTCTGCCAGTCTACGGCAAGCCTGCTGGGACACATCCCCGACAACCAGAGAGACGGAGTGACACCGTCAGCCAGACATAATGAATGTGATCTCAATGGTAAAAGATGCAAACGTAACATCGACATTATGCGGGGCCTATAGTATCAACCACTGTGCTGCAATGAGAAGTTATGTAATCTCACTCATGAGTTACTCTGAACATTTCACCCACAACACTGATGACTGAACATAGAACAGAGACAGTGTCAAGAGAGAAGATGATGCACTAGAAAAGACAAGTATGGAAAACAAGTCCATATTTATGTCACCAGTTTGTTACTTTGCACTAATTAAAATAAATACATTCTATTAAAGTGAGTTCGACCAGATGATTGGAAAGAGGACATCGAGTCACACGGATGTCCACAAAAGCAAGACTGCATTAAAGTATCATGGGTCCCGAGGATAAGACATCCACACTTCTTTTCGAGGGTGATCAGCTGAGTCTGGGTAACATCTGGTGATGGGAGGATGGCTTCAGAGACCCAAACAGGTGAGGTCCCAGATCTGACACAAGTGTCGCTGGTGCGGTGGTGACAGTTGCAGATGCAAATGGTTTAGTAGAAGAGACACGTTGACAACATAACAGACACAGCGATTCATGATGAAGCGTTTGGATATCTTCTTGTTCGTGGTGTGACAATCGGATGGTGATGGTGGTGGTTGAGGAAAGGGATTGAACAAAGCAACACGAGCATATGGGCAAGAGCCATGTGTCATCTAGGGACACGGAAGCACCGGACACATGTCAGCTTCAATTAACCCTCGACCATCTGTCTGTCTCTTTATCGCTCACTTCCGCTATAGGATCTCAACTAGGTCATGCAGTGCAGAACAACACTGTAGGGTGGGATATAAAACTACGTACACACATTTATACATATCCATATCAATATACACTACCGTTCAAAAGTTTGGGATCACTTAGAAATGACTTTATTTTTCAAAGAAAAGCACTGTTTTTTCAATAAAGATAACATTAAATGAATCAGAAATACACTCTCTACATTGTTAATGTGGTAAATGACTATTCTAGGTGGAAGTGTCTGGTTTCTAATGAAATATCTCCATAGGTGTATAGAGGCCCTTTTACAGCAACGATCACTCCAGTGTTCTAATGGTACATTGTGTTTGCTAATCGCCTTAGAAGACTAATGGATGATTAGAAAACCCGTGCAATTATGTTAGCACAGCTGAAAACAGTTATGCTGGTGATATAAGCTATACAACTGGCCTTCCTTTGAGCTTGAAGTTTGTAGAACAAAATTAATATTTCAAATATTAATCATTATTTCTAACCTTGTCAATGTCTTGACTACATTTTATATTCATTTGATAAATATAAGTGTGATTTTTCATGGAAGACACGAAATTGTCTGGGTGATCCCAAACTTTTGAACGGTAGTGTGTATATATATATATATATATATATATACCTGCACAAAGACAAGGAACTTAATTTGTTTCACTTGTGTCATCCCAATATCAAAGTCCTATTTCTTCTCTTTCTCTATTCGCTTAGCCTTAAGCCGTCTGCTGTCAAAGCAGATCTACTGTATTAAATTATCAATGTTATGGACTTCAATAATTCAGGCTACCCAGCAGCGTGTTACGCTGACAGTGTCATGGAGTTGCCTGACGCTGTTTTGAGTGTCCCTCCAGAGAGCTGGTCTAAGTTCCCCTGCTCTGCAGTCAGCGTCCAACTGACCACCGCTGCCAAAAGGTTAACGACAGCCAATGAATGTCGAGCGGGGGTCTTATGATGGGAATTGTAGCAACGCATTATCTTCTGAATGCACCGTGCATGTACAGAACTGTCATCATTATAGCAACAGACTGAGCAACGTCCTCTAGCTACCCCTCTAGTGTCAGCTTTGGTCATTTCGGGGACGGCATGTCCGTTTCTGCTCGTTACACGTGAAGTCAGCTTCATTCGGCCTATGAAAAGGTTGTGTTACGAGTAAAAATAAGTAGTTTGGTACGAAAAAAATAAACATCCTTGTTATGAAAGTTATTTACCTCTACGTTATTTACAGTAAGCACGTCAGCTACATGAAGTCAGGTAGCGTGAAGTTTCACACGGGACATGAATAGCGGACTCTTGAGATTAAAGTCCCTTTTTTGTTTTGATCCAACCATCAACTCCCCAACCCAATCACAACGCACACTTGTTGGGTTTTTATACTACTTGAGGGGCTATGATTCTCTAGTTAGTTGAACGCCCTGTGCATCTCATACAAATGCTAAACACATTTATTTTCTCTGTATCACTAACCCTTTTTGTCTATTTACCAGTAATTAAATTCCCCGCCAGGTTACGGTGGCATCAGAGGCTCAGTTCCTCCAGAGGGTTGTTGATGCGTGTGCCAGAGCTGTAACGCCATTTCCTTGAGTCTGACAAATGAGGCCCTGGCTGCGCTCTGTGTTGGCACTTCCCTATGAAGGGATGCATCAATTCAATTGGCTCTCCCATCCAGCCTGTCACACAGCTGCACTTTTCCCCTTACACCCACACACCCACAAAGACACAAACACACACACACACACATGCACAAACACACGCACACAACAAGTATAAACCGGAATTACATGTCACAGCCACGCCACCTCACAGAGCGCCGCTCCTCACCTCTCACCTCTTTTCTCATCCACGCCCAACACCTCGCGCCGGATCCCTTCCTCTCGTTCTCCCTCCGCCTGTCCTCCCCTCTTTCTTCCCCTCACCCCCTCCTCCCCAATCTGAGATCAACACCTAGCTATGTGCAGGTGCAAGGCTGCTGGCAAACTGTCAGCTTGAGTCTCCTTTACTTAAACACACACACACACACACACACACACAGACACACAGACACACACAGACACACACACACACACAGAGGCACTTCCCACTCTGTGAATTGGTCTTCGCAGAGCGAGCTGGATCACACTCTCACTGTCGACACATGAAGGCAGACTAACAGCGAGTGTGCTAAAGGTTGTAAAACACTGTCTGGGCACACAGAAGGAAAATAACACAGCAGAAGGATCTCATCGGGCAAAACATGAAATAAGTCTGAATTCTAAAATAGCTAAAAATGAGTATTTTAAAATCTTAACACGTTCATGTCAGTCACACCCTCTCATCCGTGTGCTGTTAAGTGACCAGAAAGACTTTGAACACAATATTAAACATGACGAGCAGGAGCGTCTACCACTCTGAGGTCCTTCTACATCCATATAGTGGGACATCTGCATCAACACTAATAACTTCTATTTAAATTGTATGATGAATTTTACTCAAATAAGAAACCGCACCAATGTTAGAAAGGGTCAACAGTGAGTACACAGCGAACCTATTGGTTCAGATGATGTCACCATAACGAGTGGAATGGATCTTATGAAGCAAATGTTAATCCAATATTAACTAATGACAATCATTTATTATACTGCATTCAGATTTATGTTTCACTGCAAACACTTTTTTTCAGCACTAATACGAGGTATCTTGAGGGATGAACCTTTTTTTCCGTGGTTGCTAAAAATATCTGGCTCAAAACCGAAAATACAAGATTGGATGGGACTAACGTTATGCTATTAGAAAACAGAACAGAAAAACACACTGCAAAATACTTCTTTTTAAATCAATTAACCTTTTTTTCTCTTCCAGGTGTGTGTCATCTCATGTTTGCTGGCTTCAGGCACCCATAGGTGCCTCTAAGTGTAGCACATCACAAGAATGAATAAGACTTCACAGATGAGATTTATCAAGATTAATATCAACGTTACTGATTGAAGATTAAAGATTTGCTGATATAGTGTTAATGTACTGGCTTGGGAAGGTAATTGGGTGGAATAAATGATTCTGTCTGTAGCATCAACACCACACACACACACACATCCCCCCCCCCACACACACACACACACACCATGTGGTGACCTCTATGGCTGTGAACATAGAGCTGGTGTCAGTCTGCATGGCCCAGGGTCATCTGACAGCTCTAAACAAGACTCTCATTATCACCCGGTCATTAAAAGCGCCTGCTAGTAGGGTGTGTGTGTTTGTGTGTGTGTGTGTGTGTTTGTCTTAGCCATAGACTTGGGGTCCAGCATGACATTGAGGAGGGGAGACAAGTGTCAGTCTGGAACTACATAGAGCGCAGAATAGTGACGAGCAGGTTGCTGGTTGTTTAAAGATGCAATGTGTAAGGTCCGGCTAGAACTATTAGTTAAGAGATCCCTCATGTAAACCATGGGCCACACATTAAGATTATAAGATAGCTGAGTTGTTTTTGACCAGCTCAGAGTTTCTGCAGTTTGGACACATGCAGCGTATTCTTGACGTGTCATCGACAATCTTTTTCTTCTTTTGTGACTGTAAATTTAGACTGTATGGACCCAGTAGCAGAGAAGTCATCCTGACCCCTATTTGTCTGGAGCAAGTGGCTTGGTCTTACAAATTGCACCTTTAATCTGTGGTACAATGTAGTGCAACACAGTGAAACACTGCATATCTCTGTATCTCTCTGCAGAGACACAGTTAATCCAAGTCTCACTGCAGAAACAAATGCATTCAGAGCACAGAGAAGATACAACTGTATCACACTGATAAGCAGCAAGAAGAAGCTGCTTTGCCATGAAGATGGTGTTGTCCTTTTAAAGTGTGCACTTACTGAGAAGGGTGAAGTGGGAATCGCTGAGTTGGAAGATTTTGTTGAAGATGAAGATGTGCAGAAAATAAGGTAAAACCTTGACTGAATTTAAACGACCACATTTGCGTGAAAAAACGTTTATAGCGTGAAGGCTGTATTTATTGGAGGAGAAGCAGAAACCTAAACAACTGCTCTCACACTCCCAGTTATGTTCGGTAGGAAAAAAATACAACAATCATTCCTCTGCAGATTGATGTCTTTGATTAAGCACTGGAATGTATGTACACATGTAATGTTGTAGCACATTGTCGTATTATCTCTCCATCAAGTGATATTGAAATACATTTGTTGAATGTTACTGAGCAACTTTACATTTGAAAAGAATGGACCTTCTACGTGCCACTTTGTTGGGTTCAGCTTTATTTAATGTCCCATTCTCCCGAATTCAATATCAAAGGAAAGAAAATCCAGAGTTTAGTAGTCAAAGGTAAACTAGACGAAACACGTTTTGGCCAAAACTCGGATGAAGTAATGATAGTTGGGACAAGTTGTAAACTGCATCCTGACTGGTGGGCTGCCGGAGGCGTTCAATTGAGAGGCGGTAATTCTAGTTTTAACTCTCTCACATTTTAATCTGTCTCCGTTATTTGCAGTCTTGTATGTTTTATGTTTGTGTGTTATATTTGTGCCTTTCACTGTAAACAGGGCAAAAGAGAGAACTGCTCTCAACCAAAAACATCTACAACTACCAGTACTTTTCATGATGATAGTTAATTTGCTTATTTCTTTTACAAACAGGCATATTTTATTCTGAAGCATGAAGAAGAAACAACTGATCTTGGAATATGCTCAACCTAATCCAATGTTTTTCTTACTATTTGTAAAGAAACCTATTGCATTATTGTGAAGTCCAAACAAAGTTGAGGACTTGGCTTGCTATTAAGCGCATGAAGCTTAGAAAGATTAATAATGTAAACATTTATTGACAAAACGTTCATAAAATATGAATAATCTGCTGGATTTGATATAGAAATCCATGTGTTTTGTTTATGTTGTTTACCTTCAATTCTTGGTACACAACACACAGAGAGGGAGGTTAGGGAGTGTCATAATTCTGCTAATGCAATCACTGGCATGCCTGCATTGCCATTTGTATGTGTGTGTGTGTGTGAGAGCATGTGTGTGTGTGAGGAGACAGAGACACATTTGAATGTGTGTGTGTGTGTGTGTGAGAGCATGTGTGTGTGTGAGGAGACAGAGACACATTTGAATGTGTGTGTGTGTGTGTGTGTGTGTGCATGTGGCAGTGCTGCCAGGCTTAGCTAGAAATGGTATAATTTATCACACCTAATTAATTATACTCCAACACTGAGAAGAGTTATCCTTGTCGCTCAATCGGCTCCCCACTCTGCCTCCTTCCGCCAGGCGCCAGGAGGAAGGACCCAGATAAACTCCCACAGCCTGAAACACCACATCTTATTTTTGAAGTCTGGCTCTCTTCTCAGGCTGATTCGCAACGGCTGTTTAGCGAGCTTCACATTACCATTTAAATAAAGAGTCGAGCTAAATGACCACTGGTAGAACATAAAAAGAGAAATTAAATTGTTTTTTCTGTCTCAGGGCTGTTTATTCTTTTTCTCTCTCTAGCTCAAGCTCTCCTCAGCATTTTTAATACGCTTAATCTGGGGGAATGGTTGATAAAAATGTGCCGAAGAATCCAGACGCGAAACTATTTTCATCTTTGATTTCAAGGTAAATCTAATCTTTTTAATGGATACCAATGACTTACAAAGCTCTGCCGACTTGAAACAAATCAGGTATGTTCATTTCCTGGGGAGAATTGATTATGATGAAATGAAAACAACAAATATCAAACAAGAAAACGGCGTGACCGACCACTGGGCAGAACGTTTGCCTCCAAACAGACCTCCTGATTAAAAGGGATAAACTATAGAGTGACTAATAAAAAGGCCTCTGGGGCCTCAAGTGTATGTCGAAGGTATCTTGAGCTCCAGAGTTTCTAGTGCCAGCATCACTGCCACGAATAAAATATAGGAATGGATACATATTCAGTGAGGTATTCGTGAGAATAAAATGTTATTTTAAAATATTCAGAGCATGTTGTTATGTCAGGTGAAAGCCCGAAAACATTTTTATATTCTTAACTCTACATGGTGCGCTGGTTGTAAATTATCTGCTGCTTCTCAATAATCAGTGTTGATATGACAGGCTTCATGCTATTTATGTCCCAAGAGTCTTTGTATTATAAAGTAAATCATATTTATTACCCTATGAGAAAAAAACAAAAAACAACCTGAACGTAAACACTGACTTACAGTGTAAGACTTTGAGGGCTTCTGGTCTCCATCATATGACTTGGATACTACTTTTATGGATTTATAGATGATATTTCTAGACATGAATATCGTTAGATCTGCGTTGGCGAAAGCCCACCGTCGAGGAGGTGACCAGATTGTATCAGACACGGATTGACTGCCCTTGAAATCCAGCAAAATTGCTTCGCTTGTAACAAGCTATATTTACGACGTTAAATTATCATTAAAATGCTATTAGAGCAATTAGTTGATTTCCATTTTTAAAACAACACATCTATGGTGACAGAGAAGCGATGAGGGGGCGAGACCGGGCCGAGGGCGAAGCGGGTGAGGAGGAAGGACAGAAGCGAAGAAGAAAGGAGCGAGCAGCGAGACGAAAGAGGAGATGTGAGGAGAGGTGAGTTAGGAAGGGGGCAGCAGTGGGAGATGAATATTAAGCAGCTGTAGTGATTAGGGTGGCGGTGCAGTGGCACTGTGACAGTGACATTGGCTGCCATGGTGATTCATTGGAACCTGCTTCATTTGGGCCATGATTAGCTTACATGTTCAGAGAATGAAAAATTCATCATCACTTTGAATCCTGTTAATTGGGAGAGCAGTCTGCATTAATTGAGGCCATTTGGAAGCTGTGTGCTTAAGTATGCATGTGCTTGTGTGTGTGTGTGTGTGTGTGTGCGTGTGCACGGGAGCTCAGTTTTGCTTCTGCTTACTGGAGGGACTGACGGATTCCAAACTTAACCAGTTTTTGGTGTTATCATTGAACAAGCCAAATAAGCTTCTTACAGACGATAAGGACATCTGAATAACGGCTGGCAGCGGCAGGAAATTCAACAGCGACAGTCAAGACTTCGCTACTTATCTTATCATTCATACAGTGAACCCACAATGCAGGGACATGCAGCTGGATGCGTGTGGCTGGATACAACAAGTAAGTATGCCAGGAGCAGTAAAGCCAACGTGAGCTCCTCGTGTGGTGTACTGGCTTAGGAGGCCGAAGGCAGAATAATCAGAACCAACTCATTGTCTGTTAACCCGGCGGCCACTTCTCAGATTAACACCGCAGTAGAGATGGTCGTAAGTGGAGGGAAGGATAATGATTCAACATCACTCCTGGCAACAGAGATAATGTAACCAACACACTTCCTGCATACTCTGCATACAGATGTGTGCTCCGTGATGTAAATGAATGCGGTGTAGTTTATGTGCTTACACTGGAGAACAAAAACAAATCTCTGAGACCACACCAACGGCACCGAATGACACAGGAGGCGCTTCAGTCTTTTGATTGTCACTTTAGAATTACGAGCAAGCTTTCCAAGCCTATAAGGGAGACATATTGCAGCGTGAGCAAAAGTGTGTGTTGAGACAAAGTCAGAATACTACACAAAACATCGCCCAAAACAGACCAATCAACAACCCTGTGCACCTGGTGGAACCCATTCATGGTTTTGCATGATCATGCCGCATCTCTTATATCGTACATAGTGTACGGTGTGCTCTAATAAACTAAACCCAGAGGTGTTATGTTGAGAAACAGAGTGCGTCTCAAGTGTCTCTCACAGGGCAGGAGGGGTTAAGACATCAAGAGGAACGTCCATTAGTTCCCCTGCGGCGGGAGCGGAGCCGGATCACCGCGTGCAGCAGCGAGAGAGACGGGGCCGCCTGCAATCAAGGAGTGAGTGTTGAGTTCAGACTTTTAGTTCGGGGTCGGTGTGCCGTTTAGTTGAGTTCAGCATGGCTGTGTTATATGGAGTGTGTTTAATAGCCAGTAATAAAACATGCAACTGCGTCCTTCCTCTAAACCAGGGGTGTCAAACTCATTTTGAGTGTAGAAATATTGTACATGAAAAAAGACTAATATTATAACATGAATCCATTTCATCTGAAACCTTCAAAATAAAAGCACGGGATTTGTTGTCATAAATGTCTTTAAGAAAAGGTGATCGTGTGTGTCTTTCAAGCCGTGGCGGGCCACATTCGGCCCGCGGGCCTTGTGTTTAACACCTGTGCCCTAAACCCTCCCTGGTATGCGCGTGCTCCTGGAAACATCAAACCTTATTATGCTGCGGCAACATGTGCACCCAGTGCACCTTCTCCGAACTTCCTCTTCCAGGAGGGGACAAAAGCTTGTTCCATTTCCACATTCAAAACAGTAACAATGTTGTAAAAAAGCAAACACATTACTGACGCCTATTACGCGGCGCCGCTGTGTGCACCGAGTGCTGCGTGTGAAGCGAAAGGTGGACCGGATGAATCAGAGAGTCTTCCGAGAAGCTCAATAAAAGCGCCCGAAATGACCATATTCATTAGGTTGTGTGTGTGTGTGTGACATAAATACGATATGTCTCCCTCTGTGCTGCAGTGTGCGAGGTGGACACGGTGTTTATGCGACAAGACAGCGAGGCTGCAGAGCTCAACCCGGTCTGGACCGGCTCGGCACAGCCCGGCTCGACCCAGCCGGCACTAATCCATCATCACCACCACTGATTCATCGCGCTGCCAATAAAGCCGAGCGGGCAATACATTACAGGCGCGTGGCAGGCTTTAGCGATAATGACATTGAGAAGTCCCCTCGGGCCGGAGGAAAAGTCCGGGAGCACGACACACTTGCTTACAGAGGCAATACGATATGGAACTGCATCCGTGTGCCAGACAGGGGAGAGGGATGGGGAGACGAGGGAATGAGCAGAGCTCAGGCGAAGGAAACGGCCTCCGCTCGCGCTGACCCCTTTCCTCCGAGATCCCGTATGTGGACTCAAGCAAATCCAGCATTCGTTGTCGGGGCTCATTTCAGATACCGGCCTCTCCAAACAAGCCATTTTACAAGCAATCTCGTATGTCAACACTCCATTTTCCGTCTTATCTTGCTCTCGCGCAGCCGAGTTGATATTGCAATATGGTTTGGACACGGCGCATGTTAGATACAGCGCCGCCAATCATCCAACATGTGGCGCCGAGAGCAGGCCGGCAGCAGACGCACACAAACTTGGAAATCAGATATATTGTGAAGGAGGAAGAGGAGGGAGAGGGGGCTGATCTTTATACGACTATGAGGATGGAAAGTTGGCGAACGAAATGAGGAATGAGTTGTCGAGAGAGAACTGACGCCAGAGCTCATCTGCCTCCGTCTGTCTGTCTTCACGGTGTCAGGCTCCTGGGCGAGATGTTTAAAAAAAAAAGTTAATTGTTACCATTGTACGGCAAACTCAAACTTTATTTGTAATCTTTGCATTTAAAATGAAAAGTTAACCGGGTAACCGCGTGCTGAGAGGTTTGCATTAGCCTTGGGGCCATTGAGGGCCTCCAACACCCATTCAGCACACATGGCCATCAATTTGAAAATAAAGACTCTTATGACATTAGTTAAGTGGTATTCGAGTGTAGAAAATGACACTTTGAAGACTCCGGGTAGGTCTTGCGCTCCAAGATGTAACTGGTGATTGAAAAACAAAATACAGATTGAGGTGAAAATAGTGCGAGTTGAAATGAAGTTACGACTCAGAAGCCCTCTACCTTCAGGAAATGTGTTTTCTAACGGCGTGCAAAAGAGCAAGGCCGCAATGACTTCTCAACAAAGTGATTTAACGAGTGTTTCCGTCCGTTCGCAGCTGGTGAAGAAGACATAGTTGAACATTTTGAGAAACACCACATTTACCATCTTGCAGCGAGTCAGATGAGGAGATTGAGACCTCCCTGTTAGATGTCGAGCTACATGCAGTCACCAGTTAGCCTAGCTTAGCACAAAGAAAGCCAGTTTAGACCTGAGGAAAGACAGTTAATGAGTCACGAATAGTCGCACTCGTAGTCTCACAAAGGAAAACACAGAACGGGTTTGTGTGGTTTGAACTCGAGCCGTCACGCTTCCAACATGAGCCTCATCTTGAACTCTACTTTGTTTCACCAGGAAAAGACAAAAAATAAGACAAGAAGAGGTTTGTGTTGATAGAATAAAAGTCTCGATTTATTTCCGTTTGTCTATACATTAAACAGGTGTTCCTGAATGCAGCAAGAGAAAAACACAGAACAGGATGCTAAGCGTCAAAGAGTTGCTCGCATAGCAGAGGTGTGGCCGGTTTAGCAAAGACACGTACACTTTCTATCGCATATACTTATTACATTTTCTGTAAATGTGTTGCCTCCGAGGAGGCTGAAGTAGGGTCAGAGGGAGTGTTTACCGCAACAGTCTTGAGATTATTTTCACATTATCATACCATCTGGAAAAACTCCACACAGTAATAACCCTGTCGTTCCCCAATGGTCATTGCAATGCAGTTACGACAGACAGGCGTATACCCAGGCAGCCCTGGAGAGCTCAACTCCATATGAAAATGTCGTAATAATTCAGTACGGATTTGTCATGTCGCCATTGTCCCCTTTGAGTCGATCTCAAGGCCGTGCCGACACATTGAATGGATTAAACACTCTCCGGTTATCTCCCTCCCCTCCACCCAGCAGTGACACAGCGGTACCAGGTGATGACAACTCAGCACCTGCATAGGAATTCAATTACACACAAAACTCTGTGGGTCAACTCCCTGGCCCGGAGCAAAGCTTCGAATCGGACCTTTATGAAACAGTCCAATGAATGGCTTAAGTGCGCCCATGAACTGCTGTGTGTTTGCACACACGCGGGTCACAGTAGCGAGGAGCTCCCCAGCACATCACATGTGTACAGACACGGGGAGAGTAAGAAAAACAAGGACAGAAACTAACATTTACATACCAGGGAGAGCAAACTACCCCCGAAACAACGCTTTGGCGCGGAAGAGATTCCATTGGTGTCACTGTACCGGGGAACAGACAAGAAAATTCACTTTATTTTTTATTTTTATGGTTATGCCAAGTCCAGAAACGTAACCGCTTTACGTGACTGTAGCTCACAGTAAGTCAATCGCACATTACAAGACCAACTTCCTTTTTAATACCGGATATTTGAATTGTTTAAATATCCGTTAGGGACACAGAGATACAACTGGGGAAGATTAAAGTGGTAACTCGAGGAAATCAATCACTCCAAAACTGTCCATGAAGACCATCTGTCATCTGTCTTATCCCTATTGTTTGTGGCACATTTCATTTTAAACCAGATGGGGCAATACCAAAAACACTTCTCACGGATCGCATTTTTTTCCACCACAAATACAACTTCCAGTGGAATCTCTCGCTTCCGTAAAAATGAATCGAACGTCAAACAGAACATGGCTTCGACGAGGACAATCTGGAATGCAACCAGTGAACAGTGGTATCCTTTAAATGTACCGGTCATCCGAGTGTGATCTAGTAATCATGTCCTATGTAGAGTGAAACCTGATCTAACCAGTAAAAATACACATTTCTGAAAATACACTGCATCAATGAAATATTGCTGGACAACAGGTTTTAGAAGCAGATGCATCCGTTGAAAATCAGAACGTTCTGAGGTACTTCTGAAACTCACAGCTGAGGATATAATCACTATCGACAATATTTGGATGGATAGCATATCGTTGATACAGTAATAGCAGGAGTTATCGGTTTGTGAAACATTTTGGCTTAAAATGTGATTAGCTGAGGGGATAGTAGCCGTTGACACACCTGAATAAAACATAGCTGTATGAGGAGAAGAACATAGAAAAACAGCACCATTTGAGGTCCGATAGACAGATCAGGTCTTGAACTGTTTGCTGGTAGCACCGTCAACCAGTACAAATCTCAGAACGCGATACAGAGACGGCACACGACCACTGATCAACTGCACGACAGAGCAAAGAGCGAAGATATATTTATATAGATATATATTCCGAGACCCCTTCACAGCAGCATCTTTAAGCAGGTAATAAAACAGATTTCTCCTCAGAGTGATATTGTGTACTGAGGTGTTATATGCTGTACATGTGGAGAGTAACCAGGTATAGCTTTCCTATAGATTTTTTTTTTTATATATACACACACACACACACACACAGTTTACAGTCACTGACAAACAAACACCAGAGTAACAATGAGGTAGGACGGTGAAGTCAGATGAAGTAGAACCGGTTTGTGGATTGTATACAAAGTTACTGATACCGTAAGAAAAATATAGGCCCAACAATGTGTTCTTCCCATTTGTTTTTTTTCACATTTGAAATAAGTTTGACATTGTATCTGAGGCTTAGACCGTAATATGTGTTGTGAACACGTTAGTTGTGAAAACTGCTCGACGAAAGCCATTTATCTTGTTCCAACACGGTGAAGTTGGAACTGATCTCTTTCCCCCCCGATCAAACTGTCAACAAGCAACATACATCCTCTGTAGCTTTGACAGGTGTTCACAACTTAAGCCAAAACCAGGACTTGGTGTATCTTGAGAGGCGAGCATCTTTAAATCCAGTCCATAGAAACAACAGGAGAGTAAGAAACGAGAGGTGGCACAGGAAGAGGGTCACGGAGCCAGAGGTCACATTTCCTCCCTCGCACTACTCGGGTGTGACAGTGAAAGTACTGAAAGGTCCGGTGTCAGAGCAAAACCAGCCTTCATCATCCATTAGTGGCTTTGACAGGTGGTGTGTCACCAATATGCTGCAAAAAAACCAGAATGCTCTTCTGCGAGTGCCTTGGTAAATATTAGAGAGATTGGCCTTTCCATTACAGATTAAACCAAATCTGGGTTGAAAACATACAGTTCTTTGACACAGCTTTCATCCATGAAAGATGGTTTCAGGTAAAGGATTAGGCTTAATCACACTCCAGGAAACCAGCGTTTGAAAAGAAGCTTCAGATGATGTAATAACTATGTTAATGCCCCATTTTAAAGCATTGTTTAACCACACCCCCTTTTGGCATCAAACAACAAAGAAACAAACACAACAAGACAAAGTGTCATTTCAGCATGGTTGCTTTGCACAGCAGGAATCTTTTCTTTCTTTTAAAACCGCATGTATGTTAAATACATGCTAGCGCACGAACACCTCACATGTTGCTTTGTACACGTGAAAAAAAAGGGATTTTTTTTTTGGGAACCAAAAAAAAAGATATGTAAATAATGTCACCATATGGTTGTCTTAAGATTCCCAAGGCTCTATCACCTTGGCATGGGCCATCTTTTGTGCAAACCTCACTGATTCCTCAGTGAGCATCCCCCTTCTTTAGCTTGATCTCAGCATCCAATACTTTGGCTTATTTGATCATTTGTAAAAAATACACACTTATCGCTATACACGTCACATCTATGCTTAACCAGCATCTTTACACATTAAGTTAAAGCACGCATTCCAGTCAGCTCGCACATGTCATAAGGTAAATAGCTTCAAATTGATAAATCATGTTTTGGGGTTGAAAGCCAAGTTGAGTTTTGGACTTTGTTGTCAATTTGCCAAGGAGGACATTTATTGTCCTGGAGGCCACGATGGAGTTATAGAATCCAGTTTCACTGGCATGTGACTTGTGAAGCGAATAAATCTTTAAATAATGAAATACTCAGAAGTACTCGTAGTACTATTTCCGAGTCGTGGTTGGGTGAATTAAATAAAAGAAGTTCCTGTTGAAACATTGATATGTCAGGAGCATATCTGACTGGCAAAACAACAATACATCCCATAACTTATTCTTCCCAGAGGAAACAATAAACCTAAAAGTTCTAAGGTGCTTCATGAAAATACAATAATTGTTAACTTTTATCTCTATAGACATTATAAAAAAACAAAATGACAAACACATCTCTCTAAGATCAAAGAAATTGCCCAGAAGTTTAAAGTGCATTCAATGTAAATGGTGTGTGTTGATCTAACGACTGCATCTCAATTGAGTTCAATGTTTTAACGATGCAAATTAGCGTCTTACTGTGGTCGATCATTAGAAAGTAGATCCAAAGTGAGGCTCATTAACCCTTGTGTTGCCTTAGGGTCATTTTGACCCGAATCAATATTACACCCTCCCCCCGCCTTTGGGTCATTTTGACCCAATTCAATGTTTCACCCTCCTGTTACCTTTATATTTACTAACATATTTTACCCTTTGGGTTCAATTTGATGCCAGCAATTAAAACCTCCAGAAAATTATTAGAATTAATATTGTTTTCCAAGTTTAAGTGTGAGGCACTTTATGTTTGTTTGTTGACTACCGAAAGAACACCGACATTAAACATTGAATGGGGTCAAATTAATCCTAAGGCGGGGGGAGGGTGTAATATTGATTCGGGTCAAAATGACCCTAAGGCAACACAAGGGTTAAATAGCGAATGTTGTGAATGTAGATGACTGTAGATAGCCGTCTGGGCTCCGTTCAGGGAAGCCTCGCCTCTCATGTTCCACAGAGATCACTTTGGCGAAGAAAGGGAGAGATCTGTTCACCCGTTTGAAGAGTTCCCTGATCTACATTTGTATACAACATCAAGATTAAAGCCAACAATTCGTACGAACAATATGGAAGTGTAAAAATGAAACACAAAAAAATGTCGTCAGGTAACATGGAATTACAACATCAATTGGATAAACCAAAAACTTGACCAGAACCTTTACAACTGTAACATGTCTAGAAACTGAAATATTCATGTTTGTTTAAAAAAAGAGAAAAAAGAAACAAAGATGATGTTTTCTGTACACAAACATATCTCCAAAACTTAAAGTAGCTCGACAGAAGGCTGATCTGAACTTTTTGGAAAAAAACAACAACAACAGGAACGACAAAATGAGAGACAGAAATAAACCCACTGACAAAACGAGAAGTATGAAGAGGAGAGAGGCTTGATGGGCAGTTCTGCAGCAGATTCACAGTTAGCCACAGCTAGGTCACGGTTGAGATTTCAATCTGCAGCGTTTAGTTCCAGCCTGCAGATGGCCACACAAAACGCTTTGGCTCAAAAACAATAACAACAACAACAACAAAAATAGAAGAAAAAAAAGGACAGTTTCAAAGTTTTGATGGCGTAGCTCAGACGAAATTGTCACTGGAGCGACCTTCCTTTGTTCCCCAGTGGCGGGGCTTAAAACAAAAGAGGGGGTTATTATGGGGTTCAGCAGGCCCAGATGTCTTCAAACGGCACACTCGTGTTTCAGACAGCTTTACCCACAGCGAGCGCCGCTTCCACATGCGGACGACCTCGACCGCGCGGCGCCCCGATTCTCCTCCTCACGTTGCAGCGCAGCATCTCTCAACCGCAAGAGGGCGGAACGCAGCCCAGCTCAGATCGACCGAATGGTGTGAATCACCCAGAAAGTAGTACCACGCCACCTCTCACATTCTCACAGCAAAGTGCAGGTGAAGCTTCAATGCTTCCACTTACTATACATATACAATCACGGCTTACTAGAAAACCCAGGGGCACCGCAGCTCCTGGTGATTGCCAAATCCTTTTAAGGCCTCAACATGCCTGTACCACTACGACTCATTCGACAGTCAAATTGGCTGAAAGTGACTTGTTTGATGCAGAGTAACACAAATGCTCACAACTGAAAAGGTCAATAAGAAAAAATAAAACATAAATATCACTCTCTGGACTCTACATTAGAGTTATACTTCCCATTTGACCTCTATTAGCCTTGGTCTTTTCAATAGAACGTGTTGTGATTGACCTTAAGTCAGGGGGGCGCACACACTTTTATTAATCTCTTGAAGCAACAGAATCTCTGCTGCAAATCGCAATATGGCTATGACCAATCGAGACTTGTGCATTTGAGACCTCGGCGTCTCGTCTCACGCAGTAAGTACCAGAGCGAACACTCGCAGCAGCTGAAGTAGTCACCAAAACATCCGACCGTTCACACGTCGAAGATCTAACGCAAGCCAGCGTCATTGTCTCTATAGCGTCGGACGACTTTGTCTAGGGAAATGACCTCTTACTTTTTAAAAGTTTAAGGACTCAAAACTATGTTCTGACACAGAACAATAAATCAATTTGAACGATTACATCATATCCTTTCTTTGACACGAATGCACACACGTCGGTAAACCATGTCTCTGCACCAGTCCCACTGTCAAGCTTATAAAAACACTCATTCCAGCTCACGCCAGACGAGATCACACGCGTTCAATTTCTCACTGCTGGGTAAAGCTGTCTGTCAGCCAATGGGAACACTGGGCACTGAGGAAGGTGACGGTCGCTCCGCTGGGAAGGGGTGTGTTCGTTTAGACGTTTCACATCGTAACCACTCCAATGTGTCAAAGAAAACCTGCTCTTGAAACTGTGACAAACATCCCCCGACCGCATATCTAGTCCCCTCCATATCCTGCCGACCGTGGGGGGGGGGGGGGGGGGGCAGAAGGCGCTGGCGTGACAACAGTAGATCGCTACATGCCATCGTAGGTGAAGTTCTCCATCTTCACCGTCTGTCTGATGAGCAGCTTGGATTCCCGCCGCTCCTCGTTCTTGATGGACTTGTTGATGTCCATTATCTTTTCACAAATGTATTTGTTCACTTTGGACAACCTCTGCGTGATCTCGGCGCTGTCGGCCGTCTCTTGAGACACCCGGTCGTAGAGACACTCTGCGGAAGGAGCGAGTGGGAGCAGTGAGACCACGTCAAATGTGCAACATCGCCGATCATTCAACGAATGACTCTCTCTCACCGTATCGATTGTAGAGGTGTAAAACTGGAGTCTATCTTACCTCGAACAATTTTCAGTTTGCTGGGCGACAGTGGAGGTTTGGGCAGCGCGTCTTTCTTCTTCTTGGTGGCGACTCCAGTGACACTACGGTTCTTTAAGGTCTCTGTGCCCCAGATCATGACAGCCAGGTTCTTTGTGAACTTGGAGTCTCCCTGGGTCCGCTGCAGCTGGTGCCACTTCTCCTCCTCCACCCAGATCCCTCCACCGAGGTGCACCTGCGGAGAGGACGAACCAGAGTACACAACATTTGAACTTCTGCATCTACAGTCTACTGGAGATTTATTTGTAAAATGTATAAAACTAGAATGGGCACTCGGTAGAGCGCATACCTTCGCATATCACAAGATTGGGCATTGAATTCTGAAAATGTTGGCATTAGTTGCATGCCAATTGGATAAAAGTTGACCGTGCTATGGTAAAAAGAAGATCTTGACCTTTTCATGACCTTGACCTTTGACCCGATTGATCCCAAAATCTAATCAAATGGTCCCCGGATAATAACCAATCATCCCACCGAATTTCATGCGATTCAAGAAGATGTTGACCTTTACATGACCTTGACCCGATCGATCCCAAAATCTAATCAAATGGTCCCCGGATAATAATCAATCATCCCACGAAATTGCATGCGATTCGGTTTAATATTTTTGTGTTATGCGAGTAACGCATACAAATAAATAAATAAATAAATGAATAAATAAATAAATACACAGCGATCAAAACATAACCTTCCGCATTTTCAATGCAAAGGTAACAAACCCCATTGCAGCCACCCCACTGTTTCATGAGCTCACGCTGTTGTCGACAAAAGAGCTTTGCTAAATGTTTTCATTGAAACAAATGTCCAAAGTATTGCCGAAACTAATTTGTCAAACAGAAACGTTTAAGTGGAGAGAACATGAATCGTGTCCATAATGATTCATGTCGCTTCAGCAGATGCTGGAGCATCAGACTTCAGAGCAGTAGTTACAGTGTTATTGTGTACAGAGCACCATTAGAGTAGGGATGGAAACTTCATCAAATCTTATTGGTGTTTAATCAGAGTTTATGCAGCAAGCGTGGGCATGATAGACGGAGACAAAATGACTGGAACTAAAAGCTACAGTTGGTAACTTTAATAGAAATAACTTCTTGTCATATTTGCTGGAACTGTCCCGTTATTATTCAAACACGTGGGACGGTCAGCGCTGCCAATAACCGCCCGTAGAGCTCGGGAACTCCAATAGTTTGTTACTGCTTATTTCTCGGCTCAGATGTTTTCCAAAACACATTTTATAGTTTTAGCTGTGAAGTTTTTTTCTCACCGGACAGTTTGTGGCACGTGATTGGATGAACCATCTGACAATCAAACTCTACTCAAGGAGAGTCAGGAGAAGCACAAAAAGACATTTTTCATTGAGAAAAGATTTTGATGATGCCCTTTTCTGATATAAATAAAGCTGGAGCATCTCACCTCTCAGTGAGCCGCCATTGTTTCTCGCCTCTCTGTCGTCTCAGACACAGCGAAAACCATGCCCGGAGCCGATTGGCCCGCGCTCTGTGCTTACTGGTCACAAACGCATTACTTGAAGCCTGATTTTCTTGCGACATGTGATCCGGCATCTCTTGTGTTATCTCGTTATCTCAGCTGGCGTTAAATATAAACCGACCGTCGCTTTACTCTTTTTGGTTCCACACTTGGAGGCATATGGTTTTAATGGAAAACATTTGCCGAGCTTTTTTCGGTGCAGTTGGGTTCAAATCCAGTTTCAACAATCTTCAATGCGACACGTCGGTGTAAAACCTAAATGGATGAGGCAGATCACAGCGTGTCATGGCGGAACGCATCTCGGCCAGCTCCCATTTAGACCAACGGACAAATCCCAAAAGCGCCACATTCACCAACCAGGGTACATAGATGAGCTCAGGCCACTGGCCGCATGTAGCCTGGATTACCTCCACTGTGAATCAGCCCCTAGCTCTCTCCACACGTCCACTGGACGTTGCATAAGCCTGCGCCAAACACTCCAAGCCGATTGCCAGCCGGGCCAGACTGCCCTGGGTTTCTAGGTGCGCTAATGCAGCAGGGGGCATATGTGACTCTCCCCTCTCTACTCTCACTGGGAAGTCTTTAGGCTCGCATCCAAACAGCTTCTCCCTGGGCAGCTAATGTGCTTTAGGCCCCCGGCCAGCAGACACGCTTTTTACTGCCCTTAAGTTAGTCAAGATTGTTTTCATCCTTCTTCCCAATTGCTCTCGTTTATCTCTCTCTCCCCTCCATCCTCCACTCTCTCACTAGGGCTAACCTGTCAGTCACTTTAAATTCCTCTCGTGCAAATAATTCATATGGGGTCCCTGACGTGGGAGAGTTCTAATTTGCAAGTGTTCTTCACGCTTGAAGTGGCTGCGGGCCCCAGAGCTTGTAGTACCAATTCCCCCCCCTGTCATGAGAGACAGGCCGCTGGTTGAGTTACAGCGGTGGGGGGGGGGGGAGTTAAGACCCCTAACAGGCTAATAAACACTGATGATGCTGACTGGGAACAATAATAATCTCCTCAACCTTGTTTACCTGCTAGGGTAGGGCAGCCAGGGTGGGGATGTGGGGGTGGGGCTGATCAACTATGACGGCGTGTTGCCAGGTCCACTGGTGTTAAGAGGAAATACAGCATTTCCTACAGACTCAAGCAACTCCCCTGAGTCACCCCCAGGCAGAGCGCCAGGGGCACAGGAGGTGGGATTGAAGGATTTGGGAGAATTCATTTGGATAATCTTTTAGTAAAAGTTGAAAGTCACTGTCTGGAATGTAATATTTGACCATATCAATTCCAGGTGTATTTAAACATAGAAGTGAAGAGGCGGACATAGACACATTCTAAAATCGATCGATATTGACATTACAAGCCAGTTTTACTGCTGACTGACAGCTTGTAACAGCCCCAGAGGACATCAGACATATGTGTTGCATGTTGGACTATGTTTGAATGCCAGCACATCAGTTGTTGAGACTGAGATGGCATCCATAAATCCTCCGTTTTTAAATTCATAGCTGGGAGGGCGTTACCCTTTTGTTTACATTTGCATTCAAGAATAAATGTAAAAATACAAGAAAAAAAAAAGAGGATGGAAAACAAAAACAGACGGGGAACATCACAGACACGACGCCACATGGAAGGTCCGGGATCAGATAAACAGGCACGTAAATAGACGACACAGCCACAGGTAATCAGGAACCACTAACTAGCCAGAGACCCTACACAGGCCGTGACAATAACTCGTGCGTATAGCGGAGAAGGCGCCACGACGGCACCTTTGCTCGACCTTCACCCATCTTCAAACTGGCCTTTTATATTGATCTTAACGACACACTTGTAAAGGGCACACTTGTGACGCTATTGCGAAGCATGCAGAACCCCTTCTGTGGTAGTTACTAGCACAGTAGGTGTCTCCAGGACCACATGTTGCCATGGTCACACACATATTGACACGGGTAAGACAACAATAAGCCACACGCTGTGGTGGCTGGCAATATAAAGAGTGCCCCTCGTATCCAGTGAGACGTACCTTCCCATCGTTGCAGGTGTATACTGTTCTGGGGGAGGGGGAGTAGCTGGAACTGGTGTTGGCTTCTTCTCTGCATGTCTCCTGGGCCTCAACAATGGGTTCAACCACTTCAGCCTTGATTGTCTGAGTGCCATTGTCATGCATAGGCTCTAGAGATACAGTGGACACATTTAAAATTATTGAGACACAAGATGAGGTTAAGGTCAAACGCCACGAGTAGTCAAGTTTTAGAGTAGAGGATGACACTCAAATTAGAAGAGAGGTCTGGAGAAGCATGTGACCATGAGTTTTCTGGTCTTACCACTGGTCGGCTGCCCGCCTGCTCATCCGTTTGCTTCCCTCCTTCAGTCTAGAGTGAGCTGCCTTGTGCCAGGCAGTTATTTTAGCCCAGTTACGAAGCTGGCATGGTGGCTGACACCGCTGAGCTCCAATGTAGCTGATGAGTTTTAATATCAGTCAGTCCCCTGCACAACAGCACCCCAGGGTGCTCTAATCTTAAGCGTGTCCATTAGTTGGTCCCACTAGGCACCCCTGTTCAGATATACATGGGAGCTGAGCTTAACACAAGCATCTGGCAAAGCTTGACTTTGCAATGACACCACTTTTATTACACTTAAAGTGTCTTTTATTCAACTTCATGTTCAGGACTCACTACTACTTTACTATTGCTGGATACAAAAAGGTATTGTTATATATATTACAATATGTTCTGTATGGTTACTCTCATTATAAGTCCACTGTAAACTTAAATAGCAAGCCAAACTAAATCAGCCTAACTCAAAGTTGATCTACTTTAGTTCTATTTATAACTTTCTGGGTGTATCTGGTTTTTAGAAGAATACACAGATTTTTAACAGCAGTCCTAAATGCACATGCACATCCAACTAAAATGCCTTTAAATGCTTCTTCTTTTGATTTTTCCTGACATAAGTGCAAACACAAGCATGTTTAGAATGTGTTACTGTTCCAAAAAATGCGTAGATCATTTTCAATGCCGAGGAGGTTCAATCATTGCATTGTGTAGACAGGGATCAGCATATGTCTACACACCAGTCCCCTACCTTTTTACAATGACAATGGCATATTCTGGCTTTATAGAGGGTACTTTCTAAGATTAGAAAGCTGAATTGTCATTTTCAAAACCACAATTCTTGAAATGACTGAATGTCTGAGGTTACGAATACACTTTGTGGGATACACAGCAGTGATTTGCGTGTTGGGTGTGCATGCCCCTTGTCTCTCACCGCTGCCCAGTCTCATGAGAAGTACGTCTTGCAGCCTTCTGTTGAAGTCCCTCAGTTCTTTGACTTCTGTCAGCAAGCTGCCATATTCCTTCAGCTTCTTGGCCTGCTGCACCAGCTGCCTGCGGGTTCTCTCCAGCTCCTGCTGCAGCCTCCTCATCTCCTCCTCCTGTTGCCTGTAGCTATGAACCAGCTCCTCATACAGGACTCTGGGAACCACGGCCGTAACTACCCCGGACACACAATCCGTGTCCACCTCCAAATGCTGTTGTTGTTGTTGTTGTTGTTGCTGCTGGTGATGATGATGATGCTGATGCTCTGCCTCCATATCTTCATCTTCGTCGTCTGCATCCTCTCCCTCCTCGGCCAGCCGGTCCTCGTCCAGATCCTCTTCGCCCTCCACACAGGAGCTGGCTGCATTTCTCTCCAGGCGAGCCACTACTGCTGCCAGGCTCTTGGAGGAGTTGGAGAGGGGGCGTCCATGGTCCTGAGACGGGGCCTGAAGAAAGCAATAACTGTCAATTTAGGGAACAAATTGGAACAAAACATTTTGATAGCTTGAAAGTTGAACATATGAACAACATTTTTCACAGAACTCACAAATCTCTTTGCGGCATCAGTGACAAAGTACCCTTCATATGTGACAAACAGCTCAACACTTTGAAGGCCAGACAGATCACACGTCAATCTAAACAGGACACGACAGACTGCAAACACTTTGTTGAGACTGTGCAGATCTCATGAGGAACTGGGAGAAGAGGAGTCACTGAGTTCTTTGATGAGCCGCTCAGAGGATTTGTCTGTGAAAGGGCAGCTGTCCAGAGTGCTGAATTTGTGTTAATCCAGCATATGGTAAAAATAGCATGGGGGATTTTGGGTGCCAGCCAAGTTTATGGAAATGTGACATTGTATCATGAATAGATATATTTAAACATAAGACTATTTAGGTGTAGGCATCAACATGATACACGACACACATGTGCCCACACTGCTTTTTTTGTCTATGGGCAAATATATTTAGGGTCCTCACTGACACAACAAAAGTTAGTTAAAGTAATTTAAATGGGATACTTTGTTTGTGCCTGATTTTATCTACCAATTTACACTTTTATTTTACTAATGGCAGCAGGATCAAGAGGCAGTGTGATTAAATGTCATGATACTGGTCACTGATCATTGTACAAACTCCCAAATAACACAACTAATCTAGGTGAGCCTACCTTTTTATGCCTGAGTGGCATTCTCTCCTCTCCAAAATTGTTTTCGATACAGTTTCCTGAATTCTTGATGGACATCTTGGGAATTTTCATCTTCTTTTGCATTATACTGTCTTCAAATTCCTCTACAGTGTCTGTGAAGTGCAGAAACAGAAGCAAGAAGAAACTCATAAAAGTTTCCCAAAAAGTTGGATTGGATTTTCAGAAAACCTTCAAAGTACCTGCGGAACTATTTCATCCATTTGTCCAACTAGCAGATGGCTTTTTGTCTCTCCATTCTGCTAGATTAAAACCAACTTTAGCACTCTTTAGAGTAACATATCTGCACAGTGTCGCGATACAAATCGTCCCCCGGCTGTAGCGCGCTTCAAGCCGTGAAGGTGTCAGATCGGACCGCAGCCCACACGATTAGCGATGCGGCTAGTTAGAGAAACACCACCGTAACTGGAGAGCTAGCGTGAAGAAAATCATTCCACTTGACGCGCCGTCATGAAACAGCCATGACGTTGACATGTTGTCCCCATTAACATCGGAGACACAGCGGTGACCGCAGCACCGCAGCACCGCGTCCCCGCTCTGCGGCACACACACACACACACACTGACAGATAAAGCCGGCTAATGAGCTAACCGCAACCCGCCGGAGCTAGCAGCCTGCGCGCCTACACTCACAAACATCTGCATAATCGATAACGGCTCCACCGCGGGGCTGTCACACGCGTCCGGGGTGTAGCGACCCGGCTCCGCGTCTTGCACGCCGCACAACGAAGCGCCGCGAGCGCGAACATGCTAACGCGCTAAAGCGAACACACGCCAAGCTAGCGAGCGTTAGCTCCGTGTTGTAAACAACCGTTGTGACTGGCTAACGTCGCGTGCCACGTATTTAGCGAGACAAGCGGCGCGACTATATCGAAACAAGAGAGACAACTCTTGAGGGGGAGGGGGGGACACGACAGCCCGAGTGTGAACACAGTTTGTAAAAGCACTGACGAGAAGACATGGCGGTCTACCAAACTTATCTTAGCACGTCTAACTAGCTTATCTAGCTAGCCACCCGCCGAGGACGTTGTTGTGGCGATCGGTGTCAGACTCCAGCTGATCGCGTCCTGACATATCGGACAAAAGGACTTTTGCTTTGACACCTGGACACGTTTCGCTGCACGTCAACGTTACTCGGTCGGACGGAGAACAAACGCCATGCAAAATAGAACCGCTGATGGGTTATAAGAGGGCAACTTACCTGCAAGGGCAAAGATCTGTGCTTCGCACGGCTGGCCTGCGCTGCCATTCTCTTCAGTTCTGTGAACCAGATACACCTTCTGATTATCAAAATCTGTTTTGTGCAGAGGTCTGAAATCTTCGACACTTGAAACGGGCAACGCGTAGCACATGTCGTCTTCAAAGAATCGGACAAAAGCATACATTGTTTATTTCTCTTTGGTCCTGCACTTTGGATATGGTTGACAGTTTTTCCTCACTAAGTATTACAAAAATATATACACATAAGGGGGTTGGGGGTGGCGTCTGCGCTCGGCTAGTCTTGCCTGGTCCACATCATCGGGGTTGATCGTCCAGGCATAAGTAATAGACATGTAACTTTGCCGTTGAGACATGTTCAGATGCAGAAGTATTCAACTTTTTATATGCACTGATATATTTGCGTCATATTTGGACAACAATCCTCCCGTGCACCTGTGGTGTACATATACTATTGAAAAGGCTTTACATTTCTCGCAAATTTAAACCAAGAAATGCAAACTTTAACATATTCAAATATGATATGATATTTTTAAGGTTTTTTTTAGGCGATTTAGCAGGATATTTCAGACGTCCAGAGTCCTTCCTTTTATAAATTAGACACCCATCACCTCTCACTCTATCTCCTAAGAAACTCCCATTGTTTCAGGGAACTGCAGCGAGATGACCCGGATGATGACCTGCCTGGTCAGATTGCATTGGTCTCTGTGTGCTTTCATGTGTTTCCCGGTGTCCACGTTTCATCTGCTCCTTGTATCACAACAGAAAGATTTAAGGCCAGCTGACAGAAATGAACTCTTTGTTATTGTAAGACAGCCAGGTGGTTATAAACACAGGATGGATTTCTCTCAGTTATTACTCTAATGGAGAGCACCACAGTCGATAAATGACACTAACAATTTCGTTCTGCTTCGGCTGCTGTAATTGAAAAGTAACTGATGCAGAACTATACGGAGCATTTCTTCTTCTCTGATATTTCGTTTCATAGTTTCAGGCATTTAGTTAGTTATGATTAGGCCTGTTTCAAATGCTAGCTTCCCCGAGATGTTTGTTCACTGTGCTGTGTGAGCGGTTCCAGAGTCTGTTCGATGTATACAAGATAATTTAAAATACAAACAAACAAAAGTGATCACAGTAAGTCCCAGATCATTATAACAGTCATTTAATGTCCATTATTGGAGCAGTATTCTGGGCTGGTTTGTTTGTTAAATCTTCAAAGCGATGATTTTGATTCCAGAGACTAGCTCTTTTCTGAGAAGAAGCATCACGATCAAAATGTAACATTCATATATATTTCCAGAAGCTATATTTCGCAACATGCTTTATACATGGTATTATTAGAGTTCTTAAGGCTGTGCCATGGTCATTTATAATACATCTCTGCACTGATACTTCGACAGAGCCCCACAAACTGTAAGAGGACTGAGATTTGAGCAGCTTCTCAACAAGTCTAACAAAGGATTACTGCTAATCTAAGCTTCTGCTCGATGGCCCTCCTGTCCTCACTCAACGTAAGGCCGCTCAGTTTCTAGAACTCTTTGTCTTTGAAGTGGCAAAGTGTTTAAAGGAGAACCCCACGATGTTGCTCTGGCAGGTTCAATCAAAAAGTTTCTCCTTTAGCTGTAGGTGCACCACCGATTGGAGTCTGCCTGGAGACACAGTCAAAGTTGAGCTCAACCAAATTGATTGTTATATTACAGATATTTATGAATGTGAGACCGTACCCCAGCCGCCCTCTGAACATGTATACTGTAAACTCACCAGTCATGATCACCTGTATTGTTGCCATGTTATTACTGATCGCATAATTTCAATTTCTGGGACTCTTTCTAGGGCACTCACTGCACATCACGTCAGCGTCTGTGAGAACTATTTTTCACGCAGCAGAAGTCTCACAACTTAACCCATGTACTCCTTTTTCCTCACTTTAATTAACTCGTAGCTACGTTGCTCCGCTTCACTGCTGAGCTCTCTTGTTCGGCTTCAACCAGGTCACAGTGCTTCAATGCACGCAACAGAAGGTGTACAATTTTATATGAAAATATGTAATTTGACACTGCGGCACCTACAACATGTAATTATAGAGAAGTTGGTGCCACTTTCCTTTGAGTAATAAATTACCTTTAAATTTCCAAAAAGCTATTAATTCTTAACACTTTAAATATCAGTTCAATGCTTTGTGTCCATTGTTGTGTGTTGCCTTTTAATTTATTAATCCAATCCGCTCTTTAAAAAAAAAAAATTACTCAAGCACACAAAAGTCACCCTGACTTATTTTAAACTATTGGCTCACTGATGGGCTGAAGATACAGTGATTCATTCAAAGTGAGGGAATAATAATTATTATTTTTCTCTATCGGGCGAGTATATTGGGTAAAGGGTAGAGTCAGGACAGAAGCCAGACATCATGTCCTGCCTATTAGCTCCACACTGCCAGGCTCATCTATCTTTATTGGTCATCCATTAGCCTGTATTAAAGGGAGACACGGGATAATAGCAGTAATGATGCTGATGATGGAATTAGACTGCGGGTACACACGTCATCATTGCGGCGTTGCGCCTGGAATCATAAAGCGTTCCCACTGACAAACGCACACATAGATAGCTGGATCCGAAAAAAAACCCCTTTATTCCTCCGTTAAGTGCACATGCATGAATGTGTGCCACTGACAAATATAGCGAGAGAGAAGAGAACCGGATGGCGTCTTGCGATTCACAAGACCGAGGGTGTGTGCTTTGCCTTAACGGCGCGTAGACAGCCAATCTAAACGGCGGCACCTGTGCCAATCTGCAGGATGGACAGATGCTGGTACAGGTGTGTGCGTGATGAGGGTTGGCAGGGGCGGGCACCAGCCTGAGCGGCATGATCACACACACAACACACACGGACAAAATGATGATGCCAGGCATTAGACAGCTGGGATGGAGGGATCATTAAGGCAACTTTCTGGAAAGATGCTCCCAAGATCAGAAGAGCACCGAGCAAAATGAATATACGGGTGTCTGGTTCCAAGATGACGGATTCAGAGGAGCGTAAACGTCTTTTATGGGCAACGCGCCACCGCGATCAATCACAAGTGTTTACAGTCCGGGGTAAAACCGCTTTCCTATTTCGGTTGAAGGCACGTCACCAGTGTTTCTCTTATTATGCCTCTTAATTAGCTGCGCATGAATTACTAATCAACCATGAAGAAGGCATTCACCAATTTAAAAAGTGATAGCCCATGAAATGAACAGCACAGTCTCATGCAAGCACATCAGCCACTAATGCTGCAGGGCCTAAATAACAGACCTTTGACTGAAAGAGAGAGAGGCAGAAAGAAAAAAACATGAAGCACACACACACACACACACACACGCACACACGCACACAGGAGCAAACATTATTGTGTCTAAATCCCTAATTAAGTTTTCAGAGTGGTATCGGCACAGGCTCTGCCACCATGCTGTGTGTACTCAGTGATCCACCCACGAGATATTGATCTTCCTCATAAGGAAGATAATGGCCACCAGAGAAATACTGATCATATTTCAGCACCAGTCAATTCAGTTCATTAGGGCCGCTCTCCCTCCAACTGCGCTCTTGTATTGATCTTGCCCCCGTCACTAGACTGTTATTCCCCGCTAACTAGATAGGGAACTCAGAAAACTGTCATTTATACAGCGGCAACGGCAAGTCGAACAATAGATACCGGGAACAAACAAGCACAGATACATAACGAATATTGCCCCCCCCCTGTGTCAGAGCAGCACGGACTCCTCCCCTCCCCCCCCTGTGCCCATTTGAAGTTGGCATCAAATGTCACACACGACACAAGAAATCCCAAGAGTATCAAAGCTGTCCCTTGGTTCCAGAGACATTTGTGTGTGCCTTTAACACCCTTGCCACCGTCTCCTCTCCTCTAATCTCCACTTATCTGGCAGCCAGGTGAGCTGCTGCACATGGCTGGTGGGCAGGCTTTGGTCGGTGGGAGTACAGCTCATCTTAATGGTATTTCTCCCCCTTTTCCTCCTCTTCCCTTTGCTCCTCTTTCCCTTTCCTCCGGGCTGGCTGTCACAGAGACACGGAGGCAGCCAGAGAACTTCTCATTGCGGCTGTAGCTGACAGCGGGGAGCCACTGGGATTGTTCGAGCGACCACAGCCGCCCGTCATGCAGAGGGGCGGCCGGGCTCACAGGTGCACAGCATCTGACAGATAATAGCAGATAAAACCCAGGCTGCCCAGCTCGCTCCCCGCTAGGGGATGGGCGACCCATGGTGGTGGGGTGATGGATCAGATGGGGGGGGGGGGGGGGGGCAGACTTACACAGACCCACCTCACACACACACACATGAGTCAAGGACAGACAAAGTCACAGATCTCAAAGATCCTCCACAGAATCCTTCATGCAGCTTACTGTAAGATTGATTCTGAGCTTAATACAGAGCTGGCTCTGAAAAAGCACATCAAGACTCAGCAGTCGTCTCATTCGTTTATTTTTTCCATTATGCGCTGCTCTTTTATTAATCTTGTTTTAATTTCCATTGAAAAAGCTGCGAGTCCCCGACGTACAATAAAAATCTGTTCATGCGACAGAGCTTCTATTTTTCTTTTTTACCCTCACTCTATTTCATGTTTTTAATCATCTCCAAATCAGCTTCACATCTCGGCGAGCAATATCTAAACTCCAGTGAGCAAAAAGCGAAAACGTTTTCATCTGTTTGAGGTAAAATAATGCTGACGCAAAAAACGATTCAAATCAGTGGTACATCTGTGGCATCTCCTCTGCCAGCTAATGGGACAACAGGAGACAGTCTATCTGTCACTTCTCAGACACATTTAGTTCTGTGGAGGAGAAAACAGTCAAGACAAATCAGGCAATCAGATGCCGAATGGCCGGAGACACGGAGCCTGACAACAGTCCACACCTTTGTTGTCACTGAGCTGCCGCCTCAAAGAGACACGCACAGAGAGAGAATTTAAGGTGCAATTTGTCCTGTTCCATGAATAAAAGGGACTAGAAAATGTGTATATATAATATAAATATATGTATATATCTTTATATACATATATATATATAAACAGTATATATATATATATATTCACAGTTTTACAATATCTGTCAATACCTATGAATCTATAATTATCCTCCAGGGCAGAAGACCAAACACTGTTTTGGACAAATATTTCTCAAAATCTCAAAATCTAATATAAGAAAAGGTGCATTGTTGGAAACAAACATGTGAATTGGCCTGTGGACATCTGTATCGCTCCTTGGTTTCCAATAGAAGTCAGTGCAAAGTCACACACACACACACACACACACATAGACACACACACAGGGTGGCATAATGACTTTACTGAATTTAATGGCTTGGGTTCAAGCGTCTGCTGTGTTGAAGCTTCCTGCAGAAAGACCGATGCTGCTGTTCTCTAGGTGAACCTGACGGCTGATCCGCCAGTGAAAGCAGGGCAATTATAAGTAGAATTTCCCTGCGGGAATCAATAATGTATAACATTTGTATTTATACATACAGTCCTCTACATACACACCCATTGGGCGTACACGCTCCACACTTATAGCTGACAGAAGGGCCGAGGCACAGACTGAGGATTGGCTGATAACGACCTTGACCATGGCAGCAATGAGTATCTCCTGGCAACATACACCTGCGCAGAATATTTTCATCAGAACAATTTCGCAGAGTGACGGGTTATCATATTAACAATTCATCTTAGCGGTAAAGCCCGATTATTAGGAACGGGTATTGCCCCGATGCTCCTATATTTAGAATTCTGCAGGCCCAGAAGCAAAGACAATGCAATAACAGAGTGGTTATTTAGAAAGACCACACACACACACACACACACACACACACACAGTCCAAAAACTCAATCCACCAGCCATAACACAGAGAAAGAGTGGCATCAACCTCTATTATCTAGTCCCTATGCTGCGAACACAAAAGGCTCCCTGGAACAAAAATCCAATCAGTCCTCTCTAGGAGGATTTGCTCCACAGCAGTGCTCGGCAACACCGGTGGCTCTGCTGGTGACAAAGAAATAATCTCAGAGCCCACAGCCTGTTTACTGCCTTCATCACATCGCCCTTTTACAAAGAGGACAGACAGTCAATGTTTCTCTGTTGTCATTTACTGTCCTCTGAGTCTCTCTCTCTCTCTCTCAGTTGACTGTGTGTACAGTGTGTGAAATTACCGTATTGGCAACGCAGGGAATATTTACTCGAAGCATTAGCAATATATGCTTGACGTTTAAAAAAAAAAAACCTTCAGGCATATAGGCTAGAGAAAAGGTTTTGAATATTTGTTTAATCGAAATATTGTGATCAATTAAAAAAAAAAAAAAAAATGCAAAAAACATCATGCATTCTCAATTCATTATATTGCAAGCCTTTTATTTCTGATTGATGATTTGCTGATTTTAACTCAAATATCCTTAAGAAAATATCTCTCTAAATATAAAAATAATATGAAAAAAAAATACTAGTAATATATTGAAATTACTAATTAACTCTAATTAATTAAAACAAAACCTAGGTTTCCTGAGCCTTTTCAACACAAAAGCTGTTATAATTCTTTTTTTTTTTACTTGGTCTGAAATAATATTATTTTTTGAGATAGGTTTTTTTTTTTCTTTAGCTAATAAAAATAATAAGAAATAAAATATAAAAAGCAATATATTTCAGTTGATTGATAATGAATCCAAAATGCAGCATTTTTTTTTTTTTTATTGCACATTACAGAAAATAAAGAACTTTATCACAATATTCTAATTTTCTGAGACAGTCCTGTAATGTAAATATTTTCAAGATTGTGCCGACCCTTCCATCGGGTTCCTATCTCTCACAGTCCTCCGTTCTTCATCTCGTGAATTGTTCACACTCGTTCTCCAATCATTAGCCTGCTGCTGCTTATTTAGCCACGCTGCTGGGAAGCCTTTAACAAAATCAACTGTAAAAAACTCAATCTGAGCCAATGCAGCCCTCTCCCTTCGCATCCTTCATCTCCTTCCTTGTTTAAATTTTGTTTTTAACCACATCAAAATGGAGGCAAAGTCGCCAATAATGAAGAGGAGGGAGATAAAATATGCAAATTCACAGACAAAGGCTATAATTAGGGCAATGATAGGAAGTGTTGTTTTCACAGCTGCTAATTTACACAAAGGCCTGCCTGATCGTATTTTTTCAAACACATAATGTTCTTCTCGGTTTCTTCTCTCTCTTCTTCCCTCCCTCCCTCCTCTCAAGGTGCAAAGCCTTCTGCTCGACTAAAAACAAATCTCTGCAGCTCTCCAGCCCGAAGCCAGTCAACCCCTCAGTGACCGAGACACCCAGAGATTTCTATCAGCTCAGGTATGTACCACATGCCTGGGTGGTGGGCAGGGGGCTGCGTACAGGTTGTTGAAGACCTCTCCACCTTGCCCGGGCCAACTCCCGAAAGCACAAGGGAAGAATGTGCAAGAAGCTCAAACTTGAAATGCGACGTGATGTTCAACTCTTTGCTATGTAAAGATATATATTGGAGTAATGTCCGCCTGAGCTTCTCTGTGCTTTGTTCACATAGGCTGGCCATGTGTGTCTTTTAGTGGGTGTTAGTGCACGTGTGCCATGCTGTCATATGGGTAGAATACATGGAACGATGGTCAAATGAGGGCTTTGTGAATGAGTGGGTATCGGTCAGGAAGATCAAGATCGGCTGATGAAAGTCTTTACAGTTGGACAAGAAAGAAACTGGAACACACGAGGGGTTGACTTTCCTTTTTACTGCAAGGATAAGGAAAAGAAAGATTAATGTTCTGACACAAACGTCTTTTCTTCAAAGTCATGTGTAGAAGGTGACACCACAAAGAGTCTGAATATTCTCCCAGTGTTTCATGAAGCAGGCATGAGGGGGACTCACCACTACACTGTGACAGAACTCTGTGAGTCCAATTTGCAAGAGGACCGAGAAAAAGTGCACGATATTCAAAACAACAGCACCACCGCCACAAAGACATAAATACATGATGTATCACGATATTGTTTGGATGGCTGCCCAGAGACTTTCATCTGGAGAAATGGAAGCTATTAAATGGCTGAGAGGAGGCCCAGGCCGGTGCATTGTGTAAATTAGAGAAAACTCTGTTGACCCCACGTTCACACTGCAGACTATTTATCTCGAAGTAGTCCCCGTTTTCAGAGACGTATTATGCAAATGAGAGGCACTGTTGTTAATGCTGATGCTTCCGAGAGAAAGCGAGGCTCATGGGAGTCAAACATTTAATTCTCCCTGAACATACAGAAAAACGAGAACAACGAATATATCAGTTTTGGGTTTTACAAGCAAAAACAATGTTTTATTTCAATTTCATTTGATTTATTTAGTCTGAGTTTGGTGCTTGTCTCGTTTTTTTTATCAACCATAATCCGTTTGGTAGGCAGATAACTCATTTGTGGCTAATGGCTAAGCTTTCTGCAATAACAACCAAACCAATTTTCACGGCTCCTTAATTTCCAAATGGTGTGTTTGTTTTATTAACTGGTGCTCCTCCTGGAAATTTGAGCAACTGTAAATGTCATCCAGGTAAAAAAAAAACATCTTTCCCAAACTGTGAAATAGATCATAAATGTTAATTTGGCTGAATGTCAGAGTTGAAGCCTAATGCAAGAAGATAAAGTACTAACTTGACATCCACATTGTGACTGTGTGTCGACTAGAACTGGCTATCAGCTCCTGCGGTGTGTAAAGTAAATGTACTTGTGAGAGTAAAGATACTAACTCAACCAACCACCACCACTGTTGGTTCAATTTTGCACTATTTAGCGGTGCTTTTATTGTTTGTGTATTCAATGCATCCACTGAACACCCCACTGGACTCATGAAAACTAATAGATGGAGCCATTTCTTTAAAATATGCATTGAAATTGAAGTTTTTCCTGCTTTAATGTTTTTTTTATCAGCCCCCTGACTAGGGGGTTGTCAATGGAAAAACTAAGGCAGGAATAATTATGATTGCGATCAAAAGCTCCATAATATATGTGTTCATATTATGCGTATACTCACACACTCGCGTGCTAAACGTTCATATTTCGACATGAAATATTCAGACGCGGCATTTGATTGTGAGCAGCAAGCCGTGCACAACGTGACCTCTGCCCTCATATGTACAGCGTTTTTTTGTCAGGAGAGCGGAGCAGGAATCACAAAGCCTGGCGGTAGAAAGAGAGGCTCGAATAAAGAGTATTTCTTCTCTGTTCTGACAGAAGCAGCGGGGAAATCGAGATACAATAAGAGAAGTGATAGAGTGAGGAAGACGAAAGTGAGAGAAGAGATCTGAGAGCCGCCCATTATCTTCACGCTGGTTCATCGCTTGAGTTGAGACACACACACACACACACACACACGCTCGCGTGCACTGCACGCATCTGTGCACAAACACAAATGTGTGGTCACAAGTAACCACACGCACACACACACACACACACACACACACACACACACACACACACTCACTCAAATCTGCCCAGATCTCATGAATATGATTGACCTTTTTTTTCTCCACTGTAATGCTGAGAGCGGCACAAAGGGGAAAGGAGAAACTAAACAGAGGCAAGCAGAGTTAATTTAGAACAACACATTACTGGGTGCTGACTGCAGATATGAAAAAGGACAATCTAATCGATAAACCAAAAGAATGACAATGGCCTCTCCAATCAATGTCGGCACCCCATTTTCTCACTGCGAAAAGACAAAGCCTTCTATGCAGGTGTTTTTGTTGCTTTGGTTTTCTGCCGCCTGCACCTATGTGTATGTGTCCATGCTTGTGTACATATGTGTGTGTGTGTGTGTGTGTACCTTGCTGCTGCTGTGGTGGAACAGTTGCCAGGACTAATCATTATTTAGTTGTGGCGGGGCTGGAAAGGTCAGCAGTCTGAAATGTCAGGCTGTGTTCAACAGGAGCCAGATGCAGCCGTGCGCCGCTCAAGTGTCCAATTAAAGAGGGCCGAGTGAGGTTTGAGTGGGTCCGTGTGCGTGGGAGGGAGTGTGCATGTGTGCGGGAAATGAGGACGAGAGAGCAAAGGGAACGCCGCGTGCTTTTGGTCCTCTTCGCCCTGCGTGCATCAGAGCTTCATGTAAAGTACATATGCACTCGATTAGACGTGTGTGAACACACGTGTAAGTGCAAATCATTTCTCAGGGTGGCTAATGAACGCCATTAGAGACAGAGGCCAACAGAGCAGCGGGGGCAGAATCCTCATCGAATCTCTCTCGCTCTCAGACACACGCAGCACGTTATAAAGCCACTTGAGCCTATTAGTTTGTTCGCACCCTGCGATTCCTCCTGCTGTCGATGCCGCGAGGACGAGACGACGAGAGGCGAGCGACGGAGGGAGGAAGAGGAGGGCGTGAGACGGAACAAAGAGGGCAGAAACAAAGGGCAACCTGATGATATCAGAGCGCAAATAAATACAGGGACGTAATGAGAAAAGTCAAATGAGCAGAGGGAAAGGCACCTCGTGGGAGGATGACACGGAGAAAGGGAGCGGAAACTCCTTTAATCTGCAGGGAGGAGAGGGTGTCCTGCCCGTGTCTCCCTATCAGAGTCATTCATCTGAACGCCTCACCTGGTCGCCATACAGCCGTCATAATAACCTTCACCGTGTTCAGTGCGTGTGTGTTCACGTGAGCGTGAATAATAATAAACAGCAGGGGCAGGATAAAATATGTATGCCAAGTTAAGAATATAATGGACTTCGCTTCAAGGCCACACGAAACAACAGCCTGAATAATGACCGGCAATAATTTACACAGCACACTGAGCTCCGTGGTGGTCAGAGGAAGAAACCTTTCAGTGAGAACTAATTGAAAGCTTTTTCCATCTTTCTAAGGTCCCTCCATGGGTGATGACCAAACCCCAAAGGAGGGCAGTTCTACTGCTGATCCATAGAGGGAGATGGAAAGTAACATAAAGATGTATTTAGAATAACTGAAGAGGATAGTCATAGTGACTGTAACCATTTCATTTTAACAGGGCCTTTTATTATCACCCGAGTAAAAACGTTGCAGCAAAAAAAAGAAGAAGACTTCATTCAGTATTTATCAGGTTGTCGTGCCCACTTTACATTCATTAAACTTAATACCAGGAGTTTTTTGAACGTGTCATAATACTGATCCCGCTGCGTGAGCTACCGGAGCAAACAACACCATTTGTGACACTATTAGATATTTCTATCTCGTTCATCTTAATGCCTGTCATTGAGTTCTATGTCCTACACACATCTATTTTAGGAAAGCAGGATCACCAGAAACTCCTTCAGCTCAGGCAGCGGCTGGAGGGACGGGAGGCACGAGAGAACCAGAACCAGGACTTTGTCTGACCCCACTGCTGTAATCTGAAGGGTTTTCAAAAGGACTCGGAAACACGACTGCTTTCGGTCCAAGTTCATCGCGGTTCTCCGAGGGAACGTGGAGCGCTTCAGTTTGTTGCTGCATTCTGGATAACCAATTAAAAAGACGGCCACGTCAAAATAACCTTGGTGCGTGCAGCAGCTCTGCAGCGCATTCAGATCCCTTTAATGTTTGTGTTGCATACCATTTCATTTAAGTTTGATTGTTTTTTTGCCACCAATTTAATCATTCTAACGAGGCCCTGCACACAGAGACCTCGGAGGCAGCAGGAGCTTAAAGGGAAGTCACACTTCCTGTGACTGTTCACTTAACAAAAAAAGAGTGGTGGAGTACAGTACAGTGGTGGAAAAGCACGACATTTTTCTTTATTTCATATTAATTATCTGATTTATTTGATAATAATAATTTAGGATCGGAAAATATATAAGCATTTTTGCTTCTACCTTTTTAGTCTTTCTGCTTCATATATTGTATAGAATACTATTATATTGTATTACAATGATTGACTGAATAAAATACACAACAAAAATACACAACAACAATGGACTACCCAAAACGTTGTAAAAATCCAGAACAATCCTTGAAATTGTCTGTTATAGATATACCATTTATAATCTGATTGTTAAACGTTATTTTGGTTGATAATCTGTAAGAAATATTGCCCTTTTTTCCAGTTTGAGTATCAGACACAAAGAGCAAATGCCCAGCGAGTGGTGGAGAATGGCTAGAGTTCGTCCTGAGTAGAGCACATTTGGCATCCCATTTGGAGTTTACCAACCTTAAAGCATCAAGAGAAATACCCTCAGCTCTAATGAGACAAAGACAAACAAGTCAACCACCAGTCAACCAATGCCTCAAACAGAAAACATGAAGCATGGCGATCGCAGCATGACGGAAGGGAGAAGAAATCGGAGGACATGTGTGTGTCAGTTCTTGACAAGTCCATCAGGAAGGGGGTGCTCAATACGTCGATCGCGATCGACCCGCCAGTCGATCGCGGCGTCGATCGTTGGTAGGCGTAGTGACATAAGATTTTAAAATTTTCCCCCCGCCCCTGTCACTTCTCTCGAGCCACCACACAGCAGCGCAGCATGTCATCTCTCTTCGTGTCGCGTTAACTGCCCTCTGCCCCCGTCAAACAACTCTTCTCTTCCGCGCGCGGTGGGTGAGCACTTACCCCCCCCCCCGTCGGTCGATCGCCTTGACTTGGTCACATAATAAGTAGCTCGCATGCTGAAAAAGTGTGAGCACCCCTGCTGTACATTAACACTTTCTAAAAGGTCAGTTTCATGCAGATGAGTCGTTGGACACATGCACACAGGTGAGCAGATGATTCTCATCCTCCCCTGATGTCTTTCTCTCACCGGACCACACATCCCAGCTCTTTCTTTCCCACCGTCAGGGCCCAAGAAACAGCTGCATATAAACTTGCTAGATTAACCCGGTCTCCAGGAGCATCACACAGGCGTTATTCTAATCAAAACATATTAGATCAACCAGATATTTTAGGCATATGGATCTCTGTGTCCTCCTCGCCAACCCATCTGTTTCTCCTCCCCACGTTGTACCAATTTCTCCTCGCCTTCAGAGACTGGTATCGATTTATAAGTGTGAAACTAATTTTGTTTCCAGTCAAACCTGGAGCACGATATGCGTCTGAGGTGTATATTAAATATTCAATATATAATATATAATTCCTCTCACAAACACTAAACATGGTCACGTACGACACACTGTACATGTAAGATGCTTCCTTTCACAAATACACACACATTACTACTGTTTGTATACAATAGTGAAACATATATTTGAGACTGTTTGTATGTTACTCAGCTGTTTCAGTCGAGGGATAGCATTTTGGAAGTAACATTTTTGAAGTGCACATCAGAGGTTTTTTCATGTTGTTGGTGTAGCACCATGAGATATGTTATGTCATATATCTTGCTGATTTAATACCACTCTGTCCATTTGTTAAAATGTACTTTAAATGCGTTTTTAAATTAATTCATGTGTCCGATGTTTGTCACCTGTGTACATACCAACTGTGAAGGGAGGAAAGTGCTGGTTGACCCTTTGGAAGAGAGCGCTGTCTCTTTAAGAGAGGTGTGATGACGAGGTGCAGTATGCAGGCTGAAGACAAAACAATTTTATGCTTGTTTTAACCGGGAACTTGTTGAATAAAAGTTGCGAAACAGAAGAACGACGTGTTCCTCAACAGTTAATTTAAGGGTGCAACATTTGCAATACATCATAGGACATGCTCATGACATGGCTGCAATAATGCATGTGAGAGATTTATAGAGTTGTGTTCATGGGTTTAAAGTGTCTGCTGTATGTGTCTGTAGAGCATGAAGCACGTCAGTGTTGTTTAAGCTCCCACTTCAGGATTTTTTCACAGCACAAGCACAATGTTATCTGCGCATCCTGAAAGCAGCTTGTAACCCGTTTAGCATTTAGAAGTAGAGAGAAACACAGCGGAGGCTTCACTGGCATGTTCCTGTCAACCCCACAGAATGCCAGGCCAAAAACATGGGAAGAACATGGATGCTGGGCTTCCTGTGGGAGCATCAGAGTGCAGTTGTACACCAGTGGGTGTGGAAGGAGGGAACCATAAGTGAAGTCTTAAGAGCTCTGGGACTTACCAGTGTTGGTGATGGTTAACAGGTCGAGACGCCGTTGTTGCTGGAAAATAAGGAGAGAAGCAAGTTAGACAAATGTCATCAATTACTATATTGCGTGACTCAATCTTGTGTCGTTTGCTCAGTAGTACAATCTTTTGCAGTAGCTTGACAGCACTTCAATTCACCGTTGCTAATTATTTCTGGAAGTTATTTATTTAGAACATTTTAAGATGAATACCGGCTGAGTTGAACAAAGCTGTAGTGCAATGTTCAATGTCTAGATCTACAAGCTTGTACAAACTATATTTTTAAACTGGTTTTCTCACTCGCGCACGTGTAAGTATGTTTGAAAGAGTGCGCAATTTTATACTTGATGCCTCCAGCAGCTGAGAAGGAGTCTAGAGGAGGCGCTATGGCTCTTTAACCTGCTGCCTCCACCCCCCCCCCCCCACCCACACACACACACACTTGAATGTTGAGCACTGCAGTAATCAACACCTCAGCCTTCCTCATCTACTAGTCCCTCAGGAGAGAAGATCTTCACATCCTAGGAAAGGATGAAGGGTTTCTGTGTGTGTGTTTGTGAGTAGGTGTGTGTGTGTGTGTGTGTGTGTGTGTGTGTGTGTGTGTGTGCATGTGTGAGACACAGTATGACTAGGTCACAGTCAAAGCCAGCTTGACCAGACCCCATTAATATTCAAACACCATGCTAACCAGTTGCTGAGAGGGATAAGCAAAGAGACTCTCACATGCTCCTTCTCTACTCACATACAGTGATGCCTGGAGTGGGACTTTCTGATACTTCACACTTGTATTTTATTTAATATGGTGCAGATGCTCTTACTCTCTTACTTTAAGTGACTTAAAATATACAATATGAGTGGAAAGGGCACAACCATGAAAACGCTTCAGTTCAACAACATTGAAGCAAAAACAAAGAATAGAGACAAAGTGTTCTGACATTGTTTCTCTAATTAAGATAAATAATCAGTTAAAAGTAAGAAGGGAAGATCTGTAGAGGTTATCTTAGGGTTTGGTTTGTGGTGTCTGTTGAAAGTTCAACGGATGTAAATTGACTTCTAGCTAACTCTTGTGCGATAACTTTTATTCATAATTTCCTTCAAATTGAAGGAGTAATTATGTGATTCGGTCTTGTATATCTGGAGGTTTTGTGCTGCACAGATTTAAGAAAAAAATGTAAAGAAACGCTTCAGTCAAAACAGTCACGACGTCCTGAGATTTAGTCCTTAGGCTCAAGATCTCAAGCTCCAAAGACACTGGATCCTTGGCCTCAGTAAATTAACGTTGACAGTGGAATGCCCCTTTATATTTATAATATGGAGAATAATGCATGATTTAAAATTTAAATTGATTACATGTTTAATTTGTTTAAATGTAAATACAATATGTCTATAGTATATATTGTATAATGTATTTAAATGTTTTACTGAATTTAATTAAGATTGGCAAGCGAGTAAGAAACTAACATCTAAGTTGTTGAGAAGGACAAACTAAATATATTTTATAAAGTTGCAAAATGTGGCAGAAAAGGTGGCGTGAGAGGCTTTTTGGAAAGTCTTCAGTCCAGTACCAAAAAGGGGCGAATGATACTTGTGACCGAGAGAAGGTCATTTGAACATGCAGGTGCTGGAACAGAAACAAGGTGCTTCCTGAGTGCCACAACGTTAGAATTAGTCAGATAAGAAGGTTTCTTGTATTTTAAGCACCGTCTGCGCAACCATAAATATATGGTTCTCGTGTGTTGTGTGTGTGGAGGAGGAAGAGGAGGAGGAGGAGGAGGTGTGGATGCTGAGGCGGGTGACCATGTTAGCAGTAGAGGTCACTGTGACAACATGAGACACAGAGCCACAAGAGCGAGATCAGAGGGCTCCACGACACACACACACACACACACACACACACACACACACACACACACACACACACTAACAGCTACTACCCCCTGCCGCTGACTCTCATTTATATATGAAGCCGCAGCAGGAATTAATATAAGAATATAAGAGAAACATTTACACCACTATACAGAGGATGCATTGATTGATGTCACCATTACACCCACAACTAGACTGGAAAATACGACACGACAAATATTTCTTTAGCGTAGAAACCACCCACCAGTGAATTAAAATGTTTTCAGCAAAACCACCTCTGTCAATCAGTTAACTGTTTTTTTTTCTTTTTGCCATCTCGCTTCCAGTTTTTAATGTATTTTCTTCTGGAGAGGATACTGTTCACTGCATACATTACTTAAAATAAAAGTATACTACAACAGTACTAAATGATCGTTCATAGTATGAAAACCAACTGAAGAGCCGTCCTGTTAAAACTTCCTGGAAATGAATGAAGTTGATCACTTGGCTTGTGCAGCACCCTCTACTGGCTCTCCAGTGCTCTGCAAGTGAATCGAGAGGAGACTTCCTACCACAGCATTAGGTGAAAAATAATGTCTCACTTCATATTTATGTATGGATATAAAAGACCGTAGATGTGTCGAATCAAGAAGAAACTCACATGTGTATACGCAAAATGTCAAGGAACTCCTAAACCAGACGGCATTTGAAAATCATCTTTTTATACAAACACAAACACACAATCTGTAACCAGCAGATGAAAAGTGTGAGCGTCCTTTTAGCCTGCCGAATTATACACAGATGATGAATCTGTGGTAGAGAATTACAACACGCAACCACTGCTCTCCCTTCCTGCTGCTTTTGTTCGTCCTTACATGGATTTAGGTGCTTCGTGTTCCTTATGAGGGAAGGAGACACAAGCACACACACAAAGAGTGAGAGCGGGGGGATCTGACACCGATAGAATTACATTAGCAGAAGCATTTCAGGGCAGAAAATCGGATTGAATTAATCTTTATCAAACACAGCCAAGAGCTGAGGCATCACACTCTGGTTGAAGCCAACCCGGCCTCAGAGTGGCTGGCCACTGCCCTCTCACTTACCATAACGACCAGACGCCCACTGGAACAGATTCAACCCACAACAAAGTATTCACTGTTGATACAATTAGTGATTGGTTTAACACCAGGTTGGTGGGGCAATACAGTCAGTATCTTTTGGTATTCGATTGTCACAAAGTTCAACTTTTTAATGGCTAAAAGCTTAACGGATACTGATTGGAATGACGTGATGTGGTAGACCGTCCTTGTATAGAACTTCAAGAAGGATAAATCACTATTTGCAAACAAATAGTCTGGCTCAGGTACACAGATGTTTACCTCAGGTGGATCGCGACTGGTCTTGCCAGTTGAAGTGTTATTAGGTCAGAAAACGAGGAAGCAGTTGGGAGCCAGAGGTGACGGACACTCCAGCTGTCACCGTAGTCTAGCCAGGCAGCGTGGACTCTGGGGCTCTGGGGCCAGCAGCCCGGTAAACAACACCAACAGACCCGAGTCCCAAATGTTCTTGGAGCGGCTACGAAGTTACACGAGGACATCATTTAGTTGTATTTGTCTCGGCATGATGTCTGAGCTGGAAGCTAGCGCTTCTATTCTTGGATGTTTTATGAGTGCAGATCTTTATAAGTGTGATCTTCATACCTTCATAAGTGGAAAAAAGAAATTCTGCAAAGTTTTCAAACTATTGTAAAATTGATATTCTGACTAAAAGACAAACTGCTCAGTGTATAGAAATGTCTTTATCAGATTACCTTGTTTTTAGTCTGTCTTGAATATTACAAAAAACAATGTTCTTATATCACAAATGGTCTTTTAATAGGACAACCCCCACCCTACTAAATACATCTATAATGGTCTAATCAGTATACATATGGTAATTAGTGACGCCACCATCCTGATCCATGTGGGAAGAAGAAGGCGAGGGGGGTCAAATGGAGTGACAGCAATGGAAAAGCCATTAATGCACTAAACCCCTATTTTATGACTAAATTAAATATTCATGCACAATCTACCCAAAACCCATTTGCCAACATTTGCTCCAGAATTTATTTTTCATATTTGTTAAATTGTTATCACAGAGAAGTAAAATGAGAGAAGAGGCAGAGCCATTGCACGGTGTGTGTGTGTGTGTGTGTGTGTGTGTGTGTGTGTGCGGGTGTGTGTTTGTGTGTCGCAGGAAGGGGGGTTAACTAAAATCTCAGCCATAATTTTGCAGCTCATTTCAAATTAATTTAAAGCCAATTACACAGCCGCCATCCAACTACTTCAACAGGTTTCAGTTTTCTTTCTGAAAAAAATGATTCGCTTGGACGCACTATATTATGTGGGATTTTGAGACAAATCAATGTAATACAATTCAATTTCATTTTTACAATTTCTTTGTTACAATCTGTATCAACAATCCCAAACCCTATCCCCAAATGGACCAAATAAAAACAAAGGAAAATAAAAAAAGGGAAAAAAGGGAAGGAGAAAAACAGAGGAGCAACAGATCCAGTCCTGGGAGATGGACAGATGCAATAGAGCAACAGAGGAGGACAGATTTAGAGTTTAAATACATTCAATGAATATGACAGTGAATGAAATAGTTATATAGGTATATTTCAATGATGGACCTCCACGACATCCATCAGGTGATGGCGTGGGAGGAGGGCGGGAGTCTCAACAGGACAGTGCAGTGGCATGAAGTCAGAAGGGTGGTCCAGACGAGCCATCATACATCAGCGTGGCAGTGAGCATATAGTCATCCAGGACACCCCATGAGAAGAGGGAGAGAATCTCCCATCTTCGGGAAAAAAGTCCGGCAGAGACATGATGAAGAGAAGAAAAGGGGAGGCGGAAAAGAGAGAGAAATAGAGAGGAGATAAGCTAAAAAAAGAGATCAAAGCAAAGTTAATCCTAAGAGGCAGGGTGAGCCTATGCCAGCCTAACATTCATTCCTAGCCAAAGAGTAACAAAGAGGAGTCTATAAGTCTAAAGTCTCTGTCTCCCATTCTGTGTTCCCTCCGGACTTCTGCTCTGGAAGGAAAAAGAGAAGCTGATAACTAAAAGTGAGGAAAGGCTCTCCACGAATTCTACTACTTAGAAGACTTTTTTAGTCACCATTTTCTGAAGTGTAGAGGCATTGTAGTAATTAAAGTGATTAGAATCATTCCCTTAAGATATGATAGGCATCAAGAAGCTTAGTGAAGGATTTTTAGAAGTGCTTTTTGATTTTGATTGAGCTGGAGCAATCTCTGAGCAGCAGAGTGAGGAAGTAGAGCAGCTTTTTCAGCTAGTCTGTGTTCTCTGAGTTGCAGTGATAGTTTTGCTGGATGAGCTCAGCATTATTGGATCAACTGGCCTGCTTGGAGTAACAAGAAGTAATTCTGCTAATAAATATCGAAGTAGAGATTTTTCTGCATCTTTGAACTGATTTTTCATGCCTTTTTTTTTGAATTTGTGACAATGAAAGATGCCAAAGATTAGATTGCTTTTGAGTGGAGAGCAAGACTTGTCCAAAGATAAGATAAAGATAAGAATGTATAGAGTCTCTGAGGTGCCAAGGGCGATGTGCTGATCACAGAATCCTAAATCACATCAGATGAGGAATGATGGTCCTCAGGGCCGGTTAATGATTAAAATTACTTGCACATTTTAAATTACTTGAGGTTGTCTGTGTTGTTTATTAAGAAGTTTTTAGTGTCATAGATGTTTATATGAAAGGTTGGTTGGTCATCCAAATTTTAGAGTTTTTCTTACATGTCATAACAATGAAAAACAATGAAAGTTGGTGGAGTGTTATATATCAAGTTGAGAGCATTCTGTGTATAAATGAAAAATAAATTGGTCCAGATACAAGAACATGTGGAACTCCGTGATTAAGGCTGGTGATTTTACAAATACAAACTGAGGCCGATCTGATAAATAGGATCTAAGATTTGAAATATAGTAAGTTTAAACCAAATTAGAAATGTGCTGTGCCTCTAACAAGAAAAATCCATCATAGTCAATGGTGTGTCTGTCCTTACTAGGGGTGTCCACGAACAGGAGAGAGACGTTCCAAGACCAGAGTGAGAAGTCCTTGTGAATTTTCACCAGTGCCATCATTTTTTTATGGGTGTTTCTAAATTCTGATTGAAATTTCTCAAATAACTATTATATGATGTGAAAGTTCAACAACTGATTATGAATTACTCAACAAACATCTTGGAGAGGAAGGGAGAGGAAGGAGGAGGAGAGTAGACAGCCTCCTCTGGGTCCAGAGTGCCGCCAGGAGATTGGGTATAGGAGCCATAATTTCTAGGAGCCAGTTACGTGGCTAGGAGGAAGGACATTGATAATATCTAATAGGTGGCATTGATAATACTAAAGGTCTTTAGATAGCCCTAAGTAGAGCGGGATCCAAGGTACAAAAGTTCAAGAAAATGGTAACAAATATACGCACAGAGGTATTGAAAAAAATTGAAAAAATATGGTCATAGGCTGGACAGGCAATACCATCAGGCATATAGCAGAGGTTTCCTTACAGACCAATTGGGCACAGATTGGGGGGTTATTGGCTCATTAGGTTATAATCTTGTTCTCAAATCTAAGACATCTTAATTCAACTCAGTTCATAAAAGGTTTATAGGAATGTTTTACCACAGAGTGCTGACTAGGTCTGCCTGTGACTGGTGCTGAAGAGAAACCTGGGGTTGTTTTTTTTTTTCTATTATTGATGAGTAATAGGCTGCTCTGGCATGAATGTTAATCTTAGCTAACGGAACTTCTTATATGTTTTAAGACTACCTTCTTAAATAAGAGCGATCTTAGCGAGGTTAGTTCAAGCAGCTTTCCGCTTCTTGTGACATGGGTCTTTTCAGTCATGGCGGGCTCCTAGGAGCATCTCTCCTCGTCTTCCTCCTCTCTTTCGTCTTCTTCTTGTCCAGTCAGTATCTCTCTCAGTCAAGATGGAGAAGCTTTCGGACTACAGAGAATGAGGAGAATCACTGTTATAAGGAGAGACCAGAGATCTCTGTTATGATCAAAGGTATCTAATCAAATACAGAAGGAATCAAGCCAAATAGCTTTAACTATCAGTTAGACATCTAGAAAGACAACTTTTGTGAAACTTTAAATTAGTGAGAGTGTGGTCTCGGTCTGAAAGAATCTGTGAGAGAGGAATTCTGTGGGAAACGTCAACAAATGCTCAATGAAGAACAAGCAAGCAAACACAAGAAAGCTGTGTAAGTTGTCTACAGTGTGACAGAAGCTCTGTCAGTCCAAGCCAACTCTGACAGAAATGCCAAGCCAAGCACATGCACATGGCAATAACTATAATCATTATCAACATCCACATGGATAAAATAATTAAGAACAAAATTTGATACCAAACTTGGAATTCAGATATAAATAATAATTGAAGAATTCAGATAAACTCCTGAATACAGAAATCATCAAACAATAGATTGGTAGTGTTTTTCCAGTTTGATGAAAAACTTGAAGAAAGGCTTTCAAATGAGGTGTAGTGTGTTTTTTTAGTTGAGATTATATTAAGAGGCGTTATTCATTGTACTGCTCCACCTCCTCCTGCGATTGTGCCTCGAATAATGTGATTAGTAATAATATGAAGAGAGAGGAATTCATTCAGACATATTCTCATTGGCTCAGCCAATTTCAGGTTTCAATCACAAAATCAAAATCATTCAATGATACATAAATATTCAATACACAACACAGAATATTTAATAGACAATTTTAGAGACCACATTTAATAGACCTATTTGAAATAATTTTGTTTGCTGAAATGTTAACTTGTATAAATAATGTGTTGTACTCTTTCCCTATTATGCTTTTTTTTTTTTTTTTAGTTTAGAGTGTGGACAGGACAGACACATCTCTACTCTGAAGAGGGTGGGTAACTGCAATGGAAGAAGAGAGAAGAGTAAAGTGTTAAACTACAACTCGGCTCCCGGTGATCTCCCTGGGTTGTCATAGATTAAGTCCAGAATCGGTGCATGACTTGGAGTCATGAAGATGAATCGGGATGAATGCCGCCGATGGATGAATGCCCTCCTTCCTCATCAGATCTTCCAGTTGTCTAGTCTTTCCACATTATTCGTCTCATTATTAGCTGGGCACCACCTCGCACAGCCAGCGTTGAAAGAGGCATTTTGGCCTGTCTTCTGTCTGTCTGAGAGGCAAAAGGAGAGGGGCCAGAGAAATTAACAACCGCTTGGCACGGGCATTCCACACACACAAGATTCCACAAGTAATTTTAGTGAGCTCGGCTCGGCGTGATTAGGGCCATATTGACTGACTCCCTGTCCTTATATTATCCTTAGCCAGCAGCTTCAAACAAAAGCCGCCACGGCGCCTGCGCCCAGCCCCCCGACCCACGCTCACTTGGTCCGTGGCTATTGCTTTTTCCTGACCTGACAGAGCTCCCATAACCAGTGTGTGTCAGCGGGTGTGGTGTCGCTGAGCAGGGAAAACTGGTTCGAAACGTGAAGTGGTTGGTGCACAGCGGGCTTCTGTGTAGACTTACGACTCCTAATTGTGATTATTATTTTTATTAGTAGTGGTACTAGGTTATTGTAAATTAATCAAACCCATTACCCCCATGAGCGAGCATAAAGGCACACCGAATTGCACTCTGAATCCAACAGTTCACATCTTTGTTGGTCACTTTGTGGAAAAGGAAACAAGCTGCAAACTGAACATTTAAATATTGACACGCATGGCCTAAAACACAGCCAGCGAATATGGAATATCAGCGACATTATCATTCATTTTGAGTCATGTTGACACCCTTTTTTGCTCGGCTTTACTCTCCACGAGCCTCTGAGGGAAATGTCTGTCTCTTTAGCCGTTACATGCTCCTCCTCAACGCTCACCAGCTAGTGGCTGACTGTGTGTTCTACAAGCAACAACCCCTCTCACACACTAGTTATCATGGGATCCATTGTAAAGACGAAAACAATGATTACAGCTGCTTTGAGAAATGGACATGATTTAATACGAGTATGTTGGCTGACTGGCCCTTTGTTTTAATGCAACGTCGACATTACAGCTTGCTAAGTCGATTAATTATTGCCGTGTGCTGTGATCCTCGTGTTCCCCTTCTGCTCTCTTGATGAGGTCACATACAGCAAACAAGCATCTGCATCCTGTCCCACTGCTGTCTCCTGTGAACCATACACAAACTCACACACACACACACACCCACCTATCATATATCCAGGGTCAGGGCAAGGATTGATGCTTGATGGGTTGGTGAGCGAGAGAATCGTTGTAAACAGTGTGACTCATCTTCTATCTTCCTCTGGTGCTCTCAACTCTGCTGTCTACCTCATCTGGCACCTGATTTAAGTCATCCCCCCGCACACACACACACACACACACACACAGGATCTGGAGCACTGTCCGTGTGTCTTACTGCATCTTAGTCATCGTCCCTTGGTAACAACGAGGGGAGGTGAGGTAAGCATGAGCTAATGGGATGAGCTTTTTAGGGTACTTTGTGCGTGACTGTCTCGCCCACAAAGAACAGTTACATCATAGTGTCAGAAGAACCCAGGTGCGTAGCTCCCTAATATCACAAAATGTAATACAGCAGTGAAAGATTGAGAAATGCGCTGCATGGATTAGAGCCGTAGATGAGAACATAATTTAACCGACACAAATTGGCATTGATTCTCAAGAACCACTGGAAGTAGAAGAAGATTCAGCGTCGTGACTCCGTTTCGTTAGAAACGTGGCGACTTGCCAACAATGTGATCGTGTGCCCACTTGCATGACAGTGTCGGTTAACGTGTGCCGTGGCCCTGAGAGGAGGAGAGAGAAGATGGGAGCAGAGGGGATGGAGAGCAGGCTTGGTTGCGTGACCAGGAGCCCTCGGTTAAAAATACAACAAACCAAATAAAAGACTTATTCCCTCTGAGAGCGGAGAGCAGCTTCCTCTTGAGTGTGTGTGTGGGGGGGAGGACGGCCACGGCCACCTGCACCGTCCGCCCCGCTGCTGCCTTTTATTGCTCCGCCTCCACTACAGTAATCCAATAATGTGCACGACAGCAGGCATGTAGAGATGCTGCATGTCGGTGGTGCCGACACATGAATATGCAAGCGAGCAGTCATACACACGCACCGAGTCACTTCACGCCATGCCACCGACTTGTCTCAGAGCAGTTTAAAAAACATGATTCAATTTCATCTTGATTTCATTAACTATTCATGAAGACCAATTAAAAGAGCAGCCTTTCCTCCAGCTTTCTGTCAGAGGCAGTCTGTCAGGTCGCCCGCTTTTTGAACAAGGACCCCATGGGTCTAGGCTGCATGACCACGGCGGCCCCACTTGTCTCTTTTCCAACACTCAAACTTCCACTTTGAAGGCAATAACTTGGTGGCAAAAATGATAAGAAAACGTCCCCTTAGTGCATGCTCTGAGGGGGAGGGGTGGGGGCACTGGCATCGCTAAAGTAGGTGTGTTATCAATGTTCGTCTGACAGGTGTTCACGTTTGACGAGTGCATTACGGCCTGTGACAGACAACTTGAAAAGCCTTTCTGGATCCAAGGCGCCCGATGTGAGGCGGCCTTTGGTAAACATGAACTGTGCTGAATTTGTTCTTCAACAACATGAGTACAATTAGCCGTCTGCCTTTGTGTGCTGGTCAATGGACTTCCCACCAGATGCCAATGCATTGCTTTAAGGCTCTCTTCATGCTGAGTCTGGCTGGCCCCTGTGGACCATGTGACCACGGGGGGCGGGGGGAGTTTCCCTCTTGTGTGCCATATTGTGTGTGTGTGTGTGCCTTTGCCTTTGGCACACATGCATGTGGGCTAAAATGGGTAACCTAAGAGCCCCTGCTGAGCCAAGAGTTTCCTCTGTGACCTGGCAAAGAGTCGATGAGAGCATCTTGACACTTGGAACCAATCGATGGCCTGAGGACGCCGACAGCATACTTGATACCTCAACACACAATTGCACTTATACACAGACGCAGGGAAGGACTCTGTCCAATCATCATTTCCCTATTGGGCTGTGATTGACCCCTGTCTGATGGAGTGCAGGTTTAGTGACCTGGTATTTACCAGCCAACGCCGAATCAATGCCCTCCCAGTGGCAGACACACATTCAGGATAACCCCCAGCACTACTGAGCAGAGATCAAGGCCCAGTTGTTACTGCATTACTGGGGGAGAGCTTTACTCACTTAAAACACATCATACTGGAGATCACTGGAGATCACTTTTGATCATTCTACAAAGCGGTAGTATTTTCTTTAGGATTTTTTCTTTTCTCCTTAAATGTATTGTATTGTTATTGGGAAAAAGTCATGAGTGTCAAATAATGTCTCGTCGACATCGATAATTGTCATTGTATTGGCAGTGAAATGTTTACTGTCTACGACTGGACTTACAACACAGTAAGAAACAATAGTAATGTCCTTCATCAACAAGTTTAGGAGAGCAGCTGTTCTGTTTTATACAGTGTGTGTTCTCTTCTGCTGTGTGTTAAAACTTTTTTATCTTTAGGAAGCCAGTAGTAGATTGGAAAATTCACCTTGGTTTCATAGTCTTATATTTTCAGCATTTTCTGTTTGGGGTCTTCAATCAACTGCGAGAGATGGAAAATGGAAGTGAGATTCTTCCATATGGGACTACTTTCTGTGATGTCAACAACCCTTGAAAGTTGTGCGACTGAAACCAAATATTGACTTGCCAATCACCTTGTCTTCAGACCAACCCGATTGGAGTATCAATAGACAAGGTGTAAGGTTGAAAAGTTCACCCATCTCTCCTCAGGGCCTAATTGGAGCTGAAGGTCAGGAGACGTGTATGTTCCTATTGGTTTATCGCCATTATGGATCCAACAAGAGTGGTGGATGCGTATGTGTGTGTACAAGCCGTGGAACAATTCTCCTTCTCCTGCGTCTTTTCCCATTTCAGAACCTGTTTATTTTTTCCACGATATCCCCCCAAAAACAAATGCCTGTTATCTTCAAGTAGCCAGACTGTGAGAGACATATTAGAAAAGAAATGAAACAAAATGTTGTGTGACTAAAGCATTTTACTCTGGCATAACTTTTCCATTTAGCCGAGTTCAATCAGGTATCGGGACGGAGTGCTGAAGAGCTGAATCAGGCTGGACTGCTACTGTGTTTCTGGTAATTAAGCGGGACAATAATTAGCTGCTGGTGGAGGAGAGAAAGGGAGGGGGGAAAAAAGTCGGAGAGAGAAGCACTGACACACAAATCCAGCACACAAAAACAACACACACATACAATTGAATGGCAAGATGTGAGAGGTGTGTGCGTCCCGTCACCGTGTCCAAACAGCCAACGCCCTCTCCAGATGTTGATGTGTGGGCCAGATGGATGCCCGGTTTGCTGTCTGATGACTCCTAATCACAGCTTATCGAACGGAAGTGGAAACGGAGAAGAACAGTGGAGACGATAAGCACGCAGGACATACCGGGATATGAAACGAAACAGAAATGAAAAGAAATGGAGCGGGGCGGTGTTCAAAGGACACTCGTTTGAAGAGGACGCACTCACAAGCAGCATGTCGGTGAAGGGGTGATAGAAAGTTATGAGGTACAGCATGTCTGTCTGTCTCTTTCTCTCTCTCTTTCTCGCTCTCTTGCTCTCTCTCTCTCTGTCAGGAAAGGGTCAGCATGCTGCCAGCGCCTTGTGACTTGGAACCTAAAAATCAATTTAACATCAGAGCAGAACAAAGCTGCATTGACCATCCCAGGTTACTGGCTTACAGCCAGTTCCATTAGCTGTGTGTGTGTGTGTGTGTGTGTACTGGGCTGGTCAAGAGGTCGAGTGGTGCTGTTGTGGAGCGTGTCTGGTCTACCTCTGTATAACCCGTCCGTGTCGGAATACAGCAAGACAGGGATGGCAGCCAGAATGAGATCTAATATGTGGCATTGCCTTTCTGCTGATTGCTGGAATCTTGAGGCCCGCGTGTTTCCCGAGGCGACCAAAGAAGCACGCTATCAGTTTCGTTCAGACACGAAAGGCGGGCAGGTAGACAAAAGGAAGACGGGTCGACAGCACATGGCAGAGAAGACACGCAGAAGATAAAAAGAGCACGTTCAAAACTATTCAATGTATACTGTTCAAAAAATATGTTCAAAAAATATGATGCGAGATAAAATAAGATCCAACCAGATTTACTAAGATTATTACATAATGCGGAGTGAATTTGTAGATTGTCAGAAGTACAGGGGTCAATGAGGCAATTCTCTGTTGTTTAAGTAGAGGGCTCCAGGGATATCCCTCCTCCAGGGAAATTCTCAATAAACATGTGCTAGTTTCTTGTTTTTTTCCCCTTGTTTTTTCTATGCACTCTGTCAGAACCTTGTTTACGTCACATTAACATGTTAAATCATACATAATAATATATATTATGATGGATTCAAGAAACCTGTAGTGTTATACTTTATTTACCAGCTCCAACATTAAAGAATGATAAACACATGCATCTATGACTAATTCTGTAAGACGATAATATAATATGTATTAATGAGAAACGGAGACCATTCCGTGTAATAAGTATAGGCCGACTTTAGCCCCAGCCCAGTTTAACCCTTGGTCGCAGGAATCTAAACGGCGACATCCTGGAGCATCCGGGCATCGTCGATGTGATGCATTAACCCTTCCACACACACCGGGTCTCTCCCCGGTTGAATATACCCAGATTACCATCACGGTGGGTTTCCCTGATGAGCGGTTTAACTGCCATACATATTATTTATGTCTTATTTACATATTATTATTAGTACAACTTGTTTCTTGAATACCGATTCTGTTTGTATTTACACCTGACAGGAACCATCTTCACCATCTTTATGTTGTGCTGGGACGCATTTAGCTGCCACAAGATCCTGAAGACATGCGCAAAAAGATGTACGTTAAAGTGACTGTTTTAATGACGGCGGTGTTGACGGAGGCTCACGTATAAGACCAACTATTCCAGCTGCTCCCCACTCAGCTTCCCAAGCATGCACTGGAAATCACACTTCATCAAACCAGCAGGACATGCTGTGTTACCAGTTACCCGCAAAGAGCAGACATGCCGTCTTTTGGCCAATAAAATTACATAATTTATGACATGGCCCAGCATTGACAGAGCACAGCTCCACTTTTCTCCGACCGGGAGGGAGTCTACATCACTCTTCTGTGGGAGAAGGAGGAGAAGGAAGCCTTCGTGATATTAGGCTGGATCTCAACCACTTGCCTTTGTGGAAAACAATGTAAAAAGAATCCATCTATTAGTTTTGGGTAGTTTGAACAATGCATTCCTCAAGACTGAAATGTGCATTTAAAGTATATTATTTAAAGGTGTTTGTCTACTGAGACAGTATCCTTATGGCAGTGGTGCCTCCGAGTGAAAAAGGATGCACCAACACCAATCTCAACCCAGCCTCTCCCCACCTCCTTACTGTCAGGCCCAGTTTCCACTCCCTCGGAGTTCCAGATCTGATACTGCCGGAGCATCGCGATGCTCAAGGTCTCCCCTCCTCTCAGAAGTCTCTTTTCCTCTCCCGAGATACAAACAAACAAGAAAACAGTCGTTTGACGCATCTGTAATCACCTTCGCTACATCCGCTGCAACCGAGGGCTTTTAATTCGCTGTGCTTTTAATTTGTTTTCACAGCAGTTTCGAGCAAATTGAATTTGTTAATTAAAGCGGCAAAATGAAATGCTGAGCATTATTGACGAGATGCTAATTGGGTTAGTGTGGAAATTGGAAGTGGGGGTGAAGTGGGGTGGGTGGGGGCTAACAAGAGGGTTGAGGAGGGGAGTAGGGCGTTTTTTGGGTATCAATAGTCGGGACAAATCACATTAGAGAACAGCAAAAGAACGGCGACATGCCAAGTGGCTCCCGTGGTGGCTGCATTATGGTCTGTGTGCAAACACAATACATCTCCCCAGGCCTTTTTTTGGCAGTCATATACCCAAACACAGATAGACAGCTGTACTTCCTCCTGATTCCATTCCAACACAAATAATCACAACCTTACGTATACACACACACACACGCACACACACACACACACACACACACACACACACACACACGCACACGCACACACACACACACAGTAACATATGTCTTATATAATTTCAACATGCTTAGAAAAAATACTCGAATTTATGCGATATTTTTGTTGGAAAAAATATTTTTTATTCATACAGAGTAAAATATAGCTTAGTAATTTTGATAAGCGTAAAAAAAAGAAGGTGGAATTTCATATTAAATCCAACCAAACTGTAGTCCATCAGACCATGTTGTTTGTCGCAGAAACAATTTGTTTCTATTGTCAATCGTATCCTCACATTCCCCTCTTTATGTGCTGTCTGCAGGCGGGTACGTCTTTGTCAGCCTTCATGACAGTAAATGCCATCCTTCTCCCTGAAGGATGCTTGTTTGATTTTTAAACAAAAAGTATTTTCCTCTGAGTTTTTAAGCATATCTACTTTTGGTTGTGTGTTTCGTCTGTTTTGCTGAGCAACATTCAGTTTGTTATTTTCCTTGTTGAGTGCCTTTTATGTGTCGCTATTATACATACTGAATATTAGAAAAAAAGGAGAAGGAAACTAGTAATAATGGATATGGCATTATAGTCTTTCTGTATAAAGATGATCTCTGAGGACTGTTGGGGAGACGTGCAGCCCTGCAGAAGAAGTTATGTGAAGTGGAGTGGATAGTGAACGTTTAAATGTCCTCTCTTTTGGTTTTAATGACTTTTATTCACCCTTAGAAGAATTGTGTAACTTTGTTTTTTTAACGTGTTTGTACATTAATGAATAACCTTCGACCACACTCTCACGTGTGTGTGCATACACACCTACACATACACTTGCCTATAGATACAGTGTGTAGTAAATCGACTTTGCACAAGTGAAGGAAACTATAAAACTCCCCATCCCCCAGCCTGGCGTTAAACATCACTCCCTTAACCAGATCATTGACCCCTCAGAGCTCTGCTGAGCTGCTCAGAACCAAGATCGCTCCGTCTCCCTCCGGGCACGTTGGACCAATGCACCACTAATGAGAAGAATTCACTCATTTGGCTTAAGATCCACCAGGGTGAAGGAGTGAGGTGTCAGGTTGGCACGGAGAAAGGGAAGGAGGGAGAAAGGGATGAAATATAGACGACCAAAGAAAGAATACGATTAAAGAGAGACGAAGGCCTCGCGAGTTGTTTGTCAACAAAGTAGAAGAGATGGGGAAAAGAAAGGAGAGGAGGAGGAGCGGGAGAGGAGCTCGGTGAGACGCTGAGCAGTGGTTGAATTAGGAAGGTGATTATAGCGCTAATTACAGGCTGAGTCGCTTCATTGATAAGGTCCCAGACAACGCTTCCTCTCTGGAATGCTGGACATGCTCAAATGCACACGTACAAAAAGGGGTGGGGCTTGGGGAAGAATACATCATGGCATCCATGCGAGGTGTCGTATCGTAATAGGCATCTACACCTTCCTCTTCTTACTATCCCTATTTAATAAACATATAGCTCCAGATCACAGAATCAAAGTTAAATACTGAAACTACAAAACAAAAAACAAATTAAATACAATGCTATATGTGTGTCTCTTATTTCCTGCTTAAATCATGCATGTTCAGTCATGTGAATTTAAAACTCACTGATAATGAGGTGTAAATATAATCTGGAGTCAGTCTAGACAGAAAATGCAAACCGGATGATTTTACACATCTTGCATAACTGACAGGACCAATGCTGTCTGGTCCTCCATTTGGATGTTTCGGAGTGCCATTAACACACTTAAGTATTGCTGTATTTGTGTGTGTGCTGGTTATATATTCTCAACCAATTGATTTCATCAACCGCAGCCCTCCATGTCCTAGGGCGATGTCCTTGACCACACTGACAAACAGATTGAACGCACGGCAGAACATTTCGACGAGGTCTCCATTTCTACCAGTTCTATCACATAATACCCCCTTTTGGAGAGGGTGCATTTGAATGCTATTCATGGTTCCTATTACCAAATGTCCTCATCTAAGAGAGTGCACTCAGCAATACGAATCAACCTGAAAGGGATTGAATTGTTGGGCGCCACTGTATTTTATGCTGCCAGTAAATATATCTATCTTGTTCATAACAATTTGCGGCTCTGTGTTTTGTAATCATAAAAAGGATAAGTTTGGGGGAGATATGAGAGCCGCTCTTTTGAGAGTGCTGATTACAGCAGGCGCCATCTGCGTGGAGCACACAGCTGCCGGCCTCATCAGAATACCTAATATTCCAATGGAGGGGCTCTAAGTACCTGGCAAACCCAAGTAGATAGATAACAAAGAGCCTATTAAATAACGGACAAAGTGGCCTGTGAAGGCAGGGGTGGGGGATGTGGGAATGTGTGGCGGGAATTAGTCTTTTAGCTTCACACACACTCTGAGATGAGATAGCCCCGAGTTCTAATTAAAATTCTCATTCCCATCTCAGGTTGTAATTTTGATCTGAGGAAGAGTAGAAAGTTGGATATCTTGGAGACATCTCTCTCTCTCTCGCTCTCTCTCTCTCCCTCGCTATCTCTCTGCATTTCTTTCTCACTCGTCTTCATCAAAATCAATGTTATCTGTTCAACCTGGTCACTCTTCCTTGCCCTTCGTGGCCCTGAAAGTCATGTCGGAGACATCTATTTTACAGAAGAAGAAAAAAACCTTTACTACAGACAGAGTAATAAAGATGTAACACTCGCAAACACGTCCTGTGACTTTCCTGTCAGAAAAGGATTTTCCTCTAAGCCTTCCTCACTTCTCTGGGTATGCAAGACAGATCTCGACTGCAGACCTACTGCTGGTTGAAGCCGGAATGGAGTAAATCCAAACTGCAAAGTGGTGAACTTTACCTTACTTAAAGGTCAAATGTGCAACAAGTAGTCATTGTTGGTTGCTGCCGTTAGTGCGAACAAAGCCGTGAATGAGAAGAAAAGAAAAAAAGAATAAACAAATCCAAACCTCCTCACAAACCTGCGGGAAGCTGCCGGATTTTGAAACGCTTCATCGTGCTGTGGCCCCCCTGCGCTCTCTGTGTTTGTGCCCTCACTCGGTCACTGACATTCTGATACAGCACCGCGATGCAAGAACCTGTTCCAAGCAGCAGACGCTAAAGAGTGCCACAAACCTCGAGCCGTGGCACGGATCTGAGCAGCTGTGTTTGACGCTGCTTATTGGCTGGAGGTTACTCAGAAACACAGCAGAACTAGAATGGGCACTCGGTAGAGCGCATACCTTCGCATATCACAAGATTGGGCATTGAATTATGAACATTTTGGCATTAGTTGGATGCCAATTGGACAAAAATGTATCGTGCTATGGTAAAAAAAGAGTTTGACCTTTCCATAACCTTGACCTTTGACCCCAAAATCTAATCAAATGGTCCCCGGATAATAACCAATCATCCCACCAAATTTCATGCGATTCAAGAACATTTTGACCTGTTCATGACCTTTGACCCGATAGATCCCAAAATCTAATCAACTGGTCCCCGGATAATAAACAATCATCCCACCAAATTTCATGCGATTCGGTTCAATACTTTTTGAGTTCTGCGAAAGATTTTGACCTGTTCATGACCTTTGACCTTTGACCCGATCGATCCCAAAATCTCATCAACTGGTCCCCGGATAATAAAACAATCATCCCACCAAATTTCATGCGATTCGGTTCAATACTTTTTGAGTTTTGCGAATAACACGCATACAAATAAATAAATAAATAAATACACGGCGATCAAAACATAACCTTCCGGCATTTTCAATGCGAAGGTAATAAGAGAGGGCGGGGTCTATGCAGACACCGCCACACACTTCCAGAGGGTTATAAGTGATGACAGAGAGGAATTATTGTTGCTACACATTATACGTTTAACAAAATCCTGTGGTGATGGACATGCAGTGTGTCTTCCGGTCAACATACGTTTGCTAATGAAAGACATTGACTTGATCAAATACTCTGCAGGACGCTTGCAAAATATTCTTATTTTACATATGCAGATCTAAACTGGATGCACACAGGCACATCTGACAGGAGACTCCTCTGGGGGAAATGACAGGCAAGACCTTAAAAGAACAAATAATGAAGCTTGTGCTGCCAATTTGTCATGACAACATGTTGTTTCTTTTAGACCCTGTTGCATTGTCGTGCAAACCAATATCACCAGCTCGGTGTGGTTAAAACTAGCAATAATACATTAATCCAGTCTGACTGCACAGGCACACAGAAGTAGTGGAAGGAGGGAGGACATAATTACATGCATGCTACCAAATTTGAGCTTGTTTTGTCATGTTTACTGTTGTGCGTTACATTTTCTCTCTCTTGATAGTCACTCACCAAGCGCACTCTGTCTCTTTCTCTCGCTCTCTCTCTCTCTTGTGTTTCCCTCTTTTTCTCTGTCCTTTTTTTCCAGCTCATTACTCCTAAACAATTATATTTTTGTTGAAAGCCCCTCAGTCGCAGCACGCCGCTGGCTAAAATGAAAACAGTCAGTGCGGAGGCAAGACGATGGATCACAGTGTCAACGCCAAAGTTATCATCACCTTGCTTGATTTATCTTTCTTCAGTATACACACACACACACACACACACACACACACACACACAGAAAGTTTTCTCAGACGAGCAGGCTGCCTGCGGTGGTGTTTGGGGGCTAACTGAGTGGCCATCATTCTGATAGAGCGCCTTCATCCAAGCTGTAAAATTAAACAGCCAATTTCACCTGGTAATTGGATTGTGAAATATTCGTGGTCAAACTCCCTGCTGTGAGACGGTATAGCATAATGCAGTGAGCACAGTGAAAACATAAGGCAGATCTTCACATTGAACTGGCACAACGGTGTAAAATCGCAACCTTTCTATGGCACCATATTAAGTCCACATCCAATTGTAGATTGACTTTCGAACCCTCCAAGCTGTGGAGAATGAAAACAACAGAGCCACGGTTCAGCTGGAGCCGTGTTGTGTTGGTATTCACGGCAGCACGTGTTAAATGGTACATATCTCAGAGTCAAACACTAAGAATTCTTTCAGTTGGTTGCTCCCAGGCAGAAGCAGAGGCTTTAATTGCCATAAATACACTCTAATTAACAGACTGGAGTTCCTGTGATGTTTTTTTATTATTACCCTGCCTGCACATTAGTGCAAAAATAGCATTTACAGTATGCCGTAGTATTTGTTAATTACCAGCGTTTGAGAGTGGGAGTAAGGGGGCTATACATCAGTGGATGGCAGCACCTCAGGGGTTAAGCTTCCTCTTTCTCACCATACTATGTTTGCTAATATGAGCTAAGAAGACGCGACCCGTGGGTGCTATGAACTCTGTGTTGAGCTGTTGAGGGGATCAAACACTTTTTGATGATACACGCTGCCGTCTTCAAGCCGCGGCCACAGAACGAGCCCGTTACTGCCTCCGCTCACTTTACTCACCCTGAACCTCGGGCTCTGCTGTTTGAACTTAACTTCAGAGGACCTTTACATTTTTTTAAGGAAAATATTCAGTGAACCAAAGGCTACTGGTAAAATTGTCCTTTTTTCCCTTCTTTTTATCCTTTTTTTGGGAAACACTGCCAAACCAAAACTGAGCTGTGGTAGATCATAAAACATTGATATGAATCCTCAGTCATTTGTAACATTTTTGCACGGCATGGATGAACATATTGGTGGGACCCGATGCAGAATAAGCTCATATGGGTCATCAGTCAGTCCTATAGAAACTACAGCTGTAGCTTTAGCTCAGGCAGAACGCTGAAGTCACTTCAACTGATCAGCCTCTTCATTTGCTAATCATCTGTTGATGAGCAGATCAAATCTTCAAATCATATTCATGCAGGTGTTCATCATGGCCATGCCAGCTCCTTTCCTCTGCTGATACATTCATGCTGATGCAGTCTGCTGACAGTTTCCTTCACCGTCCCGCTTTTAGTGTTATATATACATAGATAAACACACACAATTCAAAATAAAATAATTATATTTGAAAGGAAAATGGAAAAAATCAGGGTTTTCTTATTTTGTTTGACTGTAACAATACGTTACAGTGAATAGTAGGAGTAAACTCATGAGCAAGAACAGCTGAGGTGGTGACGTCATCAAGTCAGCTGTTGGTCCAATTGTAGAAAGACCGTTCTGCATCCTCCCATCCTTTGGAGTCTGGACTCCCAGGTCCAAACTCCAAAAGTACACAATTCTGTACTTAGCGTACTTGGTATTGATAAACGGCCCTATCCATCACTGAGCAGTACGACGAGGCCGTGAACGCTGAGCGGGGGATCCAAAAGCATCAAATATTTCAAATAAAAGCAAAAGAGAAGCGGCCCAAACAATTGAATTCAAGTATGTGAAGCAGAACTTTGTTTGGAGCCATTTTCCTTTCCTGCAGAATGACTACATTTTGAAGATAATACCTCGGTACTTATATTTAAGTATAATTGTGTTGTGGAAAGCTTGAAATGGGGAATTTAAGATGTTGTATTGGTGCTTTTACTGAAATAAAGGATCTGAAAACTTGTTTCACCTAATTGCCAGTTGCAGATTAGCATTAGACGAGTCGCTGCCGGCCAAAGACAATCCCATATCTCTATAGTTTGCCTATTCAGAATTCTTGTTCCTTACTGAATAATGACTTTAAAGCACTCAAGTTCTCAGTGTCTGACTGAATTATTACATTGCAAACACAAAGGAATTAAGGAATAAACACCGTACAATCAAAATAAGGCTATAAGCCAAAGTTGGCCGCTTGAATATGCTTTACTGGAGGAGAGAAGAATACATTTATTTTGGTATTACAGACCTTGTTTGGCACACTGCACATGCATGGCAGTACACACGAAGCACGATGATAAAAAGCCAATAACAATTCAAGCTGTTTAACTTGTGCATCAACAGTCTAGTCAGCCAGCCGAGCAGTCGGTGTCATAGATGAGACAATCCCATAATCCAATTCAGGTTTTTACACGGCGTCATGCCTTTACCTTTGACAGCGTGATTGATGTGTATGTAAATGTGTTTTGAGGAGGGCTGTGAGCAGCTAGTTAAAGCGGACATTTAGGGCTGCCCTGTCAAAGACGAATGAGGGGAAGGAGAGGGAGGAGGAGAAGAAGAAGAAGGGGGAGGGAGGGGGGAGGAGGAGAAAGAATCCAAGATAAAGACAACTATTGATCCATGAATGAAGATGGACAGTGGTGGAGGCCGAGACAAGGCGTTATGTACCTCTCGAGCGTCACTCTGAATTCATAGGGAGCCAGTTTGACAGCTCCACAATGGCATACTACAGGGAGTCTCTATCGGACACACACCGAGCAGGAAAAGGTTACTGCCTTTTCAAGCGCCCTCGCTATTGTTCTCACTCAACCGTGGTCCTTCTATTCCCTTTGCCATTCCTTAAGGCAGGGGTCGGGAACTTATGGCTCGCGAGCCATATATGGCTCTTCTGGTGACGGCATATGGCTCTCAGACAATTTTGAGTAAAAAAAAAAAAAAAACTCCACCCGCCCCCCTGTAATTTTCTCCGCAGAGCTCCGATGCTGACGTGTGTCCCCCCCCCCTGTAGCCACATAGCCACAAGCAGCACCAGAAGTCGCATTGAAAGCAAGACATATTTAATGTATTATACGTTAAAAATACTATATGGCTCTCAATGAAATATATTTAGAGATATTTGGCTTCTATGGCTCTCCCAATCAAAAAGGTTCCTGACCCCTGCCTTAAGGTAAAAGAGAAAAGGCACTGCACATTGAGGTCACACTGCCAGTGTATGTGTGTGTGTGTGTGAGTGTATGTGTGTTGGACATACAAGTGTATGTCTTGATGTACATGTGTGTGTTCCTGTGAACATGGGTGTGCATGCACACTTTCTCTTACAATGCTCGTACACGCCTCTGTGAGAGCGTCGTGTGGGCACTAAAGTTTAACAACTTCAGGGGAACCCGTTTCCACGGCAACCAAGGAAGGAGGAGGAAAAAAGAAGGGGGGGGGGGATAAAGGAGGTAAGACGTCGCATCTCCTCACTCATGCACACATCCACTGCTATTTGAAGGCATCAGTCACTGGAGACAAGCCTTCTCCTTGGAACTTAGCATTCAGGCGACGGCCTGTGTAACTGGCGCTAGTAATCCGTCTGGATATTGTCCATTTGTTATCCTAAGCAGTGGAGTGAATGCACTCATTTTCTATCCTTCAAGATGGACTAATGTGCTGAAGTAAACTTCAAATGATTTGTGTTGTCTGACAAAAGTACGCTTCCTGCCACTGCTAACTTTTGAAGCAGAGAGATATGGGGAGCATAGACATCGTTTTAATTGCATCACGTTAGATGGAACTGATTTGATTCGATGAAACTGAAATTGGGCCTTAAAGGAGCAGCAGGTTGTAACAGGATACAGTGACAGGGGAAAGTGATCCCACAACCAAAATGAGATTGGATGAATTTACTTAAACTGACAATATATGAATGAAAACATGCTCAGCCCTCAGAGACTAAAGTGACGTCACCTGGTAAATACCCGAGGCTGAGAGGCTGCAACGGCTTGGAATGGTATAAATATGGAAATGGAAAAAGATTACCTAGAATTTTTTTTCACACAGCCCTGGAAACTCACCTAAAAGCTACAATTCAAATCAAAGTCAGAACACTCTGTTGACAAAAACAGTTTTGATGAGTTCAATTTCAGTTCAGTTCCTTGTTGGATAAAAATAAATAAAATGATCTTGTGTCTGTTGCAATTGAGTCTCAGAAAACACCACTTTGAACTACATTTGGAGTTAGCTCGGTGCTCATGAAAAGTGCCTTAATGGTATTAATGGTTTGTGATTCCTTTTGAAATGATTAGCATCTGAGTGTTAATTATTAATACGAATATCTGTTTCGGAGTGAGCTTTAGTTTCTCAAGTATTCTTTTCGAAGCATTTCTGCATATTTCTGTGTCCGCCTGCCACTCCAATGAAAGTACTGTGTATGTAAGTGTTGCTAACTCATTAAAGCACACACACAAACAGAGGGTTTCTTTTCATTAGAGAATCGGGTCCTTTCAAATTCTGTCTACCACAAAAGAATCGAAGCTGCAAACTTGAAAGAGAAGGCACACATATATGACATATCTCAAAAGTAAGTGGCAAACAAATGGAAAAAGAAGACATTTCTCTTCGTCCCTCGCTATCAATAGGAACTCCTGCATGAAAACGGAGGAATGGATTGATGAGAAACAGAATACTCATTTCCTGCAAAGTGTTTCCACAGCCATCAGATGGCATCAAACAATGAGACGTACAAAGATGGAGAGGAAGAGCGAGAGGAAGTATATAGGGTGAGAAATCTTGATGGAAAGTATAAAAGAAAAAGAGACCCGTCATACGGTCCATGCCCTCGTGCGCCCTATGGACCCTGCACCCTGCTCTGATGTGACTCTGATGAAAAGCAGGCCGCAATCCCTTTCAATTTGGCCAGTGTGCCCCAGTCCTGTTAAAGGCAATCGACTGGCTGAACAGAGGCTCTATATCACAATATGCAGGTGTAGACGAGGCCGGCAGAGGAGAGAGGAGAGACATGGCGCCTTAGGAGAGAGAAAGGGACTCGGGCATCCATCTCTCTCACACTTAGGCTGACGCTCAACCGCGTGGGAGACACACACACACACACACACACAGACACACAGACGGAAACACACAAAGGCGACGACCGGGCAGCAGTGGGAGAGCAAGAAAACGAGAGGTGAGAGAGAGAATAGAAAAGTGAAGGAAAAATGGGATCCGTCACTTCCTTCCTTTTTTTCTTCTCAAGAGAGAATAAAAGAAAAAAGAACATATATTTGGTGTGACGGGGGAGTGGGACAATGAAGAGAAGGAGAAATAAAAAGCCGTCTAGAATCAGAGCACGTTTTGTTGTTGTTGTTGGTTTGTGGTGAGTAGATGCCTGTGTGGGCGTGGGGAGGCCAGTGGCTTGGCTCGAGTGTTGTTAGTCATCAGCCGTCTCCAGGCCCCACAGGCGTGCCGAGTGGCTGGCCAGTGTCAGAGGGGCCGAGCCTGCGGTAGGGTGAAGAGCCGTGGCCCTTGCCTACGTTTGGGTAAGAGGCCAATAGACTGGAGAGCGCAGCAGAGGCGGAAAGGCGGTTGGAAAAAAACACATGAAACGTCTGATTTATGCTTAAAATATTCAGTTTATCGACATTCCAATGCCTGGAGTGTAATTAAGCATCTCATGCTCAAGTGCTCCGGCCGAGCAATGGAGCCAGTATACTGTACTACACCGCGTATCAGTCTCGGCTCTTCTGGGCACCTTAGAGGACGTCAGTGAGTGCTGTATATTGAGAGTGAGGACTTCTGATAAACACTTGACATGTAAGACCAATTCCCCCTCTTCAGGGGGACGCTGAGGAAATGGAAGCTCAGCGCTCAAGTCAAGCATTTGATGTCACGTGACGTCTGATCTGCTTCACAGTATTCCTATCACATGCAGTGGTTGGATGCTAAGGTCTATAACTGTAGGCAAGGATAAAACTGCAGCAGGTTTAACCGTGAGCTGTCAGTCATCCGGCTTATCACTAAACATATTGGCTTGGATCAATCCTCTGTATCTGGGATTCAAAAGCAATTTAACTCTGTAGAAACACCAATATCTAGACTCAAATTAGCTTGAGGCCACACGTGATTGTGTGCACAGACTGTGTTGTGTACAACAGCACGGCTGAACCAACTTGAAGAGCAACTTGAAGGTTGAAATCTTTACTGCATTTGAACGGATCTCGCAGATTTTTCACAGTGCTTTGAATCGGTAATGCGCCAAGAACGGTGACCCCTACACTGCAATGAGCAGCCGGGGCGGGAGTGACTTTACAATTATTGATTGCGTTTGTGCTGATTGCAGACATTTTTCCGAACAGGTAGCAGAGCTCAGGTAGCAGTGACCCCCCCCCCACGCACACACACCATTCTATTTGTTTTGCCTTAATTCTCTGTAGAGCACTTTGTAAACTTTGTTTTTAAAGGTGCTATATGAATAAAGTTATTTTTATTATTATTATTATTATTATTATACGGCCCACGCTGTGTGTGAATCCCACAAGTGGCATTACCATCATAAACAATGCATACTAATAAAAAAAACACATGTTACATGTCTTGTTTTCACTGGACACCAACTGCCGACGCTTGAAAACTGCGAAAATATCAAATGAAAGTGTATCATCTCATCTTTACCACCCGCTGCTATATGATAATCATGTTCATATGCCACCCGCATTCTTTTGAAATGGCTCTCCCTACCCTGGGTGTTGCATAACGCGCGGCATGTCGGAGTGGCCACGTGGACCACAGCCCGTCTCTCCTTCTCTCTTGCGGTGAACACCGTGAACAGACAACACGGGGTTATGACCGACCAGCTGACCTTTGCCCTCTAGTTCTGGAGATGTGTCCTGATGGCCTGATACGCGATAGCGCACTTCAAAACACTGAACAAAAGCTTTTCTTTTTCATAGATACAATATATCTAATATAAATAAAGACAACTCAAGAACTCCTGAAATGTCGAGAGCCTCAAGCTAAGGGACTGACAAATGCATATGCGCAAGTTCATATGTGTGCGCTCACACACACACACACACACATACACACACACACACACAGACGCGCCTGATGAGAACAGGGCAAACTTTACTCCTCACAAGTAACTTTTTGACGACTTCTCCTCCACATCCCGGAGTTGTATTCAGACGTGCTGGAGGGCGGTCATGTAGAAAGAGAACGCTGTTACTGGAGTTATTATCAGGCTCCTGTGTTTCCCTCCTCTCAGCTGAGCTATTCAGAGCATGGCGTCCTCGTCTGCCACAAACACATGCCGACAGACAGACGCGGCAGACGGACACACCGTGCAGCCCTTTCGACGCGCTGCGCCGTAATATGTTTTTTGCCCATTTGCGACAAATTAAGTTTCCCTCAAAGTGAATTTCAAGCTCGGCTGCCTTTGGAGGGCGAGCAACTCTCTTTTCATTAATTTTCATTCTTTTCCCTCCAAATAAATGGTCTACTGTACAGCCTCTGCTCTGCGTTACTCTCCTCTCCCTGTCTCTTGCTTTCTCCCCTCCGTGCCTTCTTTTTCCTGCTTTGCCGAGGCCATGGAAAGCAATTACACTGTCAGAAAGGTGTATTCTGATTTATTAAAAGCCTTGAATGCTATCTGTTTTGTTCCCCCTTTGTGTCCCCCCGGGTCCCGAGTCCTGACACCCAAATGAGTGCTCCATCCTGGGCGTCGTCTAAGAAACCGGCAGAGTAAATATCCGTTGTCAAAGGAGGGCCCACGGATTTGTCTCTGAAGCCAAAGAGGTGGGAGACAAAGAGAGGGAGAGAGAGAGAGATGCGTCTGCTGACTGCTGCACTGGCTCGGCTCAAAATGACATGCTTAGTACTCTTTCATTTCATAAAGCAGGTCCTCAACTATCCGCCATTCACAGAACACTGGTTCACGGCCCTGTAGGCCCGGAGACGTCCAGCATTCAGGGAACTTCTCGTTGGCTGCCTTCCGATTCACCGAAAGGCAGAAGAAGGAGAGAAACAGAGGGGGAGAGAAAAGAGACAGAGCGCTAAGCCATTTAAGGTGTGAATACGTTCCAATTTCCAGAATAAATATTATCTCTGTCTGAGTCACCCGAAATCTGTGTGCTTTTGTGCCAACATTATAATAAGGATCAACAAGGGGGTCAGCGCTGCGTTGAACATCATCACGCCATCGAATTCAGCCGGCTTCACCTGTGATACTTTAATCTATTTATCCTCCATTTCTCCACGACACACAGTTTGACCTGTGCCGTATAAAACTGTAGAGTTGAACACAGAAAACCCCCAATCCCCTGCCTCCCTTTCACAGGAGGGGACGCATTTACAACCATGCCAGAGCCCTCCTCCTCCCAACCACCTCCTAATTCCCACCACCTCTCTCTCATTAACACATTCTTGATCGCCAGAGACATGGAAGAGATGCAGGGGTGGAGATGAGTAATAAAGCATCTCGTATCCTAGGGGAACCATCGTTTGGCGATAAGAAGCCGTGCAGCACTGTCACGGAAGGACATGGATCATAAACCTGCTTATCCTCTGCTCCCGCTGGACCAGCCTCACAGTCAACCGTCTGGGGCCGGAGGGCCGCGTCGCCTTGACCTTTTGTCTCAGATTCCTGCCCGAGACGACAGACACTGTTGCGTGGGGCTGAGTGAAGAAGGGTCATTCACTAATGAAGTGAAATACAAAGCAGCACCAAAACAGGAATTGTTGCCAAGAAACACGCATTGATACAATGATGACCTTTTCAATCTTTGAGGAATTTCCCGACGCTGACGTGCCGCAGGCGGTGATTAACATATTATGAGACGATAAAGAGTCATCCAGATACCTGTTAGCTGCTGCTAGGGAAGAAATACACAACTTCCTGAGGCCAGCAGAGAACAATCTGTGACAAACGCAAGAAACGGGCAAACAAAATGGAAAAGAGGTGTAGTGCAAGGAAAGTTACCAACAAGCGGGAGACAAACACAAAGAAAAAACTCATCAGAAGTCGTGGAAGTAAGACATATAGAGTGAAAATTAAATTTCCACCGGCTGATATAGCTGCATCCCTAAAGTTGCCTTGTCTATTTTAAAAATTATTTCCCCCCCCCTCTCTGATGTTTAGGCCACAGCTAATGCATTCATGAACAGTCTGCCACTAAAGGGAAAAACCCTGTGTTATCTTGAGCCGTTTACCTCGCCGCTTGGGGAAGAGCGCTCTACTTACTGGAGTGGTGCCAGCCTGCTGCACTGGTGGAGGGCACACATCTGTCTTGAATATATGCTAACAAAAGGTACACAGCTTATATATATGGGGGAATATATAGCTAAGATTTCTAATCGTCTGCCTCGCCTCATCTGTCTCGTATGTTTGTGGCGCTGGAGTATGGACATTACATTTCACTTTCCTATAAACTGTTTGATTGAATGTATTGTTGTGCCGCCTGTGAGTCGTTTACTATTTAAACACAAAGTGGATGTTCTGGAAGTGGCCATCTCTCACGTGGTCCCACTTTGCAGTGTCACCTCACGATGACGTGCTGATTGGCTATCCAGGTGTTGGCCTTTCAAGGCAGTCGGCGGTTGGAGGGCTGTCTTCATTACGAACCGTTCACAGAGCGGCTCCAGCGTCGAGGACTCAGCTCGGCATTAATTAGTCACTGTAATTAAAACTGGCACTTCGCCATATTGCGCGATGTCACATTACTTGATGACAATGTCTGATGTGGGAAACTTGTTAAGGCGATTTGAATGGTGTCAGTTTCTCATCTCCGCACAGGAAAATGAACATTTCCTGCGACGGAATTGTGCTCCTAATGTGTGACAGCTTAAGTATTATTTCTCATTTATTTATATTTCTTAGAAGTTTCAGCTAGAGACCGTATAATTATATATATATTTTTGTTTAATCTCTTTAAAACAATTAAATACAATTCTATGACAAATAAAAAGGAATGCATCTGGTACCTGTGGCTGCCGTATGACTTTTATAACCCTGTCCAATGATTTTATTCCCCTGATTTGACAACTTTCTTGCTAGATTTATCGACATTTGGAGCTACTGCTGCTAGCTATCTTCATCGGAAGCGGGCTTCTGACACTCGATCGGTTTTTCGGATCAATACTTTCAAAATCTACCGACTTTCGCTGGTTTCCAAGATGTCGCGAACCCGAGTTTACAGCAAGGTTGCATCAGGACTGTACACTGTTGTGACGCAAAGGCAACACTTTTCATGTGATGATGTAATGCCCATGACACTAAATCTGTAATTGTGATTTCGTTGTTTCAAAAGAGTCTCGAATACTCCTTTTCAAATGTTTTTTGTCATTTTTCTTATGACAAAAGAAAAGTTTTAAGCCAAATTTGACTCCTCATACCTAATTGTGTACCTGCTTTTACCTCTAAACCTGACAAAGAGCTGATATTGTAGTTTTTCTAATGTAATATCCACATTTTAAAGGGAGTGCTTTATAGAGAGAGACATCATAATAGTCTCTCATTAAGGATGAAATAAGCCTCGCATGTGGTGAGTTTCCTATGTTTTCTGTTCCTCCATCAGTTTGCCTCGCTCCTCCAATGTGGCTGCTGACCTTCTCCTCTCTCCACGGCTGGAGTGGCTATTGATTGGATCTTGGCACATAGTGTACAAACATAGAGATAAGGAGAGAGAGAGAGAGAGGCAGCCAGGCAGATATAGCTGCAGTGCCCACTCCACTCCCCTCTTGCTCAAAAAAAGGGGAAAAAAACAGAAAAACCCTGTTCTTTGAGACTCCACTCCCACTGAGCAGACATGGTACCTGAACACTGATAGCAGACAGGATTAGGTCCAAAATTCAATCACAGCGGTCTAAGTAATGTTAAGTCACTGCGGCTGACAGTGACCGCTGACTCTCTTCAGCACAGTCCAAGTGATCTACCGTAATCGTGCTATGATTTGGGAGATTTCAAGAACCGAGTGGATGTGACATCCCTGCGCCGTGATTCTGAGATCAATACCCACTTGATGCGGGTATGTGAACAGAGTCACAGTGGAACAGCAAGCACAGATGTAGGCCTCTGAAGTTGCATGCAGGCAAAGAATCAGACACCCTTAAGGCTGGTGTGTGTCCTGTCCACTCTCCCACCCTGAAGTCTCCCATCTACACTTTCTCTCCATCTGGTCTGCAGGCAGAGGCTGTGCTGTGTCAGAGGTGACTAATAATGTCGTCGACCTTCCCTCCTCAGCGGGGCCAGCAGAAGGAAAACTCAAACTGCTGCCTCCGCAAACTCCCGGGCAGACACTGCCCACTGGTGAGAACAAAAAATTGCTTTGTCAATAGGCAAGGTAGACAAATAAGGCGCTTCATTCCGAGATGGCTGGGGGACATTTGAGGACCAAGCGGAAATGAGGAAATGGCTTAAAAGGAGGACGCATGTAGGAATCTCTTCAAAAAGGCGTGTTGGTATTGTAGCAGGTCAAACACGTGTCCTCTTTCTCTGTGTCTTTGTGGTCATGGAAGCAAGCCTCAGGGGGAGGAAGAGAGAGAGAGAGAGAGAGAGAGAGAGAGAGAGGTTCTCTCAAATACTGTCAGGATGGTCGACAAAAGGAAATGTTCAGACAGACAGGGACCAGAGGAACAGACGAAGGGCCGTGAACCCTGCTGAGCAGGAACAGGAAGAATCCAAACCCCTCTCCTCTGGGGAATAAGAGAAATGCTCCTGGTATTTGTCTTTGTGGATGATATGTGTGTGTGTGTGTGTGTGTGAGTGTGTGAGTGTGTGTTTACGAACAATTGTGTATTGGTGTGTTTGTGTGTGTCGACGAAAAATTGTGTGTGTGTGTCTATACGTGTATTAAAGGACCTCTGTGTTTATGCATTGTGGTCAATCATAACCGGCTATTGATCAAATAATCAATTCAAAGACACAAACACACACAACAATTAGAAAGGGATAAAGTATATTTCTCAAAACTAATAAATATTCCTTTAAATAATTGTATTTGGGGCCTCAGGCTGTGCAGGTTTTTAAGGGCATAGAACTTCAGAGCTATAGTATGGGTCCAGGTACTTTAAAGCTAATAAGTGAGAATTAAACATGTGTATTAAGTTGATCGCCAATAACAAGACATTACAAATTAAATTATATTGTCTCTGTTCTTGCTTTTTGTCGTCCAGCTGCTGTGTTCTGTACCAGTTCTGAATTATTTTCTAATGTATGCCAGTTATGAAACCAGTGCTAATCTCAAGTAAATTGCATGTCAGTGTCTCTAAGATCAGATATAAATATATTCTGTCAGTATTCCTTAGTTGACAAAAACAAGATTTGACAACTATGCTACATTATTAGAATATATAACAATCGGGGTTAGCGTCAAACGAGACAACCTAGGTTTTTGATAGAAAGCTCGTGGTGGTTTCCAGGACAACGTGCTGTGTATCATCACGGGGATATTCCATTAAATGTACCAAGAACCAATCATTGTTGTTATTGTATCTAATTTCTCTTTGGATGTTTGCAATGTGAGATTTCATCATGTTTGATGGTCAGCAGGGAAAAACACTGGAGTTACCACCCACACAGGCACAGTCAAAATGGTAAAGTCTCCATTAAAAGAGGAAAACAAGTTAAAGTGAAGCAACTTGAGATTAGAGGAAATGATATTCAGATCCTGTCCGCTTGCCCTTTCCATTCATCCCAGGGCCGTTACATCTCTCTCCCTGTTTCCCTCCGTCTATCTGCCTCTCTCAATTAAACCGACTTCTAACAACTCAGCTGAATTCAGGCTGGTTCAACGTTATTTTCACTCTGCTCTGAACATTTGAGTAAGATAATAAAAAAACATACCTGCCGTGTAAATTAGTAAACACTTCTTCACTCATAATGAGGAAGAGAGCTGGAGGTAAAAAAAAAAAGAAAAAAAAAAGCTGACCTTTTGTTACAGTATCTAAGTGCAGGCTGGATAGCAGGGATTTTGTACAGAGGAATACATTACAGAAAACAAATTAGTCAGCGAGATAGAAGAATGCCAGTGCAAATGGCCTTGGCTCTTATTTCCATCCTTATGAGATAACTGTCCCATTAGAAGGTTAAAGCTATTGTGGTGTCCCCGCAAAGACTCTGCCTGGGAAACGGCGGCAATCCGTCTTTAAAGTTTGATGCAGCCAGAAAGCTTTCCTCATCCCTTCTCATCCCCTCCCCTCTGACCTGTGTGTGTGTGTGTGTGTGTGTGTGTGTGGTTACATCTGTGTCTGAGATAGAGAAGGGTACCAACATACAGAGAAAGAGATATGAGAGGGTGGGGCTGAGCTGTCTGCCACCCAGGCCCAGAGAACATAAAGAGAAAAATACGGCCATAAAACCTCTCTATGACTATGAATACTAATTCTGACTCTGTGAGCCAAACCAAGCGAGTCTGTCCTCTCTCTGTTCCCTCTGTCTCGCTCGGAGAAATGATGTGGTTTGAAAATGAAGCAAGAATAATGTGCTGCACATCAAAGCAGAATGGTAATACTTCGTATTTACTATATGCTATAAATGACACACACATATATATATATATATATATATATATATATATATATATATATATATGGAGTATAGATGGTGAGGGAAGATTAGTTAGAAGCCGGACACAATATAAATAAAAGTAAAACAGAGATTGAACCGGTTTCCATGGTGATTTGACTTGAATAGGTATACCAGCAATTTTAGAAAGATATATGTACACATCTCTACTTTGTTTTAATTAATGTATTGAAAATATTTACACATGTTAAAGACTAAAGATAGCAAATAAATAGAAATATAATGGAGTTAAAGGCCTCTTCTTTTGTGTGTACGGTAGACTTTTATATTTGATTCAAGGTTATATTGACCACAATTTTCAGAAAAGTACAAATATGCAGGTTTAATGTGGCTCAAAGGTGGACTGCAGATTTTAAATAAAATACTATGGAAGAAAATCAACACAATAACGTGGACCCTAATAAAAAATGTTTTGATCCATTTGATCCATTTGAGGGTCCGAATCCAGTCTCTGGGAAAGATGTGCTCAACGACTCCCACCAATCATGTGATCAAATCATGGATGCTTTCAGCATAATGGAAAAAAGGCACATTTCTGACTTTTACCTATATATAAAAACAGTATAACGTGATGATGACTCTTAGAGCACAGTTTGATTTACTGCCTTGTCAATAGAAATGTCAGTTATTCTTCTTCTGTTGTATTTCTGGAGGAAATTTGGGCACCTGTAGTGAAACGCATACATCTTGAAATTCTTTTTTTCAATATTGAATTTGCAATGAAGCTGGTTTTGAAATATGATAGAAATTAGAATCTCAAATACTTAATGTCATAGTGCTACAGTAACTGCAGGTCACTGGATAATGTCTTTAGAGGAAGTATATATATATATATATATATATATATATATATATTTTAATTCACCATCCTGTCTGAATGTTATGGTCAGATGGTCTTCACAAATACCTGTACCTTCATTGTGCCCCCCTTGGAGCGAGATTTTCTCTGAAAAATGTTGGAGGACAGAAGAGAACGTCGTAATCTCTCAAGCATTTCTAATGAGTTTTTCCTCCTACAATTATTTGATAAGAACAGACAAGACTGGAGGCAGCGTGTATGATACACGGGCTCCTACTGCCGAGGTGAGAGCTCTGCTGATTACACGCACGGCCATCTGCACACTCACACCAGCCATTGCCACTGCCACTACCACTCCCCCCCCCCCCCCCCCCGTTTCTCCTCCACCTGCTGAAAGGCACCTCCCCACCTCCCAACTCACCACACTGAGTCCCAGTTGCTCCCTCTGCAGGTAGGGCATGTTTCTGCGCTCCAGGCCGGCCAGGTAGTGCTGCAGTCTGGAGTAGGTGTAGGGGTAGCAGTAGGCGAACTGGTACACGTCGTCCTCTCGGTCAAAACAGAAGGCGAAGGACATGACGTAGTTGCGCCGGTGGTCGGGGCAGCGATAGTAGTACACGTTTTTGGCGGGAAGCCTCTGCCTGCGACAGAAAAAGACACAATATGGAGAAATTAGGGTATTTTTACAGGACGGGTCTTTTTAATTTAAAAACACGAGGTCTTGAAGAGTTTATGCTGCGTCAGGGGAAGATATGAGGAACGTTGAAAGCAGAGCACGGACTCATGAGGTACACATCGAGAGATGAGAAATGCCCACGCAGAAGTTGCATCAGCGTGTCAGTTGGTCGTCTCCCGCAGCTGCTGACAGGTTCTTAACTCGTGAGGAGTGAATGTGAAAATGAAAAAACACACATAGAATTCATCTATGCATTTGATTAGTTTATAGTAATGCAGTGCCTGTTACCAGCATGCCACGTGACCGTTCGGAAAAAATCGAGGCGTTGTTCAGAACCAGCCAGTTTGTTGCATCGAGAAATTGGAGTGGAAGTTGAAGGAGAGTTTGATTACAATGTCGGGACATACGTCCAGAGTCCAACTGCAGTTGATGAGCCGGCCTGTGACGAATCGTGCGGAGGACATGCTGGACTCCCTGAAGACCTACCCCTGCTCATGCTCAGAGCACACATCGCTTGTTTATTCAAATAAAGTTGAAAATTGAACATGTTTTATGTCCAGATTGCACCACATTTCACACGCCATTTCCTTTGGTTTCCTGAGGCTCTTTCACTACCCGACTCCTGGCTGATGTCTGGGCCTACGGTCTGGCCGCAGGAAAGAAAGATGGAATCATACTTCACGCTAACCCAGCAACGGGAGATCAGAGACTGTTGTGACCACCTCTTTACATGGACGTGGCTCCATCCTGGCCTGCCCGATCAAGCTGGTAGGACAGAGTGAAGCACTCCGGTGGGACGACTCCGTGTTTACATCCAAGATGCTCTGTGCTGAAATGTCAAAGCTGCCTGACGCTGATGCCCTGATGTCAAATCTTTATCTGCCCGCAGAATCCACTGGCGGTTCCGTTGCTGCTGTTGACATTATGCAAATTCACCAAAAGCACGACAGGAATGCACTTTTTTGTTATTTTTTTGTTCATGTTTTCCTTGTGTGGCATGGGACTGCATTCTGCGGTGCGACCACGTGTTGCAGAATGACAATAAATGATGCTTGAACAATTGCCAATTATGATTGAATGCAAAGCTACGGAGAACAAATACAAAGTGACAGATTGAGAATGAAAATGAACAGCACAACAACAAAATTAAATGACAAACAGTAACACATTGTCAACTCACTACAAAAGGTAAATTGACTGAATTAATTAGATTTGTTTGATGAACGGGACTTTTTATGCAAGTGTTTGTTGTAATTCAAGACTGAAAGACATAACAACCGTAAGAAAGAAACAATAACAACAAAGATAGATAAGACCACACATACACAATGTATAATCAACCCACGGGGTCAATCTTTGAGGCAATCCATTGATCTCCAGATTCAGGAGAGCTCACCTTTTCAAGTGCAAGTGGAGAATTTTGGATCACAGTTTGTATCTGTTCGCATAAAAATGTTTCAGCTTTCCACTTTAAAAGGCAGCAGTTCCCACTTGAATGTGATATTTTAATTATGATGACAATGACACTATTGTGCTATGCGTGGTGTGTTTCATGTTTAATTTAGAATGGCAGTCCAAGTGAAAAGCACCCCAAAAAAAAAAACGTGTTTCCTTTTTGGTTCAAGTCCTAAGTTGTCGTGTAAGTGTGCGAGCAATTTAGAACAATTATATTGAGTGAAGAACGGCTAAGCACCTAATCTGCATCCGGCATGTTTCTGGTTTGGCTGAGCCTGTTTGTAATGCACTGCATGTCTCGGGTGTCTGTGTCTCCTCTGTCGTGTGCTGTAGTCGTGTACTTTGCTGAATTGTGTGCTGCATGTTGCATGCTGGGCCCAGGGCGAAATAAAGCTGAGTGATCCGAGCGCCTCGAGGCCGATCGATGGGGTGCGGGACAGTGCTGCTGCAGTCGACACAACTTCTCTGCTTACTCGAGGCGTTTTCTCTCCACACTCTTGCCCCGTCCGTCGTTGTCTTCCTCTCCTCCCACGTTTAACCCTCGCCGCTGTCACATGGTCAGAGGCAGGTGGCGGGATGCGTGCAATGTACCGCATTTGCCTTTTTTTTCTCTCTCGTCCGCTTTCCCCACCTTCCGTGTTCTTTCTCCGGATCTCTTTCGTCTTCGGCTGTCGCTCAGTGACTCCGCCTTCGACAGTTTACATGAAGAAGACCGAGCATTGGGGAACAACAGCGTCTGCCATGGGAGCCTTGCAGACGCTCCGAGAGGGGAGGATAAAAGGAGGGAGATGAGGACGATGAGTGACTGGTGTGTTCCGGGGTGTTGGGAGCAGGGAGAAAGGTGGAATAAGGAGATAAGGAGAAGATGAGAGTGCAGGGCGATGGCAGATCTGGGCCTGATAGAGATATACGGGAAAGGGGGTGGCGGCTAGCAGCGTAGCGGCTGTGTGATGGTTGGTGAGCGAGAGCGTCACTGGCAACAAGATCAGATGAAGATGCTATCGGGGCTGTGATAGGAACAGGACCTGATTATCAACAAACAGGACAGACTGTAGGCTGCGCCAACTCTGACAGAGCGAACTTCTCTCTGTGACTCACCTCTGCCGAGGGAGGACAGGAAGGAGACACACACACACGAGTTTTATGTGTTTGCACAGGAGCCAAATACATCAGGTGTGGCGACGGACCCGCATAGAAATGCATAGTGAACACACTCGCATGCATTTTCAAATACTTGAAGATGTCCCTGCTGGTACCTCGTAAAACAAAAAGCTAAATCACTCAGACAGAGGGGACGGAGGGAGAGAAAGGCAGTGCTGATTATTCCTTCAGAGCAGAGGAGGAGAGAGGAGGATGTATCTGCATGTGGCTATATCAGCAGAATACTAATGCAGCCAGTGGCTAGCTGGGCCACACCCAGCCTTCCCACTGGAGCCAGATTACCAGCCTTGTTTTACAGCCTGTACAACTGGACAAAGAAGCAGAAGAAGAAAAAAATGTAATCTTGGGGGGGGGGGGGGGGACACAAATGTTGGAACATGAAAATGATTCATATAAAGACCACATGGGTTTGAAGTGGAGCAGTTTGAATTAAGAATGGACAGACAAGGATAACATAAAACACCAAGCCCACACACACACACACACACACACTGGTGCATTACTATGGTGGCAGCCCTCCAAGGTGCGGGTTAATTAAAATAAGATGACACCTCACCTCTTTACATATCTCCCTGTTTGAATCTGCCCACCCATGCAATCCCACTTCTCCCTGTTCCTCCTTCTCTTTCTCTCTACCGGGCAGTGTGTGTGTGACCTTGCCGGATACGGAAAAAGTCTCGGCGATTGATTTTAATTGCCGCTGCTTGTCCCCGTCACAGCGTTGTAGTTATACAGCCAATGAAAATAGCCGTGTGACACGGCCTGGGAGGCCTGAACGACAGGCTGAGGACGGCTGCGTCTGCTTCAGTCGACAGGCAAGTAGACAAATATGAAAAATGCACATAATCTTCAGAACAAGCACATTAATAGTAATACAAATGGTCCCTTTGGTTTTTATCTAGGCGTGAGCTGCTCCTGCGCGGCAGCTGGCAATTTGTTTTATCTAAATGGTACCTCCCTGTGCCCATCTCTTGACGAGGCACAGCGCCGTCGCTCCCAACAGAATTATCACGGAGGAAAATGGAGAAGCGTCCGCTCAGATGATAACACGCTCGCACATGTTTTTCTTCTTCTTCTTTTTTTTTTACAATTCAGTGATTACAGAGACACGGAAACATGCACACCGACAGGAATATGCAAAGAGCCGCACGCTGAAACGAAGAGGCAAACTGAACCCGTGTGTGAGCGACATCAAGGTCATCCCTTTGACAGCGAGCTGTGGGACGAGTTAACCGCCGGAGCGTCTCATCGCAGCCCGACAGAAGAAAGAGGAGGAAGCAGAGCAAAGAGAAATAGAGAGAGAGACTGAAACACTATACAAAGGCAGAGGATGGCTGACAAATAGAGAAAGAGACAAGCAAAAGCGACAAAGTCAGAGAGAATGGGACACAACGGAAGAAAAGAGAGACGCGGGGAGAGAGAAAAAAGCGAGAGGGTTTCGCAGAGCTAGCAGGCAGCCTTTAGCGAGGTGTCACTTTGCCTCTGAACCAGCGGTGGCTACGAACTCCCGCTCTGATTTTGATGGCGCCGCCGTCCCTCTGAAGTTTCGAGATGAAGGCTTATAAATTGGTAGCTTTCATACGGGCGACATCTTGTCTCTATTTTCAAATCAATCAAGCATAGAGGACACGCCAATCACCGCAGCTCGGAGCACTCTGCCCGACAAAGGCGAACACATGTAGGACAAAGCTCACCAGACCTGGACGCACACACACACCAACACATGCGCACACACACACACACACTACTCCCTTTTATTCTATATCTCACTGTTGTCTTCTTTGGCTTGTCAAACATGGATGCTGTCAACTGTTAGGAAGGTTACATGTCCTCCAATATGCCTGAACAACTGTCAAGATCCACAAATCCCCGCCAGCTCATTTAAGGCAAATATTTAGTCTGTTTGGCAAACATTTCACATTGAATAACATATTTCTTTAGTCCCTCTGTGTTACTGCGCCAGTAATTGAAGAGGCAATATTTCTTGGCACTCTAAACTGATGCCAGATGTTAGATGGACTCATTGTCTTTTTTTTTTTTTTTAAACACGGCCCGAGTTCTTGTTTTGCATATTAAGTCAAGCAGAAAAAAGCACCCAGAATCATTTGAGGAGTGTCAAACGCGTGGCTATGTGTATTCATGCGTGAGGAAGTGTGCATGTGTGTCTGTATATGTATTCTTGAAGCATCCATCTATCGTATTTTGGGATGCAAATGAAGTTGCAACAAAGATTTCTGGGGACACTGTTCCTAGGCAACCTGTGCTTGCTTTGTAATTCGGTTGGCCCGCTGTATATTGTACGTGGTGGTACAGTATATTCATTAGGCTCAGGCTTTACGAGAACGTGTCCTCGGATTGGTGCTGACTTACACGGCCGATGAAGAAACAGCAGCCGGTGTGCAGGAGGAAGTCGTCGATTAGGATTTGACCTTTGCTGAAGAGCACATTCAAACATTCAACGTTTATATCGGGTGAAATCAAAACTGTCTGCTGCAGCGTGTGTGTGAGCGTAGAGTCTAGATTAAGATGCGCGACCACGGCCGATAATGGGAAATAGCCAGGATTGATGCCACTGGTGGGTTCTTCTGGCCAGCAGCAGTACGGTTTTGCAGGAAGCAATAACACTCGTGAATTATGGACTTTCCTGTAACAGGAGAGCTGAGAGCCGCACACCTGTGGAGACAACAGGCCGTTAGCGGCCTCCTAAGGTCAGAAGCAGCCCTCTGATGAGGCTGAAACATGACAGAAGAAGACGCTCTCACATCAAAACACCCAGGAGGTGTACTCTCATCGGGTGGCCTTTTACTCTGCTTCCTGTTAGAGGTATTGCAAAACTCTTCCGTATTTACTCTGCTATTCACATATCTAGGTGAGTATAGCAGACAAACCATAATACCAGCTTTTAGACCAAAATTACATTTTAAGGTGATTGAATCATGTCGGTCAATATCAGATCACATCCACAGCGGATGCAGCACTATGCAGTGGACATAAAAAATAGTTATTTACATCAATGTAATAACTCCTGGACTCTCATCCAAATACAACACAGATACTGTTTATAGGAGTAACTCAAGTTAGTCTGCTGATATGTTTAATACAGAAGGAGTGGCTGTGTGTGTGTGTGTGTGTGTGTGTGTGGCTGTACGTCCTCGCGTGAAAAAACTCATCTCTTCCAGTAATTCATCTGTTTTTCATGTCCCCCTCTCCTCCCATCATCTTCTTCTTCTCAGACTGATTTATTGTCTAGTATAGACACACATATTCTACTCCGTGCCTGCAATTCTATTTTTTTAATTTTGTTTACTTTCTCCCATTTAAAAAAAGAAATGTTCCAGGAATCCTCTCGGGACTCTTTGCCTCTGACCCAATACCCTCAACAGTCTTTGTCATGTCGGCGATCTAGACGCACACAAGTTTTCTTATGTAAATGTCTGCGATATAAATGTGACTGCATGCTCCAGCGTTCGCCTCTAACTCAAACTCCTAATCTGTTCCACTCTAAATCTGCGAGAGATGTACAGCACTCATACATTCACATGGGACACTTTCATCACCCCTGAGGGGCACACTGAGATGAAAGCAATGGAAGATTTACTATAGCTGCTCTAACATAGCCTGAGATAGTGGCAATGAGGGAAATATATAAAGAATCTACTTTTTTTCCCCCATCTCTTATTTGAATTCTCTCATCATTAACTCTCCAGTGCAGTTTTTGGTGTGTCCTTTTAGGCCTTGTGCCTGATCATTTCCTGAGTATTGGATTTAAGAAGCTTTCCAGAGTGTTTTAATCACAACTGCTGTTTCAATAATTTGACATTTATATAGTTTGTGTTATGAAGATAAATGAATTAAAGATGTATAAAGTAAAGTGTTACAGTGCCTGGATGGACCAGTAGAGGGCCACAGCTTTGAGTGAGAGGGGACCTGTCCACAGGTAGAAGTAGAGAACGTTCAGCGACAAAGAGCGGGCTGTGCCTTTAACGGATACATAAAAATCAACACAAACACTGTGGTGCAAAATAACATGAGTGTTCTCTCCTGAGGGGAGAACTTGCGGAACAAAAAAGCTCGGTTGGAAAAGAAGAAAACGCATACATGTGTATCTGATAATAAAACCTACAATTCATAATTACATGGAATAAATATATATTTGAATTGAATTAGTTTCAAAAGAGACACCGAGACAAACTGGCAGTTTAGTTTCATGGAACCAATCAATCCTCAACTACAGTCCAAAAAAGTGACAACATGCCCCACGTACATCCCAAAGGGGTCTCGCCCCCCCCACGTCTTGAGGGGCGGCGGGGCAATTAGCAGGAAGCAGATGATCACCGAGGCCTCGACACTGTGGCGCCACTGGTCCCCATTGGGGCAACAGGGCAGGTGCACATTCGTCTGGGATAATGGGGGGTACAGTAGAAGCAACCACAGTAAAACAATATCACACACACACACACACACACACTCAACCACCAATAAAATGATGATGTCAGTGTTAAGCCCCAAGTGGGTGGTGTGTGTAAGCTGGTGGGAGTAAGAGGAGAGGACCGAGTTTGTGTGTGTTTGTGTGTTTGCGTGTGTGTGTTTGCGTATGTGTGTGTGTGTGTAGTAGTCGTAGTACTAGCTTTTGTCTTTGTCTGTGCATATGTCTGGTCTGGAACATTGTTATTAGGACTGTCTGGCGCCAGTCTGTCTATCCAGTCCACACTCATGGACACACACACACACACACACACACACACACACACATGCGCACACACACTTGTAGACACACACACACACATAGATAATGTGATGGGAGTATAATGTTGCACTCTGGGAAATGCTGCATCACACAATTATAGACAGACGGTTTCGCTGCTCTCCTTTCTCAAACACACACACACGCACACAAACACACACACACAAACACGCACACACACACACCTCTGCCAAGGTATATACTGCTATGTGCATATGTTTGCACAGTAGGGAAGTGATCATGTGACAGTGGATGTAACTCTATTTAAGAGTCCAGTCCATTAGTCCATTAGTGATGGTCTCCACCGCAGCAGAGGGAACGACCAGCCGGACCAGGTTCATTTGTTTCTCTTCTAAAAGTGAAATAAACTACATTTCGAACATTAATATAGCGGCGCTACACAACAATTTGGTATGTACACATAAAGTGGAGTAATGCTGTGCGGGCGCACATGCTTTAGTGCGTTTAGTGTCACACCGGCTCGCTGAGTACTGCGAACCCCCCCCCCCCCCCCACCCTTCCGGTTCCCCATCAGGCGAACACCGTTAGCTCCGTCTGTGCGAGTTTGCACTGTTATTGCTGTCAGCACTGAAAGCTGTGAGCCGTCGCCATGTTGAGAGCATTTAAAAGGTGAAGGTGTCAAATCTGAAATAAGTTACAACCACTACTGTCCTCTGATTGGTTTGAATTACACAAGTACATGATTCGTTTTAGCAAATTAAGTCATCGCTGTCGAGATGACTGAAGAATATGACACGGAGCAAAAAATACACTCTGATCTCACTGCGTGTGACTCGCACACCGATTGAAGTCGGTAACGGGGGTTGAGTGATCGAAGATCAAGCATCACTGCTGCTGTATCCTCTTTATCTGTGTGTGTGCGTGTGTGTGTGTTTTAGGAGTGAGTGTGTGTAAGGAATAGGGTCACACAGAGCGATGAGATCATTCTCTCAGTGGAAGCGATGCAACGCACATGATACATTCTGAAATCACTTTTTATTAAATTCCACATAGGGATGAGCTCACCTTCTCCAGTCCATTACACTGATCAGATCAATGTGCAGCTGTGCTAAAATAACCAACAGTTTGAATAATGCAATGATGAGGACAATAAATAATGAATTATCCTTTCGTCACACTCAGTGTTGCGGATTTTGTAATAATGGTTTATTTAACTAACTTAGGCCCGTTAAAAAGAATGGAATAAATGTGTGTATCACAAAGGTCTGTCATATTAGGATCCACAATATTTTATACCTAAACAACATAGATACTCATTTGTGAAGCTGCTGTTTATGTCCTCTGATCATAACAGCAGGAAAGAAAACATGGTATGATATAAAATAACAAGACACTTATTACCACCCACACTCAGATGTATTGTGAGATGGGGTTAACGGTCAACATATGGCAACATAATATTGATTATGAAAAGTCCTTTCTGAACCTCCTCCTAATGTGCTATATATATATATATATATATATATATATATATATATACACACACACACTGGTAATATTACTGGTGTGTTGTGTGATCCTTTCCTCAAGCTGACCAAGTAGTTGTGTTGCCTAAGCAACCCAAAGTACAACCTTTTCACAACAGTTTGAAACTGCGAGCATCACGTTGAGGAATGACGGTGTTGACCATAAACAAGGTATTAGGAGCTAACATCCTCGGTGGTCGTATGACTTCATGGACTTTACAAACAAGTAAACGGACAGTAGATATGGCCTCAACCAACTTGCAAAGGAGGATGTTAGAGGAGAGTAGAGACGTGTCGACATGAAATGGAGGAAAGAGTTACACTGACCACAAAGCAAGAAGCTCCTTGTGTCTGTGTGTGAGCAGCTGTCTCCTTCCCATCGTGCTAACAGTGGTAACTAATGTGTGCCTGTGTGGATAGTAGCAACTGTGAATAGTTTATTTTATTGGGCGTATAACACGTTTTTGTTGGCTCAAATGAATTAATTATGTGTGTGCTAATGATGTCTCAACAGAATATTTTTTTAGGATTTGACTTATGTTCCAAACATACAATTAGAACATACGATATGTAACTGCAACGTCCTCGACTATGAATCATGTTGCGCATGGTCACTCCACATGTCTCCTGTATGTATCTCTGCTGGTAATGTGAAAAAGGCAATATGCCAACTAATTTATATTGATTATGAAAAGTAAATCATGCTATTACTACTGATAATATCACTAGTATTATGAGTACTACTGTGTTTAGTTGCTATGCGAGGTAGTGTAGTTCTTGAACCACATGTATGGTCTACACATTGATTGAGAAGATATTCAATCTGAAGCTAAATGACCTTTCCTTTTCCTAAAGCGAGAAGAATAATCAGTTATTTCCTTCAATGGTTAGTCTAATGATGAGGTTATCAGGTGCTAATTTATTAATCAGAAAAATGTGAGAATGTATGAGAAATATCAATTCAAGTTGTGAGCCGTTTGTTTTCCCTTCATGGATGAGTGGGTATCAAAATTACACCGTGACTGATACATTTTTGGTCGATGGCCTGGCACAAGAGGTTACTTTGAGGCCACGGAGCCGACGCCACAACACAACCGCCTATTGAGTGATCAGCATGCAAACCCCATGTTGTGACTGTCACAGCATCAGTAGAATTGCACTCTCTATCTCTCTCTCTCTCTCTCTCCCTCCCTTCCCTCCATGGCTCAGTATCCCCCTCTCCCTCTCCATCCTCCCTGAGGGCCCTGCTGGCCTTGGCACTAAGATGCCAGCCTGTCTGCTCGCATTTCCCTTGGCACAGTGGTGGCAGCTGGGGGCATGGGTGCCCTGTCTGCCTCCATACTCCCCGGTATATCACACACACACACACACACACACACACACTCCAAGTTCACAGCTTGCAGCCAGACTGGTGTCTCCATGTGCGTGCCAGGGGTAGCAGCACCCACAGGAAGGGGAGGAGGAGGAGGAGGAGGAGGAGGAGGGAGGAGAAGGAACAGGGCGGGGTGGGTGGCTGGGCGCTTGGGCTCTCAGACAGCCAGATGCTGCCAATTAACTTCTCCGGTCGCCACGGGGCTGGAGGGGGAGAGTCTGACACCTGTACCTTCCGACTCCCCACCAAACACTCACACACACCGACGCACACACGGACACTTTATTGCGCCCGATGGTAGGCATAGCTTGTGTTGGCGGGCGATGAGGGCCACATGTTGCCTAAAAAAGGTTGGTCGACAAACACACACCTGGATCACTGTAACCACTGACCTTTTCTGACCTTTGTCTAAATTGTTTTCTCTTCATCACTACGAACAGGTGTGTAAAGGCACAGGTCAATGCATTGTATGTATATTGATACACGTCTGCAACACAAGGGGGACCTCCGCCACATGTGACCCTTTGATGAAAGCCTTTTCCCCGCTCACTCCCTGCATGTGTGTGGCGGTCAGTGTGTGCGTGCTGTCAGGCCGTGTTGTTGCTTACGCGAGACAGAAGGAATTACAGGCTATTACAGAAGAAAGCCTGTGGCTGCTGCAGCATCCAGCGCTGCACTGCCCTCCGAGACCTACGGCTCTCTTATTCCCACCACAGCACACAGCTGCCTGCTGAACGCCGACGATATAAATATAGAAAACAAGCAGGAATCTGCACTTTGATATAGTGCTTGTTTTTCAAAGTTTCATTTGAAAATTACCACGTCTTCCTACGGGTACGAATAAAGTAACCTGGACCTGAAACAAAGTAATACCCATTGAGAATAATAAAAAAAGCAAACCAGGAGTGCCATTTGCCTGCAGGATAGGAGCATGCCGTTCACACTTGACACATTATTATTTGATATTTTGGAAGGCCATAAACATATATGGAAAGGATAAAACATGAACACCTTGCTGGCTGAGGATATGATTTTTTTTTTACTGTCCACAAATCACGTGGAAAGACCAAAACCAACTACGAAGAGATCTTACTCACCAGTATTGCGTGTGTAGCTGATGTCTGATATGTTGTTCATTATTCCTCTGTACCAAAGAGCTCCATTGTTGTCCAGCAGCTATTCAAACGAGCCACACCACTCAGGGCTGGACATCGTTCGACATGAGTATGCACACTGTGGTGTATTTTAAGTCAATATACACCACACACAACAATCTGCTGCCTTAAATTCAAACTAAATCAATCACCAAACGTGTATTAATCCGCAGAATAAAATAGTCCCCAAAAAATGCACTATTTACTCCTGTTTGAGTAACGGTGATAAAGAAACTAGTGTACAGCTGTTTCATGAAGTATTGACATATGAAGCTACTTATACACACAACGTATTACTTATTAAGACTCACTAGTTTGCATGCATTTTTTAATCTTTTTATGTTTTAAAAATAAAATAAAAAATGTAGATTGTTGTACACTTGTAGTATTTATTGGAATACTTTATATTCGATGCTATCACCACTGCTTTACATTTCAATCTAGTATGTTTTCATGTTGTTTGCTAAATATGAAATGGATGCCTGGGCATGGATGCTGCTTTTAAATAACCCAGTATACCAAAATTAAAGGAATAAGTTGCAAAAGAAATTGTAAACTATGATGCAAATGTACTGTAAGTACATTTCTAAAGATGATATCAAAACATATATTTTCCTCTGTAGCAGCAGAATCAGTGAAGAGTGAATTTTAGTCATCGTGTGCCGGGAAACTTGTGCTTGTCATCTTTGATTTGAATGAAGACACAATGTCACCGACAGCCCTGCGATTTTCTATCATAACATTTCATCTTAAGAGAACAGGATATGGTGATTATTTAATGGGGAGCACATAACTCAAGGCTCCAGTGTCTGCACAAAAAAATATATTTTCTCTCACTATATTCTACAAAATTCAATATCTGGCATGGATACACAAGTAAAAACAACTCTTGAGACTCAAAGGTTAGAAAGAAAGAGTCTGACTGCTCTTGGGAGGAGAATGTGTTAGCACAGGGCAATAGATGTCAATCTTTTCGTCAATATGAGGTTATGAGGTCCACCATCTGACAGAAGATAAATATGTTGTTCATAAAATAATTTCTGCTAACTTGTAAAAGTAGTCGATCATGCAAACCGCACCTTGTGTGTTCTTCATAAATTAAAAAAACAAACAATGACAGTGGTCTCTCTCTCTCTCTCTCTCTCACTCACTCACTCTCTCTCTCTCACTCTCTCTCTCACTCTCTCTCTCACTCTCTCACTCTCTCACTCTCTCACTCTCACTCTCACTCACACTCACACATACACACACAGGGCCCTGTCCGTCAGAAGATGCTGTCCCTCGCTGTACTGAGTGACAGATAACTTGTCATAGAGCTAAACGGGAGAATATTTTACTGCAGATTGAAAGAGGAGGAAAATGCGAGATGGGGAATAGAGAGAAGGAAAAAAAGGAGAGAAATTGCTCCATTACACCAGAGAGGTAAATCATTCGACGTGCTGGAGATCACAGAATGGCACTTACATTTACACACGTGTTCACGCTGGCACATGTATGGACAAGATCCTGCCCGTCCCTGTCCGTGTTGCTACACTTGCTCTCTCCCTGTTTCACACATACACTCGTACTCACATCAATATGCACACACACACACACACACAATAGAGATCATCAGAATCCAAGCATGAGAAAAGCTGTGAGGCTGGATCAATGTTGGGCTCTGGTGATTAGCCTTAATTGAGGAAAAGGAGCTATGGGAACAAAGAAACATTTTGACCTTTTTCCTATCCGCACATGCCGCGCGCTAATAAGACACATTCACATCATATCACACTGACCAGAATCGGTTAACTACATCAAAAGCATCTCCTCGTGGGGACGGTATGCAAATGGTTGGCACGGAGAGAAAAACAAACCCCGCGGATAATTGTCTATGCTTGCCATGTTTTTGTGCGTGAATGTCAATGTTCCCCTCTCCTGTCGAGAGCATGCTGATTATTCTATCAGACAAAATGATTGGCAGTGTTCCACACGCCGCTGCAGACTCTCTTATTTCTTGTTCTTCCTACATCCTCTGTCTCTCTCTATCGCCCTTTGTTTCTCACCGAGTCAAATATCACTTGTCAGGAAAGCGCTGTTTGGACTGAGATAAGAACTAGAGGGATACAAGTTATTCCTGGACTGGGGAGTACGACTGTGATGTCCAAGTGCATGGACCACTGGCTATAATAATACTGAGGCCTTTATTGTTGAGTGACTGAACTACTACAGACTACAACTGGGTGGACAATCACATATATTTCAGGTGTACAAATGATATACTAGAGCGTGTCTGTCCGATAGTTCAGCTCCTGGTATTGGTGCTAGCAGCGCTGTCAGGAGGGGGTGGCCATTTGCAATGCCTGCTCGTTGGCCCCTCGTCCTGCTGAGCGTTGGGCTGTAATGTTACACAGTATGTGCAGCAGGCCCGATGTGGACGACGTACTCGGTCCTCAGAGCCCTGAAGCCCCGCCCACACTGCTACACAGAGCGCCAATCTCTCGTTTATTCAAAATTTATCCGTGTTGAAAAGTGTCACGTTCACCAAATACGACACTGGATGTCGTTGGGTCCCCAACAATAAACCCGTCAAGTCTGAAGTAGATCGGATGAACGATTCGCGAGATATTCAAAAGACACGCAGGCTTCAGAGATTCATTTATAGATAGCACAATATGTCTTTGAAATGGCTAATGTTATCAGCGTTCATGTCATACATGTTGCTGTTTTTTAACTCAGGAGATAGTGAATCTATTTTCTCTGTGAGCTGTGTTTGTTGTTGGGAAAAGAAAACTGAATTCCAATATGATATTTCCCTGGCATAGGAAAGTTCAATGAATATTTCAAGTCCCAAACGTGTGATGCCATCAAGTAAAAAGTCTGGAGCTGCTCCATAGACAGTGAATGGTTAAGTGACTTGATGGATTCAGAATGTTTGTTTTCTGTCTGAGACCCAAATGAGCTTCATTCTCTTGCAGCGGTCTCAGTTCTGCTATAAAGGATGTCCTGATACAAAGCCGACGTTCCCCTGGGCGCCCTCAGTGTCATCGAAAAACATCTTTCTCAATTCATTGTCTCTGGAGCAGTTCCACATTTCATACTTCATGACATCGAGAAATTTATGTTGTTTTTTTTGGGTGGGGGGCATTTGGGACACAGCTGTCAATCACACCGCTCATAATGCCATCGGTGCTGCTTGCATTGCCCACAACCTTCACTGCACCGCTACGTCCCCGCTGGGTGCAACAAGCGTGCTCTTCGAGGTTAGTGCGGTAATGCTTCTCTTTCATACAGATTCAACGTGGAGTTCTGAAACTCTCCTAAGTACCACAAAAAGCTGAACATTGTTCCGCTGTAACAGGTGCAACTACACGAAGAGAGAAGTGCCAATCAAGCACACACCCACAGCGTGCGGAGAGGAGCTGTATTTGTGATCACGTGACGGGGGAGCAGCTGGAACTGGCCTCACCCTTACGGCAGCTTGGATTCATTTAAAAGCTTGATCGTAGTAATTCCGAAGGTTGATGGGTTTTCTCATCCTTATAACGCGATAACTAAAGATACTCGTGCACAACTCCTCTGGGAAAACATTTCAGTGGATTGATGACAACTAATTGCAGATCTTTGACAATGTATAATGTGAGCAATGTGATGAGATTATTAGGTTGCTCTGTTGCGTGATATTTTGCTGATATACACATATATATATTTAAAGAAATGCTTATCATGTTATATAAGAGTGATTCTTTTAAAAATTAGTAATATATATATATATATATATATATATATTATATAATTATTTACCTATTTTAAAATGAATCTCTTTAAAAAAAAAAAAGAATATATATATTTTTTTTTTTTTTAACCACTCAGAGCACTTCAGAGAAACCTGAAATGGGAATTTGGCCACATTTTGTAAAGAAATCACCCGAACAGCAGCACAAATAAACACGATTACGACAAACACTGAGGCTACTAGGTTTACGAATGAAAAACATAAAAGGACCAAAGCTCCAGTGTCGGGCCAAGATGACCACAGAACAAAACATTCTATTTATACAAATAAATGCGTTACTGTAGCCCCGACTGACATTAATACATAAACAAATGTTATATATGAATAGAGAATGCTCCCACATATAATCTTTAAAAACCCTAAAGGACCTCGAAGACATTGCTGCTTGTGTGTGTGTGCACTCACTACCTTTAATGTCATGGGAAGTCTGTTGTCATCCAGCGTACACACACATTTATACGCTGGGATTTGAGCCGTGGGAACTGTCAAGATGTGTGTGAGCACGCAGCAGAACAGATCCATGCCGACACTGACGGAGCACTACAGCTGTGGTGCTACGCTGCTGACGTGCTACTTTCAGAACACAGCCGACAGAGTTGTGCCGTGCACTGCACTTACTATGTGTGTGTGTGTGTGTGTAGGTGTGTGCGTGTTTGGGAAAAGTATAGTTGTTGGCTGCCTACGTTTTATTTCCTGTCAAGGGCAAGAGAGCAAACCTCCTTCAAAACAACAACTATTTATTTTGTCTTCTTTTTAAAAGATCTGTAAGACCACGACATATTATGGTATGGCCAAGCTGTAGAATAGATGGGGGTACAAATAAAAAGCAAGCAAACGTTTGGTTTGTTTGTCTCCAGGTGTTTGAAGTACAACACAGTTCCATTCTGTTAACTGAGCAGTGATGTGATCCTTCTGACTTGTGCTACTTCGTATTGAAGTGTCACTCTAAATGTCATATTCTGTGCAGAGCTAGAAGACTCCCAACTATAGAATAAAAGTGAAATATTGTAAGCAATTACTGACCTCGGTGGCTGTACTCGAGTCGACTTTTCCACCAACATAAATATAAATATCCTTCACGTAGGCGTCTCTGAACGGACCATAAATAAATAAACCAACTCGTGTTTAACCACATCATTCATTCAAGACTCATTTCAGTATTGAAACTATTGAAGGTGGCAGTTTATTAGGTTGGAACTCTTTGAAGATGAGATTCCTCAGAAATAGGTTATTGTGTTAATCAAATGGGTGCTTCTGAGAAATGGTAAGGGCTAATATGAATATGGTCCGTCTCACACATGCACACTCACACAAACACACACACACACATCCAACCCTCAACAAGCCTAAAACCTGCATTTGTTACGTTTCTTCCCCAGTTTTTGTTTTGCTCTCACACTGACACACACACCTACACACACACACACTTGCACACACACTTGCACACACACAAAGCGATTATCACCAAAGGTGCGTACGCCTGCTTGTCGCTGTTCCCTCAGGGAAAATGGCTGTACAGCCTCTCCACTCTCATTTTTTAATGTCTGCTTATGATGCCCCATGTGTGCACACTGACTTTCATTTAACCCCTCACAACACCAACACAAACACACTCTCACATGCAAGTAGGATGCCAACACCCCCCTCCCATTTCAGTCTCCATCTCGGTTTCCTCTCACACGAGCGGCTTCTCTCCGCACTTGTGTTTTTATTGCAGTGGCTGAAAGGAAGCCGTCGAGGCGTGTCCCCCCCCCCCCGCATGCAGCCGCACAGCGAGGTGATCTTCCTGCACCCAGTGCTCTACTTTGCCCCGTCAGACACACATGGCTCCAGGAAAAGCATTATAGCATCCGGGGGTTGGGGTCAATTCAGGAGGGTCGGTGTATTCAAATATGTATTTATTTTTGCATATCTGCCCCAAGGTGAAAGAAATGTTTTTTAAGTGCCTGGAGACATCACCTGCAGAAGAAGGCTGGTGGGGATTCATGGTCTCCTGCTCAAGGACAATAGAACACCGGAGTACAAGCCATGCTTATACTCACTGGACCACACAGATGTTCCACATTATGCTGCACATACATCCAACTGATTTGCTTCGTTACATCGACGCTATTAATAGTCTGACCCCTGACAGCCGCTCCTAACACGTCCATCTCAGTAAAGTTGTTTCCATTTCTTTAGATATTGTTGCTGTGGATTTTCTGTGCTAAACTAGTTAGAAGTGAAATGCTTTAAAGTTGGTAAATGCAAAGACGGTTTACAATGAATACAAATGTGAATAATATAAAATCCTGAACAGCTGGACTTGATATTTAAATGTCTACACAGCAAAAACAAATGATCCCCAATGAATAAACTGTTTAGAATAACAGCTAAAGACAGATTAATGATATACAAGTAGTGTCTTTACCAAGATCATTATTATTGTGCAATAATACACAAACACACACACATGTACAATTTAGGACAATATGAATAATACAATTCAATGGGACTCAAGTAAAGATAGATGAAGAAAAAAGTTACACCGTTGCATCCATTTTGGGGTCTAACACAACTTTAAATCTCTAAGTATCCTTTCTGGACTTTTCCTCCAGTAGAAGCTCTCATATGGCCACATTTAATAAAATCAGGAAACTATTTTTTTATTGCATATTGCTCTCTGAGTCACTGCACAGGATCCTTTGTCCAGGCACCAGTTGTAGCTGCAACAGTTCTCTCTCAGTTAAAGGCTATCATTCGATTTGACTGCAATAGGGCAAAATCAATATATATTAATTATCTTTCATTTACAACAATCTGTTGGATACAAGTGGAGCAATATCATCCGAGAGTCTAATGGAACATTCACAAAATTATCATGATTTTATTGATCGCCTGCCTCCAGAGTTTTGTGACAGTCCCAAGTGAAGAGAGTGTTCCTTGAGCATTGTTATATTGAAAACAAGTCAGGAATATAAACCTGTTATATTTATCACATTTGACAGGGCTTACATGTCTTTGTTCTAAATTATGATTTGAAATGTTCTTTAAATCTGCCCTCCATAGCATCCATCAAGTTTGGATAATGAGGTCTCATTACAACCAGAGCCAAGTTGTATATTAATGAAATCAAACCATGACTTTGTACTAATTTATTCTAAGGATGAAAGTGAGGCACTTACCAATGGCTGAACTCCTCAACTGCAGGAATTTAAAGAAATGCTTATCATGTTATATATAAGAGAGATTATTTTAAAAATAAGTAATACATATATATATATTTCTTTTTAAAGAGATTTAAAAAAAACAAGTATATAATAATATATATATATTACTTATTTTTAAAAGAATCTCTCTTATAAATAACATGATAAGCATTTCTTTTATATGTATGAATACATATATAATATATACATTAGTTTTTTAATAATCGTAAAATATTTGACTTTGACCTGTCTTTGCCAATAGCAGGAACCCAGCATCCAACTTTCATGGTTTACTAAAACATTATTTATTATTTGTAATGTGTTGTTGTCTGTTGTGCACTTTGGAGTGTGTCTATTGTTGTCTGTATGTGTCTATTGTTGTCTGTAGGAGTTTATTATTGTCTGTAGGAGTTTTTGTTGGCAAATGAGTTTCCCCACTGGGGATAACATAAGATTAATCTAATCAAATGTTCCCTAATTATGCTAAATTGTGACAAGGAGTTGTATATATGCACACATATATTGACTCCATACCATGCATTACGCATATTTAGCACTATAGGGTGGGCAGTATGCACTCTTCGATACAAATGCAAAAGTATCCAAACGGACCATGACTCTGTATGCATCCGTGACGGAGGATCTTCAATAGAGAAATTGCAGATTATAGATCTCAACTGTGCTGCCAAATAGCAACAATAAAGATGTGGACACTTCAATCTTCCCGTCGCAAATTGCATCGTCGGAGACAGCGATGCTGTGCTCTCTGTTACCAATTTAAATCCCCTGCATTTGCCTGTTAGCTCTAATTGCTATTGCTAATGGTTCTATAGAACAAAGAGAAGCGGTGATGGAGGTGAGCTTTGAGGACAGCCTCTTGTGATATTAAAGGGCTCACACCACCTCGTGTGTTAGTGCCTCAGCTTTATGGTTGACATGATTCTCTTCAAAACATGAGTGCATTCAATCCTATTGAAGGTCTTCTCTGCATCCAGAGAGAAAAGAGCCACTTTCTTCCTTTTGCTTATGAAGGACAATGAGAACTCGTCTTACATTATGAAACCCTCGACTTTCCTTCATGATGATAACCCTAAAAATGCATTAAAGTACACACTGTTGCGTGCAGGTGACTTGTTTTTGTTTGTCGCCAAAGCACATCCACGTTGTTTGATGACACCTCAAAGCTTTTATAACTATGGTCTTTGTTTGTTCTGACCGCAAATCGACAATTTAAAGAAAAAAGGTCCTCTGAATAATTCAGTGATCGGGCCCTAATAATAGTAATAACAACTTTACATTGTCATAATATGGTTAAAGTCATTCATGAAACAACTTCCTTTTTTTGACTTGTTTGCTCTGCTGAGCTTTGAGTCTGTGCCATGATTCTGTTCCGTGAGCCTGTTCCGTGATTCTGTTCCATGATTATGTTCCTTCCTCTGCCTGGTTGTCACGATCCTAAAATTATAACTTCTATAGATACCTGCCATAAATATCATGATATCCGATACCAGAGTTCAATACAATACCCTAAATACGATAATGGTATATTTATCTCTCTCTTTAGTGAAGTATCGGTGCTAAAAATGTATTCTTGTCTGTACTTGTGTTCTCGTGGACTTGTTAAACGTCATAAATTGCAGCCAGAGTACTGTTACAATTCTGAAGTCCACATCGAGCTAAGCACGGTCAGAAATGCCCGGATGTGACTTGATCCGCCCATTTTACCGGGGATACATCGGAGGTGCCAAATATCCCAGAATGCATTTCGTAGTGGAGATGAGGTGACACCGGAAGAAGAAAGCTGAGGAACCAGAGGATGGGAGGACACATGATAGCTGAGGAAACAGATGGGACAAGAGAAATGGGAGCGAGAGTTCAACATAATGGTGAACAGAAAGTATGACAACGCGACGCAGGGGCATCGACAGAAAGAGTCTCCACTTTGGGTGAAGATGATCACGAGATTATGGGAGGACAGAATCTGCTAAGAGTCTAATTTATTCTCTCTCTCTCTCTCTCTATATATATATATATATTCTTTTTATATTGTGTACGCGTACATGGCAAATGTTCATTAATATGTGAAGCCTCAGGACCCCGCTACAATAATTAATCAAGTAAAAAGTTAAAATAAAATCCCATATCTGAGTATAAGTTTATTATTTTTTGCCTGAGGCAAAGTTTGAACTTATACTACACCTGCTCTGCTGCCCTTTTCCTACCATCATGATGAGAATACGTTAACATGTACTGGTGTGTTCATAATACGTGTGTGTGTGTGTGTGTGTGTGTGTGTGTGCTTGCATGTGTGTACTGATTGATGCCTTCCAGGGCAGTTGTGTGATTGAAACACCTCCTCACCATAAAGCTGTCGTGCGTGTGATGGAGTTGCAGGGTCATTTTATGCATCACACCTGTCCCCCTTCCTCCCCACGCTGACACCCAATCAAATAGGAAAATGGGCATATATGTTTTCCTGGCCTTGAGAGGGCTTGTTGGATGTGTGTGTTTGTGTGTGTGTGTGTGTGTGTGTGTGTGTGTGTGTGTGTGTGTGTGAAAGAGGGAGATGCACGTTCATGTGGGAGTCGGACAATATAAAAAGGATTAAGAGAGGAACGGCTATCAGACTACTAGAGCACACAAATACAGAGCAGAGATGTTGGACTATTTTTTCCTTAAATATTCAGTTTATATGTACTGTACAAAATAAAAAACAGAATTTATGATTTCTCTAACTATATTATATCCCCCCGCCCCGAAAGAAGTATTGCATGAACATATTTATTTTATGCTAATGATGCTCTTCCATAAACTTTTCAGATTACTCTCAAAAACACATTCATCAGAATCATAGAGTATTGTGTGTATGGAGTATTCTTTTCAAATTTGTAATTATACACATGTATTCATGCATGTATTTGAGTGCGGGTGCTTTGACTTTACATAAATAAGCTCTCTAGATAAATTCGTCAAAAATAATTAAATAATAATATCCATCCTGACAAAATATCGTGCATTCAGTCATTCTCACTTTTCTACCACAGGACATCTTGTGATTTACACGAAGAAAGAGCACACCTGCATGCTGAGGAACATTTAAGGAAACTAGCCCCAGATCTAAAAATAGCAAAGAAGGGCCCTTAAAATAATGACCCTGGCTGGCTGCCGTAGTCTATGGCTGGCAAGACGAACGACATCCATTCCCGCTCGGTGCCTTTAATCAGCTTGTGATAATTAACGCCACACTCCATTGGCCAAACAAATATCTTTGTCAAGGTGCTCGTTGCCGTACACGTTCTTCTCCTGTTCCCATAGACAAGATAACAAGCCGTCTTTAATTGGCTTATTTTGTGCAGTAGTGGTATAATAGACTTTTACCCTGTGCTGTTAGCCGCTGGAGTCACACCTCTTGTTTCCCTCGCTTCTTTCCCCCCTCCTCGCCTCCTCCCCAACCGGTATATAAAATATTTCATCATGTTTGGCTGGTGGGCAGTGGTGAGCGGCATCAGACTTTAATAAAGCGAACGACCTTGTGGGATTGCAAGGGGATAGATTAAGTTTGCCTTCTCTCCTGGCTGAAGCGGCAACCTCTGTGGGGTTTTTCTTATCTGGAGCTTTACTTAATTACCTGCTTTAATTCTAACATTCTCTGAAATGACCCCTCACCACGATGAGACGAGCCGTTTTAATTAAACAAATGAATACGTCGCTTATCGGGCGGGATCAGGGCTCTCGTTTGTCACAGTAACAGTTCAGGATGCCGCCGATGATCACGTTATCTGGGACTTGGCCTGGGTTTCACCACACAGGGAGGAAGGAGCAGCCGATGCTATCTGGCTACTGTATGTGGTGGTACTGTGGAGATATGGGAGATTACAAACAGGCCCATTAGATATAGCAGACATGTCCACTTAGTCACATCGTAATCGGATGAGCTTCATAATGTAGCCATATGTACTGTTTTCGGTAAAAAGGTTTACTGCCCAAGGCCGGAAAGTTTAAAGAAGGAGGGGAGATAACGGAAAATAGCTTAAGAAATAAACGCGATGGGGGAAAAAAGGAAACGTACAGCAAACCAAAAGAAAACCCCAAATAGTCCGGCCGCTATTCCCAAAGCCGCTGCTGACACTGGCCGGCTTGTTTATGGTAGTTATATAACAATATTTTAGAGTGTGCGGAGGGTTCCTGTGCAGCGCTGCCTGACCACATTTAATGGGAGAAGTGTCAGAGAAGCCATTACACCAGCAGGGGCAGGCACAGCCCTATTACATATGGCTGCTGGCGGCTAATGTGTATTAGCAGGAGACAGAGGAAGCAAGGTGAAGATAAGTGATTTTGCAGTAACTGGCTAAGTAGGACAAAGGAGGGAGGGAGTGTGTTAGGGAGGGTGAGACAGAGAAATGAGACCAGGTATGGACCCCACTAGGACCAGTGTGAAAAGCTTATTATGCAAAGACATGCCGAAAAGAAAAACCCAGTGCAGAGTTACCGAGACCCGACTGTGAAAACCCGAAGGTCACGCGTAGAGTCTCTGCGCTCTCCTTTGGCCATCAGCAGCGATCTGTTATGCCCCCGTGTTCTTGAGCAGGGCATTAACTCACACTGTGCGGCCACTTGTTCAATGTCCAAGTTGCAGAAAAACAATCCGATCCTTTTAAATCAAAAACCAGACTGCCGGAGCATCTCGCAAACAGCCACCATTAAAACAAGGTGGCAGGCAATATTTTCCGTCGGTAAATAATTGAGTGGGGATTGAAGGCCGCTCTTGGCAAGAAGTCGTGAATTTGCCGTGTTTGTGTCCGTCAGCAGCAAAGTTCCAAACGCTGTATTCTTCGACAAGAAGGGGGCACCTTGCTCAGCCGAAGAACCCCAAACACTCTGAAAAATATTTATTTGTATGCGTGTTACTCGCATAACTAAAAAAGTATTAAACCGAATCGCATGAAATTTGGTGGGATGATTGGTTATTATCCGGGGACCATTTGATTAGATTTTGGGATCGATCGGGTCAAAGGTCAAGGTCATGAAAAGGTCAAAATCTTCTTTCTACCATCATTTTTATCCAATTGGCATGCAACCAATGCCAAAATGTTCATAATGCAATGCCCAATCTTGTGATATGCGAAGGTATGCGCTCTACCGAGTGCCCGTTCTAGTTTACTGTGTTTCACTGATAGTGGAGCTTTAGTACACGCACACACTCACACTCACACACACACACACACACACACACACTCCTTTTGCGCAGAGAGACGGCACACGGCAGTCTAACTTGTTGCTCTCGTTACCAATATCAGCTGCTGTGATTGCTCATTTTCGTAGATTGTAACGAGGAAGGATTTACGTTTTGTTTTTGTAATATTTATTTCCTGAGGAGGCTGGCGCAGATAGCACTGTTGAAAAGTTGCAGCTTTTTAAATCAGACTGTTTTTTCTTAAATTCAAAGGGTTCGGTTAGTCTGGCTGCTTGTGTTACATCCATCAAATATATGAAGCCATGTGAAATAATGTAGAACATCGAGGGTCTGATACGTTAAGATGCTCGAAGAATAACTCCTCATTTCAAACCGGTGAATGGTAATTGAATCGTGACGCCAGGGAAGATTCACACCTGTAATAATCACACATCAGGTTCACACGCAAACAAACAAGTCATAATATAAATACTCATACTGGTATATAGATATTGAAGGTGCTGGTTAATTGTGAAAGAGCTGAGCCTGAGCACCGGCCTCCAGTCCGTGGTCAGAGCGCAGGGAGAGCTGAGGAAGTGACATCACGCGTCTTTAAGGAGAGACGGCGAGGGAGACGGGGGATCGTGTGTATGTGTTCAATATTTAAATCTCAGACCCAAATAAAAAAAATCATAACAAATTCAATCCCTGACCTTACCATTGAATGCATCAAAAACATTTCTATTTATATATTCATTCGTTTTTACAGCCGAGTGAACAGAATGCATCGCCGGGTCGCTGCGCCTCGACTCTATAGACTCTCAATCTCTGGATCTCTTTCTCCACTGCCAGCCTCCACGTCTGTGCTTCTGGCCACACATTACTGCTTCTTCCTGCCAGTCCTATTTAGCCTTAGTTTTTGCACTCAAGAGAAAGTAAGCATTCAACAGCCCCACTGACATATTTTGAGTTCTGCCAATGATTCTGTATAGAACATCTTGGATCGATATGGTACTTGTTTTAGTTTGTTTGTTTATTATCTTTTTAGCCATGCTAATGAGATTCATGTCTGTGGATCAGTCAACTCACTTGGATTCATATATCTAGACAAATACCGGATGTAAGAGATTTTGTACAGATATTCATGATTCCTCGATGATGTAGCCCGTTCACTTTGGTGACCCCCCCCCCCCCACCCCCCTGACTTGGTCTCTATCACCACCAGGAGATTGTCATTTGTGGTTCTCAGTGAAATATCGTCTGTTCCGCCTTCAGGATGAACTGTAATAACAGTGGCGATCCCGTAACTTTTCATCTAGCACCGCCATTTAATTTGTCGATCACTTTGATTTATGGCCCAAATCCCAAAAGCCTCAGCTGTACTCTGTGTTAACTGTTAAAAAAACAACTGATGGCATGCTAACAGGCTCAACTAAGATTGTTGCCATGGTAAACTGAACATCTCAGCATCGTCAATGTGAGCATTCTTCCATGTGAGTGTTGGCATTTAGCTCCAAGCACCGCTGTGACACATTTTGGAAAACCGCAATTTTTTCTTTTTGCCTGGATGACATCGACATTATAAAAGGATTTTGAAGACACGTTTTTCTAATCCCCGTTTTACCACACGGATTCATTTTCATCATCCCCACTGCAGCTTCCTCCACTGGCCAGGTGACACTCTGCTTAACAGCATACAACATATTTATTTTAATTTTTTTAACCACATAATAAACTAACTCTACATTGATATCCTAAGGAAGTGGAAAACAAATGTAACGGGACAAAAAAAATCATTTAATCAAATATTTCCTCGATTGTCGAGCAGGAGGCGAGATTTCGGAGCGATAACAGCAACATGACTCCTACTCTTCGCTCCATGCATATTTAGATGTCAATAACTCGTGGATCCTAAATAGATTAGGGGTTTGCGTGTTGACAGTCATGGCTTTCGAACCGAGCAAGGGGCTGATTGCGCCGACATGTCAGCTGATAATTCCGGCAGTAGAGCACAAATGAGTAGATTGGACGGCATTATTCGCTAAATGACAAGATCTGTCTTCGTCTTCGCCTCCTTAATTATCTTCCTCGGTTATAATTACACGTGTGAAGGTCCAGGGGACAATCACTGTTGTGTTGTACCGTCTGCCGGCGGAAGTTTGATGAGATAGGCATGAGGAGAAACTGTGGAGACTGACACTGGCGCTAAAAGAAGGTGACCGTCTCACCGTTTGAAAAATGATGCAAAATTAGAATAAATCAGCCTGTGTCATTACATTTGATTAGCGGCACCGTGGAGACTGTGAAGTGACGCAACAACTTAACAGCGTAATGTGACCCAAGTTAAAACAAAATGTTGCAAAGTTGTCCTTTTAGATGACAGTAATTGTTCCTCAAAATCCACAACATCACCAACCCATAAACAGCTGACAGTTATGACACACCGGAGGCTTTCATTAAGAACAGTGATGACGGAGAACAGCGAGTGACCTGGGGGTCCTTAAGCAGCCTTGTAATTCCCTCCTAATGAAGCCGATGAATAAATGATTTGAGGTGCTGTGCATGAGGAGTCTGATCCCCCCCCCCCGCCCATCATCAAGCCTCTTCGGGGTCAGAAGGAACCTCAGTGGAGTCCGCCTCATTCCGGCTCCCCTCCACCTCCGCCCTTTAACGCCCACGCTTTTTGGCAGCCATCCATCTCTCTCTCACCTTCCACCCATCTTCCCATCCCCTCTACCTCTGCCTCCCCCTCCCCCACCCCCCTCTCCCTCCCACTGTCTGTGATCCTAATCTCCTCTCAAACATCTTTTCCTGGACTGCGGGAGTTGGCAGACAGCGAAGGCCACCGCCAGACTGTCATAAACAACTGGTGGGTATCGGCGTGCTGGCAGGCCCTCGGCTTTTAGACACGCTCCTTTTGACAGGTCACTTTTTTTTTTTATGATGCTGATTGTTCTTTTCCCTGTTATTGTTTTTCATCCTTGTGTGATTTCAGATGAGAGCGGTAGTGTGTGTGTGTGTGTTTGTGTGAGTGTATGTGTGTGGGGGGTGGAGGGGGTGGAGGGGAGGTAAAAGTGCAACTCTCTGAGATCAGGCAATCTTACTCTCTGGGACAGAAAACAAAGATGACAGTAATAAAAAGGAGAACCAATTGCTTTTTCATTTCATTTCCTCTGGGAAATCAGGCTGAGGGAGGAATAACGGGGCTATAATAATAAAGTTTAAGAAAAAAACGGGCCGATGGCTTTCCATTCCCTAAGCAAACCACAAGCAGTAGCCACAGTGGACAGTGCGATCGCTCAGGGTCAGAGACATTATTGGAGGATGTGAAGCAAACGGTGGGAGCAGGGGGGGGGGAAGTACAGTTCAGGGTCCACAGGAATACCTAACGCCGAGAAACATTTTCCGAATTCAACTTTTTTTTTTCCGCAAGAAAATGAAAGCCTTTGCCAATTTGTGTTACAGTTCTATGTATATGTCAGGAAAATGTTGAAAGTGACAGAGGGGAAGAGATCCAGCTGGGATCCACGAGGAGACGAGGCACAGCATGACGGCAAACTGCAGTATCAGTCTCAGATCTGATGCGAGTAGTTCACGTGATTCTACTTAACCGGGGATTTTTCAACAGTGCATCGTCCCATCGTTATATATTACAGTGGCACATAGTGCAGCGATCTCCGCATGACCATCCGAGTTAATGGGCCACAATAAAGACACCACTGTCTTCATTTTATGGCTCAGTCTTCTAATGGCCTACTTGGCTTTCTTGCCTGTTCTCTCAAAGGAGCCATCGAGGTCTCTTTAAGGCCTCTGATATTCTCAGCACACTCTTTCTTCCTGGCCGATGTCTCCCTCCATCCTTTCCACCGCTGTTCCTCATTCCTTTCCCTCCCTCCTCCCCACATCCCCGGCAGCTTCAGGCAGCCTGTGGTAGCCCAGGGCCTTTTCCAGTGCCTTTAGTTTCATTAGCGGACCCCAGATGCTTAGCTGCTTACAAAATTATGAAGGGCCGAAGCCAACCGCCTCCAGATGGGACCTATCTATATTCAGATGAGCTGTTTCCTCACATTCAGAGCAATCCCACCCTGATGTCCTACAGTGTCGTCAACAAACGTGCTGACAAACACAAACACAAGCGAGTACAAACAGATTCACAGTGGGAGCCATGTGCACACCCGGGGCCACCCAGGAAAAACACACACACAAACACGCAGGCGCACACATACGCACGCACACACACAGCCTGGCTGGCATGGCGCTCTCGATATAGGAAAACAATATCTTAACAGCTGTTGCGCTGCTGTTTTTGCTGTCAGCTTCAGCTTTTATCTTGTATTGTTTGGTGGACAGTGATGCAGTTTTTTTTTTTTTAATAGCCATTTTACAAATAGACCGGTGACAGATGATTCCACTGCGAGCTACCTCAGACGACTGGGCTTCTCAACCTTTTGTATCTTAAGGCCCACTTCTGATTCTTCCAAAAAATTCAGAGAACCAGCAAATGAAGGAAACTATATATATACACACGTGTATATATATATATATATATACACATATATATACATATATATATACATATGTATATATTTCTTTATAAATACATATATACATACATACATGTATGTATGTACATACATGTATGTATATATATATATTTATATATAAATATATATATATATTTATATGTGACTAATAATAATTTGTTTTTTATATTTATATATTGTATTGATTATTTCCTCTGATGATTTTCATTCATAGGTATTTTCTCTGATGACAAACATAAGGCCACAATATTCTGACGGGCGAACAAATAGCCAACAAATATCATATAATGTACATTATGTGGTCAATCAACGAGCCGAGCAGTAAATGGAGGAAGAGTAAACAAATAATGATGCCATTAATCTCCTATTTCAACCCTTTTCTTTCTTCCTTTCTGTCTTTCTTTCCTGTGTTTGTGTGTGCAGGACTCCGTCCATGTGGTTGCACCCTCATACATGTATCTACACAGAGAGAGTCTTAGCATCAATGAGTGCAGAATGAGATGAGAGGTAAACTCAATTAGGGGAAGAAAATCATTTCTTTAGGGATGCATTTTCAGAGAGGAGAACAGTCCGTGTGCCCGAAAACTGCAGATACTGGACACACGCACACACACACCTACACTCTCTCTCTCACACACACACACACCTACACTCACACACACACAAACACACACACATATACGCGTGTGTTATAAATATCAAGCAGTCCTACAAAGTGTCCTGATGTGTCCCGTAAACACCTGATAGAAAGGCTTTGTGGAATCTCTAAGATACCCATTATCCTTTAGTTCAAGTCAGGGGGTCAGCTCATCATCGCCCAATGAGCTTTAAACAGGCTATAGCAAAGCATCAACACACACACAACAAAACTCACAGTATTCTGCACAGCCTGCAGGCTCGACTGCTGTGTGTATATATATATATATATGCAATGTAAATGTAAATCCAGCGTGGGCCTGTGGGTGTAGAAATACTTCAGGAGGAGCCCGTGAAGAATGTGTCCCGTGTCTCGCAGGATTTACAGCGACAGAACATTTTGCGATGTTGGCGAGCGCTGCCTGAACAAAGAGGGGTGAAGGTGAGGTCTCCCGCCTACAAAAGGCAGGCGCTGACTTACAGTACAGTAATCAGGGGACTGCTGGCTGCAGAAAAACTGCAACGCTTCACCTAGTTCATTAGAAGATGACACAACCAATTTGTACCTCTGCCTGCTGCAATCTACCAAATCTCCCCTGACAAAAGCATTTAGATTAGAGCACTTTCAGGGGAGGAGGGAGAGGGATGTGGGGGGGGGGGGGGGCTGCACTGACATGCGTACCCTGTAGCCTGTAAAAGGGGAAATGAAGTGCCTTTTTAATTCTTCTCCAGGCAAACATGAAACTGTCCAGGTAAGTCATTTGCGGGTTGAATAGAGAGCCAGGAGCAAGTGGCCCTATCTGTCGCAGCACCGCTCGCTCTCACACTTGCCTTTTTTTATTTTTATACCTGCGCCTTTCTCTGCACGAGCACTCGCTATTGAGCACATTTGCGGCCCCCCGAACTCACACACCTCCTGATCTCTCATCTGGAAGATTATTAATCTATATGTTAGATTTTCTCCCATTATTTCCCCCCCCAAACACACACATAATCCTCTTTCACTCTCTTTGGCAGCATGCAAATGAGTTTCTGCTTCTCATTCTCTCTTCCTCTCTGTCTCCAGTGTGTTCTACCCAGAAGACTCCCAGATGGAATAGAAAAGTGGAGACGGGGGGAGGTGCCATTTCATCTAATAACATAAAGCAGTGTGATCATTTTCCTTTCTCAAGTCCTTAAAGACAACTGGAGTGAGGCGGAAAGGGAAGTCATTCCCCCCCCCCCCCCCCCCCCCCGGGAACATGAACACGACACCACTACACATTTTCCTTACAGAGTTGCCACGTGACTTTCGCAGCGACAGTACTCCAGGTATTCTCTTTTTTTTCCTCCTGCAAATATTCACTCAGATTCACACTTCACTCCATTTCCTGTCGCCGGTCGAACCAGTGACAGATAATTAGGTGCATGTGCGCGTTTGTGTGTCTCCCTTTCTTCTGCGCTTGGTTTTTATTCAAATATTGTGACCGTCTCCGTTATCACGCAGACAATGTTGACGGCGAGGGAACATCATATATATATATAGAAAAAAATGTAATCTAAGAATGTTATATGAAACCCATAGACTTCCTGTCTGTCGAATGATTGCTCCGGTTCCCACTTCAAAACGTTGTTGAGAGCGAGGAAGCGGCGCAAACACACGGTCTCTGTTTTTAAATTAAAGCACACGCAGCCACGCAGAGATACGGGCCGCAGGCACAGTGAAGGTGTAATGAAAATTATGTTACAGCAAAACATTGCAGTAAAGCTGTGAGATTGAGAAAAATGGACGAGAAAAGTCCGTAAAGCTTCTCTGGTCTCTCGAGGAAGACAGTAAACGTGTGAAGCCACGACTGACGATCCGTGTCTCGAACAAGTACGACCACGGGGAGACGAGCAAAGAGGGAAATACGTGAGACACTCAAGTACTAAATATCATTGGGAATTGCTCGCAATATAAGTCAAAAACAACAGGTTTTTTATTCAATTCCAATACATCGTCAACACGCCACTAAGATGTCGTGTCATACCACGGAGACTCGTGTTCGAGTGAATCCTTTTTGTTATACATTCTTAAGACACCATATAGTCGTTATTTGTTCTGTTGCAAACGATCTGTGGGGATTTTTGTGTTTGAATCCAGGATATATCGGCAAAATATAAGTGTGTGATTCAGTTCGGTGGTGAAAGTCAGGATGGGCGCCTCGCGGGTTCTCAAACGGCAAACTGAGGCTCGCTCGATGTTTCTTATGAAGCGAGTCCGTTCGGAAATGAATCGTTAGTCTCGGTTTTATTGCTCAAATCACCCGAGCCGGTCCTCGTCCTGTTTGCCCTTAATTAACAAGCGTTCAATTCCCCTATTAATTAGCACAAGCTATTCGCTATTTTACATCACTCTTCATTTGTTAATTGGGCAAGTGGCTCGGCGGCGGGAGAGGAGAGGCGAGCGGACACGGTGCAGACACCCGGAGCGGAGAGGTCCGCTGGAGCCCCCCGCTCAACCTTTACAGTCTGTCCGTCTTCAACTTGCTGTCTGGCACTTTTGTCCTCGAGAGAGGGACCGTCTCCCTCACTGCTGTCTCCCTCACTGCTGTCACACACACTGCTGTCACACACACTGCTGTCACACACACTGGCTGCATTCGGACTCCGGCGGCGCGGCTCAGCAGTACGGCCGTTAGAGGATGGGAGGTGTGAGTGTGGTGCTGGATAAGAGGTTTTTCTTTCTCTCTTTTTGTTGAGGCGGCATACGCACTTTCCTTCATCCTGCAGGACCTGCAGTGCTGTATGTGTTGGAGATCAGTGGGTGTCGCGCATCCCCTGGGCTGCAGCATTGGTTTGATCTCTTTCTGTCATTTTTGTTCTGTTTGTGTTTAAATGTTTAAGACTCGGAGTCAGAATCCCTTTTTTTTAATTTTTATAAACACAAGACATGTGCAAAGGTTTTTTATCAGAGGAATGTGAGGCTGACACTTTAAGTTCAGCAACACATTTAACTGATGATCTGATAACACATACACATCATGGGATAACACTGAATAAACAAACAAAAGAATACATTCCAGGATAACAAGACATGATAGAGTACCAGCAGAACCAAAATAAAGCAACATATTCAAACCGGGAAAATATGTACAAATATAAGAGGACATGTTGGAGAAGAAGTGAGTTTTAAGGAGATAAAATGAACCACCGTATAGAGACAGACAAAGCTGTGCAATGAGAGACATACAGGGCAGTGGAGGTATCCTCTCTCCCCACCCCTCACCCCCCCTCGCCCTCTGCCAGGGCTTAACAAGTGGCAGGAGGATGCAGGCAGGCCAAAGCTGTGCTGATTGACAGAACAATTACTGCAAACACGCACCACGACTGAGAGGCAGACATCTCCAAATAGAATTTCACTCTGGTGTTACATCACATGCTTACAGGAAGGATTTTGGTCGTAAGCAAAATTGCCCTGACTGACCGTCGGAGCTGAGCACGACTGCTTGAAAAGCACTCCCCTGTTATTAGTTACCTCCAAAAAAACATGTACCCTTGATCAAGGTTGGCTGGTTCTAACTTTAGATGCAATGTTTGGCAAACCCATTTCCTTCAACTCTGACTGTTCATCTGTCGGCTCAGTTAGAGGTGGAGCTATTTTTATCCTCGCACCTACTGCCTGACGAAAAAAGTGGAAAGTTAATTAAAAGAGACACGACTCCTCCGAACGGTGCCAGTATATTATACATCCCGGATTTAATTAGCAAAGAAATGGTGTAAAGACACGTGTTCAAGCTCGTGAGGTAAAAGTGACAATAATGTCAGAATTAAATATCAACTGTGTTTGTTTGAATTGTCTTATAAATATACATAGAAATGTACACACTTTACACATGAAGCAACAATTTAAAAATTCAATTTTTGGCTATTTTGTTGCACAGATGAACAGATGTGAAGGTTTGACGTTTTGTATTTGAGAGATGAAACGTGAACGCATTCGTTAGCTGATCAACAGACAATAATTCAATAACCAGTTTATCATCTCAGTCTACTTTCAAGGGAAAACAGCAAACTATCTCTCGCTGGCTCTCACCACCTCTACAAGTACAGATAAGTCCCCGCAGAAAACATCGTCACATGTTGAAGACATGCAGCTATTCTCCATTTAATAAAACTGAACAATGAGTTTGGGGATGTCGGTCGGACGAAGCAAGCTATTTGAAGAGATCACGTTGGACTTGTGACGGATCTCTTTTTAAATCGCCTTCTGCAGTCGTACACCCGCCTCTCCGTCTCCTCCGCTCTCGACGAAGCATCTGCTGGTTGATGCGGTCTGCCTCGTGCAGCCGTCGCGGCCGTTTCCACCGCCGGCATTCCGGCCTCCAACAGCTGCATTACACCACGCTCTCTGACTTTCTAATTAGCTTATCTCGGGAAAGTAAAGATACCGGGCAATTCTTTGCTCCAGCAGTCTAACAATGAGCAGGCATCAGGGAGCGCGGTTGGCACCGAGTGTCACCGAGGGGGCTGTTGTCTTTGACGGACTAGTACATAAAAATATGCGTTTTTTCTCTCTCTCCTCGGAAAACTCACTCTTTTTCTCCTTTTCTTGGATTTTCTGTTTTCACTTTAAACTTGAAGTCAATTTACAAATCACAAGAGCCAATTTAATTTCATCTTTTTGGTGTTGAGGGTGAGCAATGAATCCTGCAACTAGAGTGAGCAAGATGGAAAAGGTTCGCTTTTATTCAGCGCGACACAGATTAGGCTCCATGAGGCTGATCATATTTAAGACCGTAAAATGATATAGTGTAAATTTGCTCTTCCTGTAATGACAAAGGATAATAGTCATATTGCTGGTGTTTGATGAACCGTGTAGTACAAAGGGTAGTCTTTGCACTTAAGGAATACAAAAAACATTGTTAATATGTCCTACATTACGGGAGCGATGTTGTCCTTTTCAATGAGTTTGTCCATCATTCGTTGTTTCATTAACCTCCTTGAATGCCACGTGCTACAGTACATCCGGGACCTCTGGTTGCTCTGATGTCTCGAGGCTTGAGGAGTGCAAAATGGAAGGAAAAAGGAATGGAGGAAGGGATAGAGGAAAGATACATTCACCTGTAGCAGTGAACGTCCTGCAGGACTGTAATCTGCCAGTTGTCTCTCACTGAGACGGCCAGCTTAGCCGAGACCGGCCATGCCCTGCAGCCCCCAGCACCAAACGATGCCGGGGCCCCAGGACAAGAGGCACCTGCACGGGGAGATAAAGGTTTCAACTCCTGGCCTAATACTGACCATTCTTTTGATAGATGCAGGCGTGGGGTGGTCGGTGGTGGGGGAGAAATATGTTCCTGCTACCTCTCTCCCGTTCTCTCCCACCTGTCTACCTGTCTCAGTAATCTCTTTTTCGTGTACTTTTTTTTCTTCTTTTTCTTCCTCCACTCTCTCTGTCTGTTTCTCCTCCACTCTCTCTCTCCTTTTTTCTTTCTATATCTCCCTCTCTCAGTACCTTCTTTATCCTGTCCTGTGTGAGTTTGGATCAGACAGGCGAAGCTCTCCACCGCGCTCTGCCATTTTATTTATTCCATATCTGTAACTGTCAAAAAGAAGATTGCTACTTTAGGAGCTGTCTCTGCTTTGTTGTGCTCGCGGAAAGTCAAATAGAGGAGGTTGTGTTAAAAGCATCTTGACCACTTTGTGGGGACACAAACAATGTCAGCTGCGGTCTTGGAAGCCCCAGACAGTTGAAAATGGCTCTATAAGTGCATGACACATGAGGCCCTTTGGATGGCACGGTGCCGAGAGGAGCGGTTAAAACAGTATTAGCCTGGGGAGGTAATTGGAGTCGGGCCTCAGCTACGGTACCCCCTGCTGTGTCTGTCACTTAAATACCTATTTATGAAAGCTTATTGCAACATAAACATGGCCAGGGTGGCATGATTAGCATATTACAAAAAGCTCCGAGACCTGAATGACCCAGCAAAGCTGCCGCTCAGATTAACACCTCGGAGGTTTTGTCACGACCAGTAAGACAGTGGGGCAATAATTACACGGCACAAAATGCCAGTCACAAGACCGCGCATGAAAACCGTGAACGCGTGTCTCGAAACATAATTGTGACTTTGCTTTTAAAGTGTTGTCCACTCAGAAACTGGCAGAGTGACTCCACTCACGTGAGAAATAACACCAATTTTAAAGCTTGGCTGTAATAAAAAGGTACAGTTCGCAGTGGCTGGCACTTTAAAAAAAAAAAAAAAAAGAAGCGCAAAGAAGTTTGCCACCACACCACATGGAGTCAACAGCAGTTCATCTTTCCTGTCTACGAGTCGACGTCGTGCCCGTTGTCTATTCCCATTAGCCGGTGACCGGCGTGCTACGGTATGGGCGGCGCGGGTGCTAGGCTAGCAGACGTAGACGGGCTCGGGGTGGCAGATGCCTGGCTTTTCCGTGGATGCCCTCCATCAACTGATGACAGATGTCAGGGCTCCTCTTGGACGGCAACACTTCATCACGCCACCCCTGTTCCCCTCCTCGCCCCGCTGGATCCACCCGCCTGCGCCTGCTTGGCAGTCCAACCCCACTGCATCAGCAACGCTTCCTCCTGCCACACCTATTCACTCACGCACACGCACACAAACACACACACACACACACACACATCTCTGCATCCATCAGTCAAGTGTTATTACATCAGACAGCCGTCATACTGGCAACCAATGGATCACATGCTAATGTGCCTAGACGCATCCACTCTGGAAATCTAAAGTATCAGTCTTTGGTGTGTGTGTGTGTGTGTGTGTGAGTGTCTATTGTTAGAGATTTTATGGAACTCTTTTCGGAACTTTGGTAACAGATGAAATGACATTTTAGTGCAGATCAACTTAGGAAATTGACATATTGTTTTATGAGGCCATTGTTGCCCCACTGATTGAAATCCAGGGGCAATTAAAAATAAATTGGGGGACATTTTTGAAACTTGTGAAATAACATTTAACCTTTGTTAAAAAGTAATAAATAGACTTATTTAGGCTTACAGTATATGAGCAATTGTCATCAAATGGCAATAATAAGACTATTATAGTAGTCTAATAGATTCTGGACAGGGTCATATAGGCTACGATGTTTTTGACAAGTTCATTAAATTATCATAATTATTAGAGGAAATTATGGGAGCATTTGTTACCCCTCTTCTAATGATATCAGGGGTAAAATTATATTTCTTAAGAGCAGTTTTGCTCTTTGCCATCGTGTATTTCTGACGCTGGCGCGGATCATCCCCATTATAAAAAAATGCTGGTAGAGTTGGTAATAATGTTGTGATTGCACACTCACCATTTGGGCCTGCTGGTCGACTTGACTACAGGAGACATGCCATCTCTATAAAGGCTCTTGGTCTTGGAGAAGTTGACCACGTTGAAAATGACTCTCTGAAAAGACAGGAAAGAACAATAAAGCCACAAATTAATAAAAGTCGCCGAGGTGTTTTTGACCACTGGTCGTACTTCGCAATACTTTGATGAGTTTGTCTGTGTCGTGTTTGCATATTTGATCGTAATGTGCTGCGAAATGCAGACATGCATCAACTAAGGTTAAGGACATATATCCAAATATCTATTATCACTTAATTTAAGTCACAACCATCAAACAAGTGAGGGAAGATGCATTGTTTTCAAACAATGAATATCTTGAAAAGGTACACCTCTTTACATGAAGGTCTTATTATGACACACAACACTTCCTAATGTTGAAATACGGGTCAAAATGAGTTTTTCCAGGCTAATTTCAAGATCTCTTAGTCTTGTCTAAATATGACATCTTATTTAATAATATAATATTATACCTCACCGTGCACATTTTCACTTTGTTCCATTGGCAGCTGAGTATGAATAAGACAAAAGCCTTATGGACTGTCATTGACTCGTTCTTTATAATCATCTACAAACCACCAAACAGCGGAAGAAGCCCACAGAGAGGAAACGCGTTCCACTCCCACAAAGGGATAACACCAACAACACACCCCATCACCACACATTAACAATACAGGGAGGAGATAAAGCAGTTTTAATGTCCCGCAGATAATCCCATGTTGCAGTCACAAAGTTCCCGATAGAAGGCAGCCGCTCCGAGGAGTGCCAGCCTCTAATCTGGGAGGACATTACGGTCCTCCCTTGAGGGATGCTGCCTGGCCCGAAACATTAAGCTTTGCCTGGAGCTCAGAGGACAACCGTGGCTTCCCACCTCCTCTGGACCAAGGACTTTCTTTCTGAGCTGAACATATTGTGCAACAGCCCTTCCTCCCTTTCCCCAACCTCCAGCGTGCGCGATAAGGATCGGGAGGTGTGGGGAAATGTAGAGGGAGAAATGAATAAATGCACTTTTTAAAAAGTCAAATGAATGGCAATGGTAATACTGCGCTGAAGTAAATGAATCCCATTGATGGGGCATATCAAATTACCAACTTAGTCCAGGTGGTGGAAGTTAACTGGGTGCTACTGAAATCCTATTACAGACTCCCCACCCTCATCTCCCTCCTTTTCTTTCTCCATTCCCTCCCCCCCTGTTCATTGCTCTCTTTTTTCTCCTGCCTAGTATCAGAGGAATGGGGATTGTGGCAAGCTGATTCAGACTTAGGTAAAATGACATCTAACTGATGTTGAGACTGGCAGCAGGCTCCTGTAGCGGAGAGATAAGACCATTGCTGCTGGCATTTCAATTACACTTTACTGCCCCGCACATCTGTCGCAAGAGCTACTTTTCAGCCTTTTCCCCCCTCAGGCAAATACAGCCTTATTCTGACTCCACTGGCTTTCTTGGACCGCACAGCCTCCTTCCTCGTTCTTTATCCACAGCAACATTCAGATTGTCTTCCTCTCTCGCTCGACTCGACCCACTGTTTGTAATCTATGTGTTCGGCCTGTTTAACTCAGAGGGAGCTGAGGCCGGACGCAGAAAAGAAGGCGGAATTGTAATAGCATAGAGCACAAAGAGACAGAGGATAACTACACAACGGGGATGACCACGGGTGGCAGGGAGAAAGTTACTGAGAGGTAAAGAAAATAAACTCCACTGGCTCAGTGGACAGATGTGGAGGACACAGGCAGGTGGGCTGGTTGGTGGGAGGCAGGCACGCGCCATGTGGAAGTCTCAGTCTCCCTCTGCTTCACTGATTTCATTGAAGCTGAATAGATTAAAGAGAATATTGTGGTTCAGGCTGTGACTAAACATCGGATCACAAAGTCAGTGTTTAACCTACAAGACGGGAGGAACTTTGAGAAGCTTGAAAGCGAGGCAGGAAAAAACGTGGACAATTTCCTAACAAGGACGGACCAGCAGGGAAGATGTCCACACCACTTTTAAGACACAATGTATGATTCTGTAACGTAGTATCTGATACCTCGAGTACATCGGGTCCATTCGGTGTTGGTTTCCTGCGAGAGCTCCTCGGCAGCTTTCTACAGTTAAGTATTGGTGTCACACCTTCTGCCTCATGAAGCATTATACAACCACACACACACATGTCTAGTGTCTACTCTGTCTGTGAGTTATGGGGTTATATTATGGAAATGAATGTCTCAATGACCACATGTTATATCCATGTGCCGCTTGTGTCTCAGAACTCTTCGATGGCAGTCGGAGTAATCTGTTGAGTTTATTCAGTGCATTTGTGGTATTCTTTTGGCATGAAATTGTAGTTGCTAAAACCACATCTCATCAAATACAAGCACAAAGATAAATGTCTGTGGCTGTGGTTTACAGATGCTTCAAAATCATCCCAACAACTTTTATGTTAAGTCGTGCCTCTTTGATTTTGATTCGCTCAATTCTTAAAAAAAAAATCAAGTCCAGATTAAATGCACAACTTTAAAGATCGTCAGAACAGTTTGCGGTTTGAAATAGATTTATTCCAAAATGTCCACCCACAGCTGCAGAGCACCAGGAATGATATGAGTACCTGCAATCTCTCATTTGAAGAATGTGAGGTCTAAACAGCCATGAGAGCTGGGACACACAGAAAGGGATGCGATTCTCATCTAGAAACTTAATAAAAGTATAATGCTGTGTTTCTCACTCTCTCTCTCTCTCACTCTCTCTCACACACACACACACACACACACACACACACACACCATTTCAGAGATTTAGAATCAAACAAACTGCTGTGGGGCCAATTCTCCAGATCGTTAAAAAACGTGTGCGCAACCAGGACCAATTTAGAACACGCGTGTGTGTATTTGTGTGTGCTGCCCTGGAAGATTTAATTAGGCTGGGAGCAGTTAGAAGAGATTAACATCCATGCTGTCTGAGCTGTCATGTCGACGGAGCGTGTCAAAGCCCTTCGCCGTCCCCATCACCGCCGAATTACAGACTAGAACAGGTGTCTCTGCTGCGCCACAACTCACACACACACACACACACATGCAGTGACAATAGGCATCCTTAAGTATTGCATACAAACTATTATATTTCTTTACATGAGTTGAAAACAGTTGGACCTCTTTTGGTTGAACGAATCTTCTAACATACAAAACTCAAGTGAACCTTAATGGTGCAGAAAGTACGATTTTTGCACTCTCACGGCATAAAATAACTAGAATGTATCTGCGGGGATTTAATGAGGTAGTTCTTCAAAACAAATGACTCCAGAATTCTGCAAAACCCCAAAAGTACATAAATGTACTGATCAATCAAAAAAAAGTTGATGTTTTTTTAAACATATAATTCGAAGCAAACGTTCGGATTGATATATGCTGTAAGTGTGACACCGGTGCAGGTTTTAGGGGACTCAATTCTAACCCTGACCTCTTTGCTGACCTTTAAAAAGACTAGCCAGCCAGCCACAGGGCTGGGCACTGAAATAGCCTCGCTGGTGCCTCTTCGGGAGAGGATTGCATTTAGGACCAAACGCTGTCTTTGGATCTCCATCGATCGAGCCTGTGGCCAGATAGCATTGCTTCCTGGAAGAAGGCCGGATTAATTATTAAAGGGGCCACTCTAAATGTGGAGGCCCAGAGGAGCTCCAAAGAGAGAATGAGTACGTTGTCCTTCATATAGTGACGGCTGAGCAGACTTAGAGAGACGTCCCATCATCGTTTTGAATCCACTGTGACGCTAAACGCTCCAGGGACTCTGTGTCAGACCAGATCAAATATTTCATTTAAATTTAATACAATAGTTTAATCGCATAAAAAATATGATTATTACCACAACCCTGCACTTGAGATGCTGCCCAGTGGTCTGAAAGGCGATGTCGCTGTGATGTATCAGGTGTCCTGCACTCATCACCCAACTGTGGTTCACTGGGTCGCCTCGGCCACACTGGGATTTCCTTTCAGCTCAACACCAGTGAGAAGAGCAGATCTGAGAGTCCTGCCCATAGCCGTCAGAGACGGGCAGGCTGATGGCTGCTGGCAGCGCCGCCTGTTCCTCTCCTGTTGTCTTTGATCAGTCTGATCACTGACGCACAGCCTGCCAACTACCACAGTACTGGGGAATGCCTGACACCGCCAGGAGCACACACACACACACACACACACACACACACACACACACACAAAGAGAGTCCAACAGATGAGCAGACACAAACACACACACCAATACCAATACTGTACAATGATAAAAATTAGCCGTCTGTTACGGGGAATCAAGCACACACACAATTAATAAAGTGGTTAACCGGAGCATTACTTTGACACACATCAGTGATTTACTGTATGATGGCTTTCACTCAGTTTCCAGCACAGACGTGCACAACTAAACGCGATAGTGTTCCGATTGTGTCCTCAAGATAATGCTTTGTGCGCCATTTTATCAGAATTGTTGCAAAATATATATAACTCGTATAGAATGCAATGGGAGTGAGAAGCAGATTTGTAATTTAAAGCACATGGATGGGTAAATGTGAAATTATGTAGAAATCATAAAGTGAAGTGATGACTAATTATGTAGGATTACTCCTCACCTGAGTAATGTAGTTTAACCCTGTAAGACCCAAGCATAGAAATAATATCTAAAACGTTTTTTTTTTTAAGTCAGATGATGTTGTAAGAGTCTTCTGATGCAGATAATGAAGGATTAATTTAAAAAAAAATGTTTTTGTAAGTTTTTAGGGAAACGTAATATTGCAACGTTGGGCCTAGTTGGTAGCAGAATTTCAGCATTTGCTCTCCTTGCTGGTGGCATTCTGGAATGGAAACAATAGTTAGAGAATGTTCAAGTATAACTAATTCCAATGCAAATTAATCCTATTCAGGCAATACACTCCACTGATGGCACACAATACTGTCTGGCTAGCCTAATGTGCTCTCTACTTACATTTAAAAAAGGAAAATACAACCCCCCCAGAACTCTTACATCCCCATATTCCAGAACATTTACACCTCTCCCTGAACAAGGCATTATAAATGCAACCCCCACATTCCAGAACATTTACCCTCTCCCTGAACAATGCATTATAAATGAAACCCCCACATTACAAAACATTTACCCTCTCCCTGACCAATGCAAAATACATGCAACTCCCACATTCCAAAACATTTACAACTTGTCCCTGAACAACCATCCTCCAAAGCATTCTACACACATTATCTGGCTTGTGTAACAAGGAGATATTTGGGCAAACCAACAAAGTCCAGATTTAAAAAACAGTTGACTATATCTCACTGCGAACATAGAAATAGCATAGGGTTTGGGTTACCCTAACCCATTTAGAATTATTCAAATATGGTCTAAACTTAAAATTATAACAAATAACCCTTTTGTAAAGTGTGAATCATCAAATACATTATATTTATCCTGTATCTGAACATCCGAGAAGTGGAATGTCTCCATGTAGTGTGCAAGGTGCACCTGCTATTTTAGCTACCATTTTCACCCAACGTTGTAAAATTACAACAATTACATAACAAGCTGAAAATCTAATGTGATGCATTAATTCCACAATAACTTAGTATTTACATGAACTACATAGTCTAACAATCACCAAAAAAAATATTTCATGGAATTTACATACTTCAATGTTGATATAACCAGTTGAATGAAACAAGGAGATGTGCTTCTGGGAAAGTTTGCAGGTAGAGTGAGTTCATGGCCTTATGGCCACACCTATATATACATTTACAATCCAAAGGCATTGCAAGGCAAGACAATAGGACCCATTGACTATGTAAATATGGTCTTTCCCCAAAAAACGTTTTTGCAAATGTGTTTTTTAGAGATAAAAGTGACGTTGTAATATTACAACGAGGGGTCTTACAGGGTTAAGTAATGAGACACATGTTGAGTTAATGTGACGATCTGTCTGATAATAAACAGCTGAAATACGGCTGCAGCTTTATCTGCTATGCCTCTAACCAAGTATTTTCTAAGAATCTGGGTTTGATATTTTTAAAATAGTATCATAGTTAAGAGGAGATTGGGTAAAAACAATAAATAGCATACTATAAGTATATCAAGAATGGGATTTAAGCCGTACTAATTTTATTGTTTCCGTGGCGACTTGTGCCAGTAAGTATTATTGGATGTCCCCGCTGATCAACTCTACCGGCACAACATTATGCAGACATGAAAAGTCAATGGCAATCAATGGCCAGTCTGACACTGGCTTAACCCAGTGTTCCCCACAGGAATCTTTTGAGACTGTAGTGGTTCTCCGCAAGAATGTCTTGTACATCTTACATTTAAATGGATCAATCTTGTGCACTTTGAGAGCAACATTAAAACGCCGGATCGAGGTAAAAAAACCCGTGTGCTGCGGTAAACAATGTTGTGCTCGAGTAAATAATGAAATCATAAAAACCTTGGTTGTCGGCGGACTGTTGACCGACGGTCGCGGAGCAGGCGGCCCACGAGTCCACGGTGGTGTGACTCACATACAACCCATGAATCATCTTTGACTCATCATACTGACACTCAGTTTCCTTTGCAATCATATACAACATCTTGGATGAGCTTCATCTTAGAGGTACCTCCAAATAAAGTGGTTTTAATAATCAGAGAAAACTGTCTGTGGGCCTCATACGAACCTTATTAACTGTTTTATTGCATTCAGAGACCTCTGCAACCACTGCGTTGAGTATCATGTTTCCGTTTTTCTTTTTTAAGTTTCGTATTGATTAATCAAGATTGTCTTGTGTGAATGTTGGACTTGTTTTTAAGTTGATGTTCTGTTTTAATGTTGTTTCTATCTTTCATGCTTTTATCTTTTATTCTGTATTATTGCATTGCAAGGTGACCTTGGGTGACTTGAAAGGTGCCTCCAAATGAAATGTATTATTATTATTATTGTTATTATTACTATTATTATCATAACCAATAGAACCAATGGCAGAAAAATAAAAATAAATAAATCAAATTATAAAATCAAATAAAAATCAAATAAAACTCAAAGTTGTAATAAACTGTCTCCAGGGCTACAGTAGCCAGATGGGCACATGTCTAATGCTGCCTTGCCACTGGGCTGTACGGGACAAACGTCTGAAAAGAAATATGAGTTATAAATGTCCATATAATGTGAACAGTTGTGTTTTCTAGCACTCATTGAAAAGAAGGAAGCCTTTTTCCGTGGATTTGGGGAGACTCCCCAGGGGGGCATTGCTCAGCTGTGGCTAAGCTCCCGAAGGTCACAAGCCAAGCAATAGGTGGGCACAACAGTACGACAGGGGAACACTGAGGGACAGACTGAGTACCTCCGGGACTGGGCGCAGGTTGCACTCTCATGTGAAGGGGGGGGGACACACACACACACGTGTGTTTGCATGTCCAGGAGGTAAGGGTGCAGGGATGGCTCCTTCGGGAGCACATGCATGACCTTGAGATAAGTCTGCTTTACATAACCTGACAGCCTGTTCTCAAAGTCGCACTCTGACAATGTCATCCAGTACGACTAAATGTCATCAATGTCACATACACACAGACACACACACACAGACACACACACACACGTTACTATTTCTGCTCTCTTTTACCTTCCCGCCTCCTCTTTTTGCCTTCAGTTGTAGCTGACAGTTTAGGTCCCCGATGACCAATGTCAACTCAAGGTGCTGACACAACGAAGAGGAGGACGGGCCCTTTAAACCCATTCCAGGTTCACAAACACAGAGATGAGCTCTACCCTGGCCCCCTCTGCCCAGGACACACACACCTGGAGGTAAACTGACAAAACAACACAGTAATACTCCTACAGTCGTCTTGGTTTGTTTGTACTTAGCCTGAGATGCCCCACGGAAAAGTGAGCTAATATGTGGGGGAAGTTGTGAGATACCTAGCTCTTGATCCTGGGGGGGCCACGAGTCTCAGCAGCAGCCCTTTTAAATGTCAGCTTTTAATTTCCTTCTCCCCCTCTTTAGTGAGAAAGATTTATTCAAAGCAGTGCTGTTCCAAGAGATATCAGATATCACGGTGACAGTCCTTTAAAGAGCTTTTGTTTGGTTTGGGCATTCATGGCTTTTTGTATCAGCCTCTTTTATTCAGCCAGAGGAAGAAGTTTCTGTATTGGCCACGGAGTTGAAAGGCAATCTCTCCCTTCCATTGTGAGGCGATGTTCAACTGGAACTTCTTTAATTAGGGCTTCTCTCGCACTGAGTGACAGCAATGGCCAATACCCTCCAGACACCGATGGAGGTCACACACACACACACACACACACACACACACACACACACACACACACACACACACACACACACACACACACACACAGAACCTACTTTCGCACGCGCAAATAAACACCCGAGTCGTAAAACATTAACCTTTTGTATAGTGGAAGACTGTTTTAAAGCTCTTGCAATAAACTCGCGGTGAAAGCCCAGAGTCAAACATCAGTTCACCTCCACGTAACTCTGTTATTGCCTCCATTGAATTACCAAGCCACACAGTGCACAGAAACATGGTGGCACTCTAATAAGATCAGATCTGCATGTGTTTTTGTCTGCGGGGTGTGCTTTGGTTTTTCGGTGATAATTGTGGAATGTGTCGTGGCCAGCTGGCCTCAAATATATGAATGGACAGGGTGTTCAGACGCTGTGTTCTTTGAACACTTAATTAACACAATGCCCAAACCTACTTTGTCCCATATGTAAAAAAATAAAATAGCACAGTATGTGTTCTTCTCCTTTGTTCCACTCTTTCATTTTGTCAATTAGAAAACAATCATAAAAAAGGAATGATGATGATGTGCGGATCAAGCTGTTTTAGCCCCACTACAAATCTTTTCATAAATGTTATCCGCCGATACTTTGATCCAACACTTTTTGTTCTCTCACACCAAAATAACAGCTGTGTTCTACTGTATTACGACTTGATCCAAATACTGAAGGTCCAGTTTCAGAAACATTCAGATTGATACACTTAAACTATCGATATCTGTAAAATAGTTTAACTGGAAGAAGGCTACTCAACAAAATGGCATGTCACAATCAGCAACCCTAATATCTGTTCGAGAAACATAAGTGGACTTACATTTGTACAATGGTGAAACAGGTTGGAGGTTCTCCCTTGACAAACATCTTTGATGTGTAAGTTGCCAGTGGTCCTACGCTTTGAGCTGTGGGGCTCTAGGGGGCTCAGGGACGATGGATCAGTGTCCACTCTTTACGTGCATATAGTGTCTTCATAATAAAAGTAACGTACATAACTGGCGTTAGTGTGTGAAGTACACTACCGTTCAAAAGTTTGGGATCACCCAGACAATTTTGTGTCTTCCATGAAAAATCACACTTTTATTCATCAAATGAATATAAAATATAGTCAAGACATTGACAAGGTTAGAAATAATGATTAATATTTGAAGTATTAATTTTGTTCTACAAACTTCAAGCTCAAAGGAAGGCCAGTTGTATAGCTTATATCACCAGCATAACTGTTTTCAGCTGTGCTAACATAATTGCACGGGTTTTCTAATCATCCATTAGTCTTCTAAGACGATTAGCAAACACAATGTACCATTAGAACACTGGAGTGATAGTTGCTGTAAATGGGCCTCTATACACCTATGGAGATATTTAATTAGAAACCAGACACTTCCACCTAGAATAGTCATTTACCACATTAACAATGTAGAGAGTGTATTTCTGATTAATTTAATGTTATCTTTATTGAAAAAACAGTGCTTTTCTTTGAAAAATAAAGTCATTTCTAAGTGATCCCAAACTTTTGAACGGTTGTGTAAATAACAAAGTACGTTCGAATAAGTCACTTTGACTTGTTTTATATCCAGGACAGGAACAGCGGCCTCCTCTGTGAAAGTCTGTTTGTTTGACCCAACAATCCAACTCAGCCTTCTACCTAAGAGGACTTTCTATAGCTCTTTATACTATGTCCGTTGCTCTGACATCTGATGCAATGCAGATCCCTCGAGAGTCTAGAGTGAGTATCTTCTGTTCATACGCCACTGAACAAGCATCGGTAATTGAGGAGTTGGGAGTGAGAGCGGGGTGGTACCGACACCTGACAGCTGAGACACACACACTCCACGACAGCCAAGTCTAATTCTGGCCTGCCATCAATTAACTTACATTATAACATACATTAGTGATGGCTGGAATGACTTGCCGACAGTGACTTTGGTATTTTAACCACTAAAAATGAGACGGCGACGTTAAATGAAACAAACTAATGATGCTTTGCTTGCTACAGTACAAGTGGAAACTGTATAGCAAGAGCAGATTTAGCAAGGAAAACAAATGCGTTGCCAGTGAACAGTTTGCCAATACATGTTCCCAATTTGTTGATAAAAAAAGCGCTATCCAAGCAGCATCCCGTATCTTTCAAATTGTATTTGCCGTTTCTAATTAGCAGGAGATTAAAATCATTCGACTTCTCGCAGAAAGTGTTGGACAAAATTCATATGAACATGAAACGGATAGAAAACTGACACGGAAACGCCCGTGATCGCCACACCATGCCGTACCAGGAGAACGGCACATTCCTCGGTGATTCACAGGAATGTGAATCAGTGAGTGAACAGATGAAGCACAAGAGGACAGCTTGAGATTACGAGCCACGTGTTCCCCTTGCTGCTGTGCTGCGCCGAGGACGGAGCTCGTTCCGGCCATCCCACCTCCGCTCTCTCAGCGAGGGATGACCGGAGCGACCGGAGCGTCCAAATGCTGCACCGCTCCTCCTCCCTCCTTCCCTTTCCCTCCACATGTTTGTCTTGTCACCTTCTCTTTCCCCCTCGCCTTCCGCATTTTAAACATGGAAGAGCTAATTTGCTCATTTTGCAGGCAGCATGTCTTTCTATTTATCCCCTCTCTCTCTCTCTCTCTCTCTCTCTCTCTCTCTGGGTGTGTGCTGTCAGGCCCTTCCAGAGCAGTGGGGTTGTCAGGAGTGATGGATGGATGACGATCAACCTTCTGCTGTCTTCCACTCCGCTCCTGGGAGATTTACAGGCCCGCTGACTACCAGGCATGAAAACCAATCTCTCTTTCTCATTCTTCCCTTCCTTCCTCCATCCATGCCCGGCTCGCTCCTTCCATCTCACTCCCGCTATTTCAACATCTCCTCCGTTACCGAAAGAAGCTCTCATAATGGAGAGATGTGTGCAAAACAACATTGGAATTTGTGTGTGGACCGAGGGAAGCTATTGCTCCTCCGAAGGGATATTGTGGATGTGTCAGAGTGGAATAGCGTCCTCAGAGTGACCGTGTTTACATGCATTCGAATAACTGGCTTAGCCGGACTGAAATCGAATTATCCTTTTCATGTAAACACCTTTGTTCGACTATGTGCGGTCCGACTACGATCCGATTAACACCCCTGGAGAACTCGATCCGATCCGGTTGATAATTCGACTATCGCGGCATGTAACGGTGAATTGGATTAGGAACTGGACTTTGCGTCTTTGCGCATGCTCGAGATCCCGCCGCCCTCCTCCCTCCCTCCCATGTCGTGACCCGGAAGTCGAAAGAGACGATAAGTTGTCACTGCCGGCAGAAAACAAACAAACAACGACAATTGCGCCATTTGCATTTGCTGTACTCTTATTAACATCATGCAAGAACAGTAGAGGGATGTAGCTTCGCCTTGCTCTCTGTTCGCCATCCTTCTCGAAATGTTGATGTTGTTGGTTGTTGTTGGTAGTGGTGAAGAGGTCAAGCGGAAATGGCTGTATAACCACGAGTTGTCATGAAAACAGCGCCACCTATCGTATCGGATATGACATGCTTTCGGCCAATGATTCGAATTACTCACTGCCATGTATATTGGGATAACAGCAGATCCCCCAAAAGATAGCATAGTCCGACTAAAGCAAGATTCAAATTATACCATCATGTAAACGCACTGACTGATACGCCTGGTCTTTGACAGCCTATCTTACCCATCTTCATCTTCTGCGCTGCTTCACAGGCTTGCAACACACACACATCCATCCACGTTCCTCTTGCTGGTGGTAATTAGAGCAGCGGAGAAAGGTGCTGGGCTAATTGCTGTCTCAAAATAATAATTGCTTTATTATCGCAACCATTTTTGGTAATGATCATTCAAAGGCATTATGTTAATGCAATTAAACGGTTCCATTATTATTCCCGCTTGTACTAATTGACCGTGTTTTCCCTGGCTGGACCCCTAAATAAATCTGTGTTGCTGCAATGGGCAGACAACACGGACGAGAGAGAGATAGTCTACTTCACAATTGTGTCAACTGCTTACAAGAATCTGTGTTGTCAACATAATGTTCACTGACAAAAAGCAAAAACAATATCATATTCATGTCATTTTAAGCCGATAAGATACCACAAATATCATGCCATCAGACCAGAGAATAGACATCTAACCCAGTGGCATTTCCTTGATCAGAATCAGAATCAGTTTTATTGCCAGGAATGTTTACACAAACGAGGAATTTTTTTTGGCGGAAGGTGCAACATTTAGACATGACAAACAACAATCAACGCGACAGCAACAGTGAACTTAAGTATAAGATAAGATAAGATAAAGTGCTCGGACAACAAATAATGTTAAAGTGTTTAGGTGTGTGTTTCAAGTGATGTGTGTTTAAGTTAAAGTGCATGTTAAAGTGGCATGTGCGTGGAGGAGGCCTCCAGTTAAAGTGCATGTTAAAGTGACATGTGTGTGGAGGAGGCCTCCAGGAGGGAAGAAGAAGGAGGAGGGAGGAGGAGGAGTAGGAGGAAGAAGAAGAAGGAGGAGGAGGAGGAGGAGAAGGAAGAGGAAGGAGGGGGAAGAAGGAGGAGGAGGAAGACCCAGATCAACATCATATCCCTGAATGTCCAAACATGGTGTCTCCAAATCTCATAAACATTGTGTATGAGCACTATACCTTTTAAAAACTATCCGGGGAGCAAACTCATATTTGCATTCATTTGCAAATTCGGGAAAGGAACCATGCTGGCTAGTGGAATAAATATGAGCTTTAATATGCGCACAGTGCTGACACCACCCTTCAAAGAGAAGGCAGACAGACATAAATTACATGTAAATGTTATTTAGATTGCCATCTAATAGCATGCAAAGCAGCCCTGTGTCTCGCCTTATCAACTATTTGGATTAGGTGGCCCCACCTCGATCTCAGGCTGCTGATAATCATGATACCTGTGAGTATGTGTACGTCCCCGTATCTATGAGTGTGCATGTATGTGATCTCGCCTACAGAATGGCCTCTGGTCCAATGTGTCGTGTGTGCAGTGTTACAGGTAAACACGTGTGCGAGGCTTTCATTGACATGTGGTGGGCTCATTAGAATCCGATCACATCTCAGGAGGACAGCTCGAGGAGGATCCTCGTTCTCCTCCCTTTGCTTAGACAACATAGCGCGCTGGTTAACTTTTGCTCATGTGGGTCTTGTCAGCTTTGTACCGACCGAGTCTCTTTTCTGAGAGACGAGGCTGGATTGCCATCAGATGCAGAAACGGGAGAGTGCGCGGGCGGCTTCAGCTGGGCTTGAGATGCCAGTTTGATCCAGAGCTCGCCTGCCTGACATCATGAGGCCTTCGTGTGTGTTTGGGATTTTCTTGTGCTGTAAAACTTGATACAAATAATGACAAAAAAAACGCCACGACAGAGATGAGGAGCGAGGGCGCCCGCTGACGTGTTCACTCGAAACAAGACGCAGTCAGAGTGTGCAGGGTAACGAGAGGTCAAAGACGAGGTTTTTGCCACCGTCACTTTCACGCCTGCGCTCCAGTGCGACCAGGCGTCAGAGTAAATATGTTATTTTGGTTTTCTTGCACAATCTGCATGAATTAGAAAAAGCACTCCCCCGTTGGTCAGGCGCCACACTCCCGCCACGAGCCACGGGGCGAAAAATGAGTCATTTTGAAATGAATAATGGAGTCTGCAGGGGAACAGAGGACTCACGGACGCTTATGGGAATGTGTGCCTGTGCCTGTGCATGTGCGTGTGCGTGTGCGTGTGCGTGTGTGTGTGTGTGCATCGACTCGTGCGTCTGTGTGAAACTTGCATTTGAGTCTATAAATACGCCCTTGCTGGTCATTTCACACGGCCCACTCAGCCCCACACTCCTCCAGATGCTCTCTCGCTCTCTCTCTCTCTCTCGTCCGCAGCTCATTTCACAACCAGATGTGCATATGCAGATGTGCGAGCGGGATAGTGCAGCGAGAGGGGTGTGGCGGTGCAATCATGAATAAACGGGAGGTTTTTTTGGGGGGGGGGGGGGGTTCCTGCCACACTAACTGCTGCCATTTGACCTCAGGCGGTCCGTGGAGGGCAGGGATGATAGATCTGCCCTTCTCCGTCCTACAGCTGTTCACACATCAACAGCAGTAGTTCCAATTAAAACGTTGACGTGGCGGCATCTTTATCGCTCCTGACACTCTCGAGGCCCATGTGTCACTTCGGGCCTGGATGAGTTGATGAAGGAGACTTGGTGAAGAGAGCGGAGGAAGGGAGGTTAATGAGAGTCCAGTACGACTGGCGACCCCGAATTCTCAGTCTCTTCCCTCTGCTGCCACAAGGCTTCACCCTGACACACTCTGACAAAACACATTCAGACTCATTTGAAGGCTCGCTGAAAACGGAGAACAAAACACGAGGTCAAAAGGTGTGTGCGCGTGTGAGTGTGTGTGTGCGTTTTTCACAGCCGCTACATGACAAGGTTGAAGGACACCGAGGCTCATCTCGGACAGCCGTGCTGCGTCAGCAGGAAGTGATGTCACGGGTCAGCGTTGGGAATGCGGCGCTGGGTCTACGAGGGCGCTAACCCTTCAGCCCTGCTGGAGAAGCATGGAGTGCTGAAAAACTGGCTCACGGTATAAATGCTCCGAATGGCAAACATCCCAATAGAATATCAATCACTTCCTGCACTCCACAACACACTCTCCGTTTCTTCTAATATTTCAGAAAATATGAGTAGAATGTTGGCACACTGGTAAAGTTGCTCGTGTCACATATCCAATCGGTTTTAAGTCAAAATGATGCACCTCATGGAACTGGAGAGAAACTCATTCACAAATGTACACATTCCCGTTTCGCTTGATGCAGATTCTCATTATTAGACGAGTGCTAATCTAGCGGTTTCTAGTGGCCTCAATCTTCTTATCTAACTCTTGTCTCAACAGCAAACCTAAAATGTTGAACTTTTCCTTTGGTAGGAGACTTTTTCAGGCATGTGTACATTGAACAATTGATCTATACAATAAACTCTGTCGTCTTTTTCATGTTCAGCAGAAAACATACAGTTCCAAAATCCCAAACTTCAAACACTTAGGCAAAAAAACATCACTTCCTGTCTGCAAGTCTACATCTGCAGTGACGTTGGTTACCTGGAAGTGGCTCAGGTTGGACCGCAGGAAGTGGATTATATTTACTGTGCGTGGTCACAGGTGCTTCACACAAATGACACTGTGTGACCTTGCTCCTGTTTGTCTTACGAGATAATTTACACCGATACATTTTTACAACTTGTTGCGAACGGAAAGAGCACGAATCAGAAAGCGGACATGACCACCATCGTGACAGGGGAACACAGGAGACGCTGGATTTGGATTCAATTAAATTCAATTCAGTTTATCTTGTATAGCCCAATATGACAAATTACAAATTTGCTCCAGAGGGCTTTACAGTCTGTACACATATGACATCCCTGTCCCAGGACCTCACATCGGATCAAGAAAATAATAAAAAACTTTCACAGGGAAAAAAGGGTGTCATGTGTACAGAAGGAATCATGGCATCAGACCCAGCCAGGTCCAATGGACCCTATGAGGCGTGAAGTCACAAGGACTCCGGGATGAACCTCGAAGACCCAGTTTAAATCCGTGAATCATAGAGAAGGGAATTAGTGTTTTGGTGTTTGGTTCACACGACACACCTATTTATTTCCCTCCATATATATATACACTACCGTTCAAAAGTTTGGGATCACCCAGACAATTTTGTGTCTTCCATGAAAAATCACACTTTTATTTATCAAATGAATATAAAATATAGTCAAGACATTGACAAGGTTAGAAATAATGATTAATATTTGAAGTATTAATTTTGTTCTACAAACTTCAAGCTCAAAGGAATGCCAGTTGTAGAGTTTATATCACCAGCATAACTGTTTTCAGCTGTGCTAACATAATTGCACGGGTTTTCTAATCAGACATTAGTCTTCTAAGGCGATTAGCAAACACAATGTACCATTAGAACACTGGAGTGATCGTTGATGGAAATGGGCCTCTATACACCTATGGAGATATTTCATTAGAAACCAGACGTTTCCACCTAGAATAGTCATTTACCACATTAACAATGTAGAGAGTGTATTTATGATTAATTTAATGTTATCTTTATTGAAAAAACAGTGCTTTTCTTTGAAAAATAAAGTCATTTCTAAGTGATCCCAAACTTTTGAACGGTAGTGTATATATATATAAACACTTTGTAAAAGACCTCAATATGTCCCTGGCCTTCTCCAACCACCAACGTCCTCGAACTGAAACTCGAGCAACGGTCTCCCATGTCTTTTCAGCGTGCGCTTTGTGATTGAAAGGCTATAAAAAAGCAATCTTCTCCACCTCCAGCTCATCAACATGCACGGGTGCACACGCAATGCATATGCACACGAGCACACACACTTACATGCTTCCGTCAAAGAGAGACCGTTGGTACACGGCACTGTGTTTTTATTTTAGCTGCTGTCTGTCTGGAGACAGCCCCGAGTGTTTCTTTGTCTGCAAATGACGAAAAAGGATAAAAATGGACAACGCCACTGCATCTGCCGCTTCGCCGCACCACGAACGAACACAAGGAGAAGATAAAGAAAGGAGAAGTCACAGGATGATGGCTCAGAGTCACAGGATGAACAATGACTTGAGCCTCCTAATGGTTCTGGGGAACAGTGCTGTGGCTATTTCCAAAAGGAAATGCATCATCTCTCCGGGACACAGAGGAGAAAAAGAGAGAGAAAGACCAAAAAAATGTGTCCAGTGTTTATTGAATGCATGATAGATTTAACGCGTGGACTAACCTTTGAAACATCACGCATAACAAAAAGTGATAGTTTTCCTTCACTTGACTGATTACAGTCTGATAAGCATGGAAAACACCACACCCATCATCGATTGGAGGACAAACAGATCAATAAAGCACCACCATCACACATACCAGACAGACTAACATAGATCCAAATAATAAAGCACACGGCATACTTTAAAACAAACAAATATATAACAAATAGAGCTTGTAGTTAATAGGGGGAGCTTATTCAGGATCACTCAACTGAATTCATTTGAGGAATGTTCTGAGCAAGATAAACAATGTATGGAGTGTAGAGTTTTCTCATAAAGAAAAAGCGGCCATGAATCGATTGTCAAAATGCAGGATTGAGAGATGAGGAACAGTGGAACAAAGTGAGTCAGCTCATGAGCTCACTTTGTGGGACTGAAATATTGATAACAAGTAACACCAGATTAAAGCTGCTAATTGCGCCAAATAACACATGCACCTTAAATTCCGAGGAATGAAAATGAAAAATTCACAGATCAACTCATGCACCTTTTTTCATCACAATCCAAAATAGGGACATCCTTCAATGATGAATCGGCACCGTTCCTCTCAGGTACTGAACAGACGAGACACAAATCCATCCATTACCCGGGATCGGGTCGCGGTGGCAGCAGGCCCGGCAGGCCGACCCAGGCTTCCCTCTCACCCGCAACGTGTTCCAGCTCATTCCCTGGCCAGCTGGGAGATATAATCCCTCTAGCGTGTCCTGGGTCTTCCCCGGGGTCTCCTACCAGATGGACGTGCCCGGAAAGCCTCCAGTGGGAGGCGTCCAGCAGGCATCCGAATGAGATGCCCGAACCACCTCAGCTGACTCCTTTCGACACAAATTTGGAGTAGCGGCTCGACTCCAAGCTCCCTCCTGACGTTCGAGCTCCTTACCCCATCTCTAAGGCTGAGCCCGGCCCCCTATGGAGGAAACTCCTTTGGACCTCTTGTAACCTGGTTCTTTCGGTCACGACCCCGAGTTTGTGACCATATGGTGAGGGTCGGAATGTAGACCGCCCGGTAAACTGAGAGCTTCGCCTTTTGACTTAACTCCCTCTTTACCAAGACGGCCCGGTGACGCGCCTGTTTTACTGCATGCGGCCGCACCGATCCGCCCATCAATCTCCCGCTCCATCTTGCCATCACTCGTGAAACAAGACCCCGATACTTGAACTCCTTGGCTTGGGGCAGGCGTCTCTGTACGCCTGCAGTAGGAGCTGTGTTCATATTCTCAGTATTAAGTCAGACATGTACTGGTGGGTGTTGGCCTCCGCCAGGGCTGCCCTTTATCACCGGTCCTGTTGGTGATTTTCAAGGACAGGATATCTAGACACAGCCAGGGGGGCGGAGACAGTCATGTTCGGGGATCTCCGGATCGCCTCTCTGCTGTTCGCAGATGATGTGGTCCTGTTGGCCTCCTCGGACCGTGACCTCCGGCATTCACGGGGGGTTTTTGCAGCAGAGTGTGATGCGGCGGGTATGAGAGTCAGCGCCTCCCAATCTGAGGCCATGGTGCTCTGCTGGAAACCAGTGGAGTGCTCCCTCCAGGTGGGGACAGAATGCCTACCCCAAGCGAAGGTGTGACACAAATACCACAACATAAATCACACATAGGCGGCTAAATTGAACCAATGAATTGTTCAAAAAAAGTTGTTCAAGCCAGCAACAGTATCTTTCGGCAGCAGAGTTCAGGATTGGTCAATTGAATTACCTTAATTGGGTTTTTCACTGATCTGTTGATTTGGCTCTATACATACCACCAACTTAGAACTGGAGTACTTCAAAATACCAAAGTCAGGGAGAACATTTGCTGTAGCAGTGTACCAGCTGGGGTCAGGGGAAAGCAGGAGTATTTCCGGTGAGGCTACGAGGCTATATGGGACACTCAGTCAAGCTCTAAATCTCAGGGAATTGGTGTAAGTCACCTGGCCCACCTCTAAAGCTTTGGTAGGAATGGGATTCGGAGGGCCGAGGCCACAAGCTTCACCTTTCAGCCCCGGGAAGAAAAGGTGGCCTGAAAAGAGCGGCGGAGAAATGGACCTCGGCTTGATTAAATGGTCACTGAGTCGGAAAGCAGCTCCGATGTGATCTGTGACCTCGTACTGGCCTGAAAAAAAAAGAGTCTTTTTTTAAAGAAATGATGAAATGAAAGCACCTTCAAAAGGAGCCTTGAGGGACTGCAGTGAAGCGGACGGACCGGTGGGAGGGAGCATGGTTCCCACTTAGCACAAACACTGAAGGAGGGGGAGTTGGCTTTGAGAGGAGGGGTGGGAGAAGTCTCAGACCTAATAACCACCTGCTCCTCACGAGAAGAAAGGGAGACGAAGAGAAAGAGCGGGAGAGAGCAACGCACACAGAGTGAATGATCCAGTGCCAGCGAGGCAGTGGAGCTGTGCACTGGGTCTGTTAGTTGCTGGCCCAGGGCACGATAGCATGCTTTGAGAACCAGAATGCGGTTTGATTCCTCCACACTTTTCACTCCATCCTCTGAAAACATTTTGAGGGGAGGTTCAGAGGGCTTCTCAGGGGAGGGAACCTATCTGAAATTGAATTAAAGAGAAGAGACCTTCGAGAACTGCCGGGAAATCCTCAGAGAAAAAAGCAGGGAGGTCTGTCAGTCTTCTAAGAGGCAAACTCAGAGCTCCATTGCAAGGCGAGGAGCGAGCAATGACTGCGGTAGCTATTTACATTTGATTAGAGGCAAGGGAAAAGATGTAATGAATAATTAAGAGCTTTGTATTTACAGAAGAGCTCAGAGCCTACTGGACTTTAGGTTATTCTCTGAGTCTAAATACGGGTCTCAGCTGTTGTAATTATAATTGTATTATATGGAAACGTAATAAAGATAGTGTCAAGAGTTTCCAGTGCAACGGTTCAAATAGTAATGAAAGTTATTTTACATTGGAGCAGCACTTTTTTTTTCCTTCTTCAAACAAAACTTATAACTATGCCAGTTTCTACTTTATATAGTTTGCTGTGTAATCGGTGCATGCATTGGCACTATGGGATCAATGTTACACCCTGAATCAATCTCATAATGAATCACATTACACCTCCAACCAATCCGATTGCATTGCTCTCACATTACTGGTGAAGAGAGTACCGGAGCGAACTAAAAGGGAACCCGACACAAACTCCTTGAAATCGACCAAAGGGCTTTTTTTCGTGTACAAAAAACCTCAACAACAAAAAAATATCACTGAAATGTAAAAAAACGCCATTTAACTGATGTTCAAGTACACTGTTCATTTAATCTAATATGTAAGGATTAGCTGGAGATTTACTGTTGAGCTTCACATTTTTATTTAACCACAATGTCCTCAAATGAAGTTACACCCACATTCATTTTTTTAAAATCTGGAATTATTCAGAAAGTAGAAGAAACGGAGGAACACTTTTTCCAGGTTTTGAGCTATTTGTACCTGTCAATATACGAAGTATTGACTAATAATACTAATATTCACAGTTGGAAACATACAGAGTATGACTGTTATGACAACCAATAATGACATGAAGTATTGTTTCGTATTTCATGCGACCAGACGCGCTCCCTCTCCTTCCGTCGGTTCGTCACCAACAGAGAGCGACGTGTCGGGAAGGCTTTCTCATTACTCCAGCAGCATTCATTTAATCAACTCGCAGCGGTAAGAATCTCATTCCGCAAATGTTGTTATGGAGCTTAACACAATTCAGATGTATATGTTAGCCGAGAAGAATGAAGAATTCAGCAGAAGAGGAATAAAGAGACAACCTGAAGAAAAAAAATACAATCATATAAGACAAAAGTATTGTTTACGTATGTGAACACCATTTTCCCAGACGACCATCAGACCCAAATCACAAACTGTGTCCAGATTCAACATGACATACTAATGAAGTTTCTGTTTTGGAAATGATATGCGAGAGATAAGCAAGCGGCACCATTTGGAGTGATACATCACTCAACAATTATGCGAGAACATTTGTTTTCTAATCATCTAATACTGTATTCTCTACAGTCACTATGCATTTAAAACCCGACTAGAATTTGTTATTTTGTATTTCTCGTTCTCACACACACAGATATTATATTCACACATCAACTTGATTGTTTCCTCTTGTGGAGGGCACTAGTAACAGAAATGGCCGCTTGTTTAAAGCCAAGTAAATTGTCCCGTTGCATTATTCTGCAGAGACTCGAGCAGAGCCACAGCATCCCAATCAGGGCTTGTGTAATCACACAGACGTTCCTACAGCAATCAGACGCAGCAGAGGAGGGGCTTCAGACGGAGAGCAGAGAAACTGCTGCCTCTGAACCAAAGATACTCAAATCATGTCTCCATAAAGCCTTGATTAAAACAAATGTGGGAAGTCAAACAGCCGTGCCACGACAAACCGGAGCACTTTGAGTGGAGTAAAAGGAAAATAACAAGCCGAGACGTCGGAGTGTTTTGTCTGTGAAGGATTATCCTGAGGAATTCTTGGCTCTCCCGATAATCCATCCTGATCACTTGTCACGTTCAAAGAGGTAGGAATTGGAATGGTCTGTGGGATGGAGTTGGGTAAATGGAGAGCTTTATGATCAAGGAGAGGTGTGCAGGAGTCAAAGTGAAACAAAGTGAGCTTCAAGTGTCTCTCTCCATGGCTGAGTGAGCCGCCCTCGCACAGCTCGCACCGCTGAGGACATTTGTGCTGCCTTGTTGCAAATTAGCCTTCCTCTGTTGAGCTTTTATTCACAGAAACATATCAAAGCAATCACGAGAGCAATGATGATTATTCCTTGTTGGAATGTGTGAGACAAACCACATGGCTTTGTTGACCGTTTATTCTGTTTCTGTTTCCGGGGCCCACGTGTACACGGGGTTTCGTCTGTGCTGGGGGAGCTTTTTAAGATCGTCACCTTAGAAACTTTATAAAAGAGCAAAAATCGCCCCCCCCCCCCCCCCCCGCGGGGATTGGAGCCGATTTGCATCCAGGTTTACTCTCCAGAGACCCGGACAGACTCTGACCCGTCTTCATCGTTATTAAAATGTTTTGTGGCATGAATCGTCAAAACAAGCCAAAGATAATCATATATTTATGATTATTTTAGTTTTCTGTTGTAGTTTTTTTTTTAAATGGCTAACTGATTCTTGTAGCCCTGGCTCTGTTGTATAATTTGATGTGCAACAATAATATATGTGTTTACTTTTTATAGCAATAAAGACCCCAGACCCTGGCGTAGGGGGTCTCTGGTTCTCAATAGGTTAAGACAGAAACTCAAGTTAGTTTTTGATCTTCTTAGGTGAGGCTCTGTCAAAACAAGTGATTTACCAATTCTCATTCAGTCATTTAAGGAACAGTTCAACATTTTACAAAATACGGTTTCTTAAGAGTTAGTTAGGCAGATTGGCATCCCCCTCATGTCAATGTGTCAAGTATAGAGCTGGAGTCAGGGGTGCTTAGATTAGAGTATTTTATTTTAGCTTAGCTTAGTTTAACTTAGCTTAGTTTATCTTATTTTAGTTTGCCTTAGCTTAGTTTAGCTTAGCTTTGTTTAACTTAGCTTAGTTTATCTTATTTTAGTTTACCTTAGTTTAGTTTAGCTTAGTTTAGCTTAGCTCAGTTTAGCTTAGCTCAGTTTAGCTTAGTTTAGTTTATCTTAGTTTAGCTTTGTTTAGCTCATCTTAGTTTAGATTAGCGTACAAACTGGAAGCAGGAAGAGACTCCGAAACCTCCAAATATAGAATTACAGTACAGAAACTCGAAATACAATTATGAACCTAAAATTGAGAAAACGATGTCTACTTTAAGACAAAGACTGGGTCGTTTTTATGCAACTGGCCCCATCCTTGTGTAGGACAAGTGGGGCAACAGGGATCGGATGTTTCCATGAAAGAGAGACTGGTATGAAAGTAAAGTATGGGAGCAAGGAGAGAGGGAAGGTGACTTTCAAAGCACAGTGGAGGGCCGACACAAGCGGTGCGAGGCTCAGCAGGGCCACAGAAGTCTCGTGCGAACAGCTTCCACGTACAGCTCCTTTAGCAGCACTTTCTGTCTCCCTGCCTGCCGGTCTGTCTGGAGCCTGTTCTGGGCCAGCTAGCAGCCAGATATCATTATCTCCTTGACTCAGGGCAGAGTAATCTGCCTCCCTGCTCCTGCTTTATTGAGTTGGATAAATATAATATGTGACTCACAGCCATTATCTGCTACCGAACAGCCCTATTTATCCAGCAGGCTGAGGCCTTGGCGCGTTCGAACTGGCCTCTCTCTCCCTTTGATGGAACTACACTCAAGTGATGGAAGCCTTTGAACGGCCATTCATGGGATTTGAACCAGTGGAGAAATGAACAACATGAATTAAATCTTTCATGGAGACAAACTGTGAAGCAACACTTTTAAAACGGAGTTATTCATGCTATTTAAAAATGAATGATAGTTCAGATGGAATACTGGGGCAAGTATAGTATTTTAAATACTGTACAGAGAGGCACGGTGGCGACGCATGGGAACAACAACAGTATCTGGCATTTTAGCAAATGCCCAGCAATGACATACATTTAACATTTGTTTCCCTTTTGTTACACCAACAGCTGTCTAACAATGGCCATGATCATTTGCTAACCTCAACCAGCTACAGTCGCTATTGTTCTCATCATGACGACACAAATCTCCGAACTTCAACAACAAACTTATTCTCAACCACCGTGTGATCTTTCCATTCCCTAACCAAGTTGTTTTTACACCTTAAACTAACCAAACCATAACCACCGCTGTTTAAGATCAGAAAACTGTTATTGTTGGGTAAAGTACGACATGTGTCGTTTTGGAGTGCAGTTACGAACAACAAATACCATTAGTTCATTTGGAAGACTTGTAGTGGTGCGTTTAGTAAGATCATCACATACAATTTAATTTACCACATACTGTATTTTACATTGCTAATCCTCCCAAAAAACACGATACAAGTCTCTGCGTTTAAAGTTATCCGTTTTGACTGACATATCATTGCTCAAGACAGCACTTTGCCTTCTGTCACAACATTTAATGCAGAGGAGCCAGAGGTCGCAGGAAAAGAGTGGGCCATAAAGAAAGAGAGAGAGCGCGCGAGAGAGCGAGGCAGAGGTGAGCGAAAGGCTACCCTCTCTCTTGTCTCAGTCTCTGAGGGTTTGACAGGTAGAGAAATAGATCACTGGTCCATGACAGCTCAGTATGACCCCACGCTATCATGCAGTGTGCCGTCTGTGGAATGAGCTCCCCGATGCCAGTCAGAGCGGCCCATTCACGGCCCGGCTACTTCGCTGCAAATCCTCTGTTCCCTCCCGATATATCCACACTCGTTTTAACCCCGACGGCGACGCACCGTCCTTGACTGCTGTAAATGTTAATGAGAGGATATTACGTGAAGAGTTATTTCAGCTGCTTCACCACAGCAGCGTTTGTGAATAGAGATACTCGTTGGCCATGTGAAGGACTTGCCCGCCTTCTAACTCAATTTATGTCGGGATAGGCTCCAGTCCAGCTACCCCGGTGTCCCTGAACTGGATTAAGCGGGTCGAGACGACAATTGGATGGAATGAATAATTGCTTTCGGTGAACATTGAGGGTGTGGGGAGATGAGCGGAGGCCCGGGTTTAGCAGTATGCTGGTCTCAGCAGCCATGTCACCAACAAATCAGTAAAGCGGGGATTAACCACAGGCCACAAACCCTCTCCTCTCCTGTCTCCACTGTCCTCTGTTCTCCTCGACTCTCATCTCATATATTCTCCCGCATTTTATGTCCTCGTCTTTTCTCATTTCTCCTCCGGTGTCTCCTTTCTTATTTTCTCCTCTGTAATGCTCTTCACTCTGCCCTCCACTCTTCCCCATCTCCTCTTACCTCTACCCTCTCCTCTCACAAAGTGACCTGCAGTAGCCGCCACCTCACATTTTGTGTGTTTAGATCATTTGTGACAAAGAAAAAAAACATTTCTACACACACATTTTGCATTCTAAAGCATTTGTTTTGTTGGCATAAATGTAGTCTCCTCAGCATACACACTGGAGATGAGTTATATTTCCTTTACCCATTCGAAAACACTAACACAGAGAGAGAAAAAAATGATTGACGAGTGTCCCCCACTATCCTGATTTAGCGAATCCTAAGATTCACCCAGCCGCCATGGGTAGAAGTCAAATGAAAGGGAGGAGGAGGATATGGATAAAAGACAGTGTCTCCTCTTTAAGTCCCCGCTGCCAAGGCAATGCATTACAGGGACACAAAGCAAGCCATTACTGCTTAGCATTTGTTGAATCTTTGAGTGCCCTAATAGTGACAGGTCTATTTCTCCACTGTTACTGAGAGAGGCAGGCAGAGCAGAGGACACCTAATTACCCAGTATTGTGAGGCACAATAAAACTCTTGATAAGCTTGGCGGCCAAACTAACTGTCTGTTTGTACGCACGCGACGTGTGTGTGTGTGTGTGTGTGTGTACAGCCATGCCCGCATGAGTGTGTGCGCTCACATGGCTTTTGATTGGCTCTGACTGTGTGTGCTGCAGTCTGTCCAGTGATGGAGGGTCCCGTCTGGGTGTCCCTTAGCCTGGATCTACAGAGCTGCAGCGCCAACAGACAGCGGCAAGCGGCGACTTGATGACTAATGTGTTCAGTGAAGAAAAATTAATGATTTTTCCGGCCCGAGGTTAATGGATATGTTAACACACAGAAATGATTTGTTTAACCCTTTTGTTGCCTTCGGGTCATTTTTACCCGAATCAATATTACACCCTCCCCCCGCCTTTGGGTCATTTTGACCCGATTCAATGTTTCACCCTCCTGTTACCTTTATATTTACTAACATATTTTACCCTTTGTGTTCAATTTGACGCCAGCAATTAAAACCTCCAGAAAATTATTAGAATTAATATTGTTTTCCAAGTTTAAGTGTGAGGCACTTTATGTTTGTTTGTTGACTACCGAAAGAACACCGACATTAAACATTGAATGGGGTCAAATTAATCCGGCGGGGAGGGGGTGTAATGATTGGGTCAAAATGACCCGAAGGCAACACAAGGGTTAACAGGAAATGACCGCAATCTATATTTGGTCATTTTCTGTAGCACAGTCCCAGACTCCAATGCCAAATGAAAAGACACACACAGGGGTCATCTTCACACGTCACCTCTCGTACACGAAAGATGTGTTGCTACAAAATGTGTGCAGTTTCATTGCCTGTCAGTCTATTCATTTATGCATTTAATTTAACCTAATCCAGAGATAACCTTCTTCGGGCTCAAACAAATACCATAAATACATCACATCCTAGCAGTATTTACACACACACACAAGTCATTTGGATAAGACTGCGAGTGAAATAAAAGGAGTTAGGAGGAGGGCTGACAAGAGACGGATAGAGGAGGACAAACAAGAACGAAGCAATAGATAGGCCAATAAATTCTGACCCTGGTGAAGTTAGCCATAAAACATGTGCACGTTTCTGCATTTGAGGGCATAGCTGTCTGTCTGAAAATAATGCAGAATTAATTAGTGGAGCGCTGGAGAAAGAACCTCATGACAGTCAGCAAACCGGCATCATAAATCAAACAGTCTGGGGGAACAACACAAAGATAATGTTTAACTGTAAGGTTACCGTATTCTCCCTAAAACAAAGCCAAGCAATTATCAGCACTGGGCCTGGAATGAAGTTCTATCGGTTAAAACAAATAAGGTATAGATATAAATCCTTTCTGTCGATTCTGATTGTTATGCCTGCACTGAAGAATCTCCCCACTTGGTAGATGAGAACTCACACTGCTCACACTGTACTTCAGCTCCAAGCAGAGAGAACGCAGTCAAACAGCAGCAGCTTTTAAGTTGCCACAGGGGGAGCTATTGATGTTCCAATATGTATTCAACACTACTGTAAGGATGTGTGAATGTGTGTGTGTGTTTGTGTGTGTGTTTGTGTTTGTGTTTTTTGGTCTTCAGCCAGGGATGTTTGCCAGAGGTTATTTGGCAAAAACTGTAATGTGCATTTTTGTTGGTCTGTTTGACGGGAGCGTGTCACCCCGTCCAGCCACATCAAATGAGGGATCTGCAACTCACGGTTAAACTTTCTCCACCATATCAGCGTATCAGGACACAACTACAACTAAAATGGTAGTTCCCAATGTGAGGATACAAAGTGGAAGGTTAGTGGCGGCAAACACAAGTCCAAGTCCTTACGTTTACGATCTAATCCTGCATCCTGCATACACACCATATGTAAATAACGGATATTTAACATTGACACTTTTAGGTTTAAAGGTCTGGAAGAAGCTATGCAAGGGTGAAATCTTGAAGTGCAAAAAAAGATATCCAGTAATAACCTCATAAATTGTCTGAACAGTGAGCAACGGTGCGCCGACTGCAGAAAGAGCTTGGAGACTTGGCTCCTGACACTGTGCGTGTCATGGCACACTGACAAAAAAATAAAGATATGTTAACCTGATGTTAGGACATCCGACAGAAGGGTATAAGAAGTATATGACGAATATATGGATGTGTAGCTGAGATGACTCAATCAGGGGAACTCGATGCCATCTGAGAGAGGACAAAAACAAGAGGGACGGGGGCTTTGACGCCCAACATACAGATGGGAAAATAACAAACAAAGAACAGTGTAAGTGTATGCGATAGGTCATGAATATTGAATAAATACAAAGGGATGTACATAACTGAGTCCCTGGAGACGGCTTAACAAAGGGCCTCTGGGCAGACTAATGAAAGTCACCACAGAAGCAGCAGTAAAAGAAATAAAGGCCATGTTCTCCAAAGAACCATCCACTGCAGTGCAGTCATACCAGGAGCTGAAACCAACAGCACTGGGAGACAGACCCATCGCTCCAATGCTCAATGGCTAATAGTGCACAAACACACTGAGCTGGTCAGCCCGCTGTTCTGAGAGGCTCCACACTGGTTAAAGAAACAATATCCAGTTGATGACAAATGAATGGACACGACTCATAACTCGAACAAGTAATACAATTACTTAAACAGAGAACTACTGGCAATCAGCCTGCATGATTTAAACACTTCAAAATCTCTTCAAGTGGAGCTCACGGAGAAAGTTATATGAAATAATTGGGTGCAAAATAATATGATTGGTACAAGTCTGTGTGGGTGTTCTTGAAACAAATACATTTCTTGAAATACAATACACTATCCAAAATAACAATGAGTGTGATGCAATTTATCTCCAAGACCTTGTACAGTGCCAATTCAAATGTATAGTATCGGTATTATAAGGACAGTCGAGTATACAGATTATTCACACATCTATATACACTACTTTGAACCAAATAAGGCTGGACATCAGCTCTTTGCACCTCCATTTCCTGTTGAGGGTTGTCTTGTCCTCTGTCTTCGACTCCATCAGAATCGTCCTCCGTTCACACCCCTCCACCCCTCCACTGACTTATTGCCTTCTGTAATAAAGGCGCTAGCTACTGATGTTGACCGACAGACGGCTAACGCAACCAGCTCTGTGTGTGTGTGTGAGTGTGTGTGTGTGTGTGTGTGTGATACCCCAGGGCACGAACAACAACCTAAGGTGCAGGTTGTGCTAGCCAGACATCTGTTGTTAGTGGTGTGAGGTAAGTGAGTTTGACAGAGCTGAGATTGAACAGGAGGCATTCTGCCAGCCAGGTGAAGACAGAAGCTTCACCCCCAGCAAAGACACAAACAAACACACACAGACACACACACACATTACTATGTAATCATCATACATGGATACAGTAGTGAGTGGCCAGGGCCCATTTAAGACAAGGCATGTCCCCAAGTGGCAGGAGCCCTGAGCTGGAAATCTACGCCCCGTCTGTCACTCTATCCACTTTAATTTCCATCACTGCAGACAAACAGCGGCGTGTGATTGAGTATTCGTCCAGTGGGAGCCGAGACAAAATGTGTGTCTGCATATTTGTTTCTCACTCACTCAAACCACTGCACCTCCCGTCTTTATTTAGCTCTCTGGATGAACTTGTGTATGACTTTTCACATTGAGACATTCCATCAAAACTGGCTCATAAAATAAAGGAATTATTGGATAATGCCCAAAGATTTTTAATTACAAATAAAATATGATGGAAATGAAAGAAAATGTTCCCTAATTGAATAATCCTCTCGTAATCTGACAATTACTGCCGTATTGAGCTGTTTCACAACATGTCTGGGGGTCTTCCACCTTTTCTTAGCGTTCAGTGAGCTACAAAGCCCAACTGGAAACCACACGGACAATTTCACCTTTATTAGCCTGAGCAATGAAATCTAATCATTGAACAGAGCCCTCATTTCAACTGTAGTGTTTTATGAACATCTGAAATAAGATGTGTTTTAAAGGACTTTTTTCATTTTTGTAAAAGCTGCATTAAAGGCTTCCGAGGATGCATGGAACCCCTCTGTGTGTGTGTGTGTAACAGTCAGTGCGTTTACATGTTGGTATAATTCGAATCTTGCTTTAGTCGGACTATGCTATCTTTTGGGGGATCTGCTGTTATCCCAATATACATGGCAGTGAGTAATTCGAATCATTGGCCTTTGAAAGCATGTCATATCCGATACGATAGGCGGCGCTGTTTTCATTACAACTCGTGGTGATACAGCCATTTCCGCTTGACCTCTTCACCACCACCAACAACAACATTTCGAGAAAGATGGCGAACAGAGAGCGAGGCGAAGCTACATCCCTCTACTATTCTTCCATGGTGTTAATAGGAGTACAGCGAATGCAAATGGCGCTATTGGCTGAGTTGATAACGGAGAGAAGACGCCGTCGCCGAAGGTACACGGAGAATTTAATTTATCGTCTCTTTCGACTTCCGGGTCACGACATGGGAGGGAGGGAGGAGGGAGGAGGGAGGAGGGCGGGATCTCAAGCATGCGCAAAGACGCAAAGTCCAGTTCCGAATCGAATTCAGAGTTACATGCCGCGAGAGTCGAATTATCAACTGGATCGGACCGAGCTATCCAGGGGTGTTAATCGGACCGAAGTCGGACCGCACATAGTCCGACTAAGGTGTTTACATGAAACGGATAATTCGATTTCAGTCCGACTAAGCCAATAATTCGATTGCATGTAACCGCACTGAGTTTAGCTCCACGCCTTCCTTTTTGTAATAGTTGTTTTCATCCTGTCACACCATCTCGTCAATCCAACTCCCCTCACCTGCCTCTGATCACCTCGTTAGTCCCTCATTCCCTTCACCTGGTCCTCACGCCCTTCTCACCTGCAGCCCATCCCCTCATTAGTCCCTCACTATTTAGCTCCCTCACTTCCACTTGTCCTCTGCCAGATTGTCTTGTGTTTTCGTGCCAAGTTCTCCAGCGTTATTAGAGTATATTCCTGACCTGCCTGTTCAGACCCTGCCTGCCTGCCCTGACCTCTGATTCTCTGCTTTGCCCCTTTTTGGACTTGTTTGCTTCTTCGACTGATCTCCCGGTTTTGACCCAGCCTGTTTCCAACCAGACAGTCATCTTTGTTACTCCTGTCTGAGTCGTGCTTTTGGGTCCACTCTAATAGCGTCGTGACAGTGTGTGTGTGTGTGTGCCCTCTGGCCTTCGCTTCAGGCAGGTCTGCCGAAACCATCCCCCACGTATCACCGGCTGATATCATCGGTCACAGCTTTATACACCGTAAATCGACTCCTGGCACAGGCAGCGGCAGCAAGACAGATGCTTACTTAAGCAGAGTAATTCACCGAACACCGTACCTTCTCTGTTTAAAGATTAAGTGTACAAAGAAGACATGGGGGGGGGGCTACAGCTTTTCCTGAGCTCCGGAAATATTTTGTAACTGCGGCCATTGCTATTATTATTATGAGTATTATACGTCACTGTTGTGTTAACGTGGCGTGCTGCTGCCATATTGGCCGAGTCCGTTATAACCTGAGAATAATAATTCACCTGCTGAAACCTCCAGCTTATCATCTCTCATCCAGGAGAGGACAATGAGAGGCTGTTGGCTGTTGGCTGTCGAGCAGAGTCAGTTGTGTTGAGCAGTTCCCTGTGTGGCGGCCACCGCTGCTATGTGCCGCGGGCCCGCGGCGACAGTGTGTTCCCTGTTTCACCACGCTCATCTGAATGAACCACGCTCACAGCTGGAGAAAGGTGACCCGGCTGCTAATCAACCACCAGTGTGTGTGTGTGTGTTTTTTTGTACTGCGGGACAGTTATCCACTCAGGCAGATGCTCAGATGCTCTGTGGTCTGCAGGTCTTTACAATCTGTCTCCGAACTGAGCTCAACATTCCACTCTAAAGGGAAGGAAAATTCCAGCGCTCACTTCTCTGCCAGTCCTCTCCTCCCTTCCCCCCCCTGCCTCTCTCCAGCTGAGTATTAAATTCAGCAACTGAGAAGGTGACCTGCGTGCTCTGCCATAAAGAGCAGGGGAGTGGAGGAGAGGGCGAGGGAGGGGGGGAGGTATGGGGTGGGGGGGCTGAGTGGAGGCTGCTGGGTCAGCAGAATCGGAGCGTTTAGAGACACACAGATGTGTGTGTGTGTGCAGCGGCTCTTTCAGTCTCTCTTACACATACACACACACACACCACACCCTCAGTGGTGAGGCGTCTGGGGAGCCCAAGGGCGAGCGCTCGGCTGCCCCCCCCCCCCCCCCCACCACCACTACCACCACCTCCTCCTCCTCCCATCCCATCCCTCCCTCCAACCCTTGTGTGAGCCGCACCCCAGAGCCACCACACAGCTAGACATGGACCTGCTGCCACTTCTCACTGCCACAGTACAACACACTTATACCCATGAACCCATGACAACGTGCTCTCTAAAACATGCACCGACACACCAAACTCCACATTTTGCACAAAGCACCTTGATTCGAGCACACACACACACACACACACACACACACACACACACACACACACACACACACACACACACACACACACACACACACACACACACTCTCGGTCTCCCTCTCTCCTGCCTCCACTCCGTCAAATCTCTGCCTTCACACTAAACAGCTCCGTGGGGATTGGCAGGAGGGCCGGCGGGCAGAAAGGAAATAAATATGTTTCCTGACGACAGCACAGTTTTCTGACAGTATTCTGGCGCTGGGCTGCTGTGCTCAGACGGAGGCAGAGGGGAGGGCGAGCTGCAACAATCCTCTGCTCAGGCTGCTCATGTCTGTGCACCTACGAGGCCGTTTTTCCAGTCGTCCTCGAGCTGTAGCACCACTGACAACTCATTCATGACCATTACAAACATCTCCAGGCAGCGCAGGAAAACTATGGAAGCCATGCATAGATTAAAATATGAATCTTTAAAATATTGCATAGCTTATAGAAACAAACCATTGGGCTGATAACAAATTAAAACAAATGATGTAAATGAATTATAAGTACCTCCCTCCATTTAGTTTTCATGTACACGTCTCATGCTAATGTATACTATTGTAAGGTATAGTTATAATCCAAGATATATCTAGCATGAAGCTAAATTAAATGTTATCATGTATACTGGGGCACCTGGTGACTTCGGGGTAAAGGCTCCACACATGAAGTCTGGACAGAAAGGGCTCTTTTTAAACAATAGCGCATAGCATAGCCTAGCATAGCATAACCTAAGTGCATTGCACATTTAGCGCATGTCTAATGTCAATTTTGCTATGGAAGCAGCACAACATCTGGAAGTCAGTAAAGTGCGAGGGGCAAAGGGGTTGAGGTTATTCCCTTATGTATTAATTCTAGTAGGTCTTTTCATTGGTGTGTTTTGGGTGTAACATTATACAAACCAATAAATTAGAGTGTTTAAAATAAAGAAGTGTTTTTCTACTTTTGGATGCAAAAGTTCTTCTATTTTGTAAACATTTTTTATTGCTCAATTGAAACAATGTTGATTTAAAAAAGAGAAAAACATTTTTGCAAACTGTTCTTGTACCTTCAGGTTAAATATAATGTTTTTATTTATAAACCAATAACAGTGCCATCTCATCAGTCCCGTTAAAAGTCAGGTGAACGTGCACCTGGTCCATATGTAAATGAATGGTTTGGCATATTGGTGTGAAGAATTTGTTTTTTAAATGCTGAACGCCAACAAATATGGATTGAAGCAATGTATTTTGTTCGATAAATGCAATTTTGTGAATTTTGGAAGTGAATCTATCTTTTAATTCATGTTGACTTTCGGACAAAGCTCTGGAGTTCTTGGACATGTTTGGACCACACTAGTCAGAAACAATCCCACACGGCCACCACTGGAATCTAATGAATGTAATCCCGCCTATGAAGGGGCATCTCCCCATCTGCACAGCGGAGCAACCGCTTTCCGCTGCCTCGGCATAGCAAGATGACAACAATGTTCCCGTCTGCGTCCGCATGAAACCAGCAATGACAGTTGTGCTGCGATGTATGCAGCTTTGCACCTGGTGTAAGAAACAGGGGATATAGTTAATGACATCATCTTCTTTAGCTATGGGCCCTCATGGCTACTCATAGCGAAGCAGAAAGATTCATTTGAGCTTAGTGATTAAAATAGAGTCATGGCCCAGTCCAAGTGACATCACGAGAGGCAATTTATCAGACTCGTTAACACAGGGCCTCCTGCAGCCACTAAAGGCTTTTTACAACTTGTATTCCACATATGTCGTCTTACTCCCCAAGACCTGTAAACATAATTTACAATACTGACGTCAGATTTGAGTCTCAATGTTAAAAACAAACTAATTCCATTTGGGCTCAACCTCACAAGTTGGTGATCAATGTGAGGCAATCACTGTTATGAGTTTAATAAAAGTTAATTATAGAGAAATACATATTATTCACAATATGATTGGACCACATTGTGAAGCCAGACCAAACAGCTGGCTTTACACCAAACTGCATTGATCTCTTTATTCTTTAATGTTTACTTAGTCTTGTTTGTTCTTGCTGCTGCAGGGTAGTGGAGATGAGCAGTTTAACTGAGTCTGCTCGTTTACCCAAAACAACAAATGACTCACAGAGACTGAAATGGGCTGAAAGATGGAGAACGGAGACGTGGATAGAGGGGCGGAGATGGCAAATGGGCCACGCAACATTCGGGATGAGACACCCGTTTTAAAGCTGGTGTGTGCGTGTGTGTGTGTGTGTGTGCGCGCTGCGTCATACAGGAAGGAAGCCCAAACAGCCGGTGCAGTTTGCCCATCTAATCAGATCATTGAGAGAGAGAGAGAGAAGAGAGCCCTTTGAGGAACAGATGTAATTTCAGAGCACCAAAAAAAACCAACTTAAAATGCTCCTGATCACATTAGCTCGCCATCACAAAATAGGATTTCTGCACTGCCACAGTGAATGCCCATTACAAATTACTTAGGCACTGCAGACCCGTAACTCAATAGGCAGGGAAGGGCGGGGAGGGCAAACAGAGGGGCAAAGATGGCCTGGATCGATACTTATCAGTAATAATTATATCCTTCCTCCCTCTTCTCCACCCCTCCCTGCGCTGCTCACCCTCCGCCCTTAGTAAAGTACAACCCCTACATTAATCATTGGGAGATTTCTGTGCTGGATAGGATAATTAACATTATGGGGGTTACAGGAAGTCCTGATGATGTGAGGCAGTGGTCCAGCTCTAAGACTGCCAGGAATATCCCAGACTGGAAAGTGCTGAACACACACACACACACACACACAGGTATAGAGTCGGCTGAATGGCTGAGCTACAGTAGCAGCCGCCTAAATTAAAATACCAGTTTGAGGGAAAAGGAAAGAAAACATAGAAAAATCAGCATGATGTCTATCAAAGGCAAATAAAAGCCCAGGGAAATGCATCGTAGCAGTCTATTTGGACTGTAGAAGTCAACATTATGTAAAGTGGATGCTAGCGCAGCGGGCACGCACGTGGGTGAAATGGAAAACAAATAAATCAGCAGGGAGGAAAACAACATTGTTTGTCCTTCATGTCTACCTTTGTACCCTCTACCTTGTTCTTGGTATTTCCATCGTTGCCGTCCTTGTTTGCGACTGTGTTCAGGTTGTGAGTTCACTCCATCAGCCCATTGTGCTCGGGACTCGACAAACGATTACACTTTAAGATAACTTCAGAATAATTCACAAGCCGAACAGAGTGTACCGAGAGGCTATCGAGGAGCCTTCACGACAACTTTTCAGCCATTTGCTTTAAAAATTATGCAGCCAGCCACACAATATATGACGGTATTTTAGCAAGCAGTTATATTCCTCGGTATGGAGTTTTTTAACCAAAAACAATGTAGCAAACACCTGTTAGCGTCTAGCCTTCGTCATGTTGACCGCGGCTAAAGGTGCGTTCACTCCAAAAGTGTTGTGCAAAGTCAACCTACAGACGCGAGTGGTTGCTATTCTCCTCAAGTTGCGAAAGCCAATCGGCGTTGAGACGCTCCTCCGTCGGTGAATCTAACTGGCTGCTGCTACTTTAATGGCGCTGGAAGCAGCCGTCATTCAGACGTAGATGAAAGTCACCGAGCTGTGCGCGCCTTCGGGTGATGTCGTGAACCCAAACACGAGGGCGTTGGATGTTTCGACGCTTGTGGGATGTCCACAACAAGTAGAAAGAAGAACTGGTGGTTATTTCTTCCGTGGCGGATACCGGAAAATGTTACTGTTTCCACCGAGTAAAACCACAGAGATAAGCCCCGCCCCTGGCGTGAGTGAAGCGAATCGCCAACAAATGGTCAAGCGAGTAAACTCACGCGAGTTGTTGGTGTGAACGCGGCTTGAGAGTTAACTGGAAGGCTACCTATCTCGTATTCAGCGCCTTCAAGTTAAACTTAAGTTTAAACTATTCTGACGTTCGCCTAATCTCTCTCCAGTTGTATTGCAATGTTACACTAAGACAACAAGGAGACACTGGAGCACTTCAGCTAAAAGTGCGGATCTCTGCAACATTACCACTGGACTTATTCGAGGTTAATTAGGAGAAGTGGTAGGGAACTAACTTCCTGGTGTTAAGCACTCTGGAGCAACGCGTGTCTGCCGAATGGCCCAGAGGTTGGAATTTAAATCTTACCAGAGCCAAAAATGCCCCTCAGAGTTTTTCAGAATTGCCTTTAATGACATGCGCATACACGGCTAAGGAGGTGATACTGGGAGGTCACCGGTTCACACGCTGCGACTGGGCTGAGAAAAGACGGCTGAGAGAGGAGACGGGGGGAAAAAAACTAGAGAGAAAAAACACGTCTCTCTCCTCTAACAACTGGTGTCAAGGTGCCCTTGAGCAAGGCTTTGTCTGAGCTGTCTGAATGTGGGATGGGATAATCTCAGTATGAGGAGAGCAGAAATATGAGGGGAGGAAAAGGCTAAACGCAGACGATAGAGAAGAAGGACATGAGACATGAAGACAGCGGGTCGAGTGGGTGGAGAACGTCATTTGGGGAACGAGGAACGACTCAAGAAGGAGTACGGCCATATATCGGGAGAAGGAGGAGCTTAGGGGTCCCTGGGTGGTTGCACTCCTCTCTTCTTAACAACCCCCTGATGGCCAAGTGGTCAGATACGCAGCTCGTCACTCCACAGGGCTCAGCCAGGCAGGGAAGGCCATCGCTTTGACTGACAGCACACAGACAGAGTCCACCATTGATCTTCAAGTCAGATGAGGAACTTGGGCTCTGAGGGCTAAACGGTAGCGACAGGGAAGCCATCTATTATATATCATCGCTCCCTGTGGAGGATTAGCCTTCACGTCATTCTGAAGATAAAAGAGAACATTGCCTCGAAGCACTTCCAATTGTTCTGTTTGATTGAGACAAAGACAGACGGACAATGGAGAGAAGAACACTGCAGAGTAAAGCAACACTGATGACTGTTAGAGGTCATGACACGCGGTTGGTATTCACAATAAATAACTAGAATGGGCACTCGGTAGAGCGCATACCTTCGCATATCACAAGATTGGGCATTGAATTATGAACATTTTGGCATTAGTTGCATGCCAATTGGACAAAAATGTATCGTGCTATGGTAAAAAAAGAGTTTGACCTTTCCATGACCTTGACCTTGACCTTTGACCCGATTGATCCCAAAATCTAATCAAATGGTCCCCGGATAATAACCAATCATCCCACCAAATTTCATGCGATTCAAGAACATTTTGACCTGTTCATGACCTTTGACCTTGACCCGATCGATCCCAAAATATAATCAACTGGTCCCCGGATAATAAACAATCATCCCACCAAATTTCATGCGATTCGGTTCAATACTTTTTGAGTTTTGCGAATAACACGCATACAAATAAATAAATAAATACACGGCGATCAAAACATAACCTTCCGGCATTTTCAATGCGAAGGTAATGACAAGGTAACGATGAATGCTGCTTGGACACACACACACACACACACACACACATGTGAAGGGCTCACAAGCAAAGGTGTTTCCAATAGGTTCATTAGTCAGTGTGTTGTGCGGTAATAGCGTGAGACAGGTGATGGAGCCGGGTGTGATGATGCATCAACAACATCAGCCCTGGGTGGCGTCACCTGCAGAGGTAGCAGATGGCACACACGACTGGAGGGGAGCCGTACACTCACACCAACACACTCTCGTACACACACACACACATGCGCGGGCAAACTAGCAAACATTGATTGCATCTGCAAAATTAGTATTTATAGTGAATAAGAAGCATAAAAGAGAACACGTACCATACATTCACACAAGCCACACAACACAGTTGATGTATTTTATTGATTCACAGACATGCACGCACTATAAAAAGTTCACTTTCTGCCAGAATCTACACTTTATTTGTTTTCTTTGCACTTTCAGGAGATGCATTTATCCTCGTGAAAGACGAGGTGGCAATGGTCACGGTAACTCCCAGGAACTTGTTAATAGAGAGCTCTGTGCTGCCACGTAGCCGTCTCTCTTGCACTCCATGCTGGCTCTTACTAAGAATCTCATGTGGTCGGAATGAAAGTTTAAATAGACTCCATTTCATACGCAACATTAATGTCACCGTAAAATGGCTATGATATAAGAAATCGATAGTTCAAATGCATCATCGTGGAGCGAGACACGAAAAGCAAAATTCAATATGTTCCATTTCTTTTTTTGCACAAAGAGTGACGCGTAATGGCCGAAAATCTTAATCAATTCTCCCAGCCAGCCTCTCTCTCCCTCCCGCCGGCTAAACGCTATCTCCAGCCATTCTTCCTCAGAACTCGTCATTTCATGCACCGTAATCGCCGAAGTGATCAGAAGGAGGTCGGCCGGGGCTCAGTCAAATATCAGCTGCCTCAATCACAGCAGCCACGTTGCCTTTGGGGGAGCAGGAAGGTGTGCCTGGAGGCTGGACGTGACATTTGGTTGGCTGGAATTTGCATAATCACTCTGATGGGGAGCCAATCACGGCAATTGTCCCGACAATATGCCTGATGAATGCTGTGGGAGCAGCCTCGTCGTTGCAGTCAAGTTTCGACGAGCTGTCTTTAATACACACACACACACACACACACACACACACACACACACACACACACACACACACACACACACACACACACACACACACACACACACACACACACACACAACTTATGAACTCCTACTGGTGAAGAAATGGAATGTTTCAATAAAAGCTAATTGTACGATTACCACGTGCAAAACACAAACAAGTGGCTCCCTTAGAGCCTTGAGAATCTTGGTTTTGGAAAATATAAAACAAGTACATTAAACTGTCACCTCTTAAAGAGTTTGAACCTGAATACAAATAATTATATAATAAGGATAATATTTGCCCAGTGAAAAATATCACACCAAAAAGAACCAACAAATGAAAGCAGAGCTAGATTGGTTTTACCCGACCTGTGACGGCTCAATGAGAACGCATGACCTTTGAACCGCAGTCATAATGATAGAACGACCTTCACATTTCACATCAGAACTGTATACTGCAGCGACTGGAGCTTAACCAAACGAGCGCAGGAGAGAGCGAGGGAGGCGGTTAGCACTCCCTCGCAGACCGCTTCATTTCACCGGCACCTTCCCTTTATTGTAAATAAAACATTATTTCAGATGTTCAATTAAGATAAGTACCTTTAATTTAAGACCTCAGTCAATGTGCTGCCATCATTATTCAGACCACAGAGCGCCCGGGCCTCGGCTTCAGCTTCGGCTTCGGCGCAGCACACAGTCACTCAGGGGCCACGGCAAGCAGCATACACATCGCAGTCAATTTCTCTGGAGCTCTCATTTGCTTAACAAGGGGGGGAAATCAGAGGGAGGAGAAGAGAGGAGAAGAGAGGAGAGGGGAGGGGATGAGAGGAGAGGATGGAGAGGAGATGAGAGGAGAGGAGAGGATAGAGAAATAACCAAAGTGACTGTCGACTGGAAGATACGACTGCACTTGCAATTTGCCAGAATCCAGCCCCGTAAACAACTTCCAGGGCAGATATATCAAGTCCTTGACAGTGTAAAAAAGCTTCTGAGCTCTCATCTGATTGTGAGAGGACTTTGTTTATACTTCGTTACAGCGCCGATACAAGATTAGATAAACAATGTGCTATCTGTACCCTGCATCGGTTTGACTCTGCAAAGTGCACTTTCCAATTCCACTGATGACCTTCACAGACGGCTTGTTGGCAGACACTAGAACTCAGGAGGAAGGACAAAACATAAAAGCAGAAGACACACCTTTATAAACCCATACTTGCATATATGCTTTCTGCGAGACATTATAGCCTGATGTCCAAGAGACTGCAGACCCCACCTAGAAACATGTTATACATAAAAACATCAGAGCGAGAGGGAATTCACCTCTTCAAGCGAAAGGTGGCTGGATGAATTAAAAAAAATGAAGGTTAAAACTGCAATAATTATTCAATAGGGCTCTGGAGTAAACAGAAAATATATAATCAATTGACGGCAACACAAAATAAGCACAGCCGAGCCACCAGAACCAAAAGTCACACAGGAGTCGACGGAACCTCACCGCTCCGTTTCTGTGTTTCATCCAATAAATGTAGGAATACGAGTGTCTGTTTCTCATTGAAATGCAGTATCCATCAGTTTAATACCTCCCTGAAGGGTAAAAGTGAGCTCTTGTACCTCCGGAGGCAGAACAAAAGTGAATGCTCTCAGGGGCTGTAGTGGATCTAAGAGCCATGGTCACCGGAACCGAAGCATCCTAAATATAGCTCCGTTTCACTCGACATGGCTCTGCTCCATCATATCAGACTGCCGTCGGAGAGAGGAGGGCCGGCGCTCTCCTTCTCTCCCGCCACTAACCTGACACACAGATAGACGACCTTGAGCGGTAACAACGACAGAACGAGGGCTCGAGTCGCCGTTTTTCTTTCTCTCGGTTCGAGTCCGATTGTGACGTGCTTATCCCGTTTTCTGAAGTTGCTTTTCAAAACATTTCAACCATTTCGGCTTCTGCCATGTGGACAAATTAAAACAAAATCACATCCACGGCAAGCTCGCACATGAGCCTCTGCACTACAGCGCCGCAGAAGACAAACGTGCAAGACCTCGCACGTCTATTCCGAGCCTGAGCTTCTCACCTTCTCGACTCCAGCGAGTGTTAATTAGCAGCCTCATTAGCAGGAAGTCATGTGCACGCACTCTGAGCATTTATCCTCCGCTACGCCTCATTCTGTTGAGGAGGAAGAGGAACAGAGGGGCGAGGTTCGGAGGGATAGAAAGGAGAACAAGCTCCGAAATGTTTCATCTCGCAGAGAGCGAGGTTGCTTGTGGAATCCACGCGGCGACGATCGTTTCTTATTTGATCGGAGAAGGACATTTAAATGGAACCTGTGCGGGGCGTCTCCGCCACATCGGATATCAAACACTGGCTCTGTTGACATCGTTTTATGAAGTTTCTTGAGACAAAAACAACAAGAGAAAGGATGTTAGTGAGGGGGGAGGACGTGAAAGACAAGTGTTAGAGATAGAGAGAGGAGGGGAGGATGGGGGGGGGGCATTGAGAGTGATAGGAAGTGCCCTGGCCTCTCCCCTGGTCTCCTGAGTGGCAGGGCCTGTGCCAGCCTGTCAGCCTGTCTGTCATCACCATTGCTTAGTATTCTCCTTAAGACCATCTGCCTGCTCATTATACACGGCCTCTTGCTCTGGACTGACATGTTTTCATTACATCGATATTTTCATTGCAGCTCAAATGTCCCCCCCCCCCCCACACACACACACACACACCTCCCCTCCCCACTGAAGAACGGGAGGAGGGCAGTACGCTTACTGCCCATGGGGCATACTTTAAGATCAAATAATATTTCATGAGAAACTTTATTTTTTTATCCTGGTTGATGGCGTGATATGATATGGACGAAGAAAACAAATGACCGCAATGTGTTTTTATCTCTGTGACGGGGGTGGGGCCTGATGCAGTATAGCAGCTCTACCGGCCATTCTTTTCATATCTCAATTGCTTTCACAACCAACTTTAATTTCCTCTAAAAGACGACATTATCAGAAGCCAAGGTTAGAGGAACGGGCCGATTTAATGACGATCTTCGCTGTGCTTACCGGCAGCCAGACAAAACAAGATCGAGGAAAAGTGCTATTAGGACTGCAGTGTCATTGTGTCTTCGGTGAGGTTTGGGAACTAAGCGAGATGCTCGGCCAAAAGAAGAAGAAAAAACACACGAACAACAAGCTTTTACAGGCAAAGAATTGCAATGGAAGAAAAACTCAAATCCTCCTTTAATTTTGATACACGGGGGAAAAAAGCAAAAACAGCGGGAAACAGCAAAAATAATGCAGTTGTGTCATAAAAGCAGTGTCAGGATTCTCCAACAGAATGTCAGCATATGCACAAAAGGTCACCAACACAAGATGGATGTTCTATGTTGAAGGCTCCTATATCTACCTGGAGTGTCCAACCCTAGTATAGAAAAAACAACTCTCAAAACTAAAAGTAGCCCGAGAAGAAATATTCCTCCGGTAATTGGGTGTGAACATTGTTTCCGTAATAATACTCTGTCGGGTGGTGGTATTCCCACAGAGCATGTGCTTTCATGTATCCTATTCCATGTTATCCGTCTGCTTTTCAAAGAAAGGAGCGCTGTCAGTGGTGCGACAGACCCCCGTGCGCACTGTCACTCTCATTATAAGCCTTAAAAACAGGACAGATATTCAATTTAGATAAGTCCCCAAACCATGCTTGCCTCGCCTACATGAGACAATGCTCTATTTCTCTCGACCATGCTCCACAGAACACGGATGCCGCATTTTCCCTCACTCCGACAGGGCTAAATTTCCAATTATGGATCGAAAGGACAGTGAGGAGAGAAGCGAATGAGAGCAAGAATGAGAGCAAGAGAAGAAAAGAAAAAGACTTCGGAGGTACCGTAACAAGAAGTCTTTCCTTTTGTTGGGTCGCCATTTATTCTTATATTTAACGATATTCTGACAGAAAAGTGTTGGGCTACGAGAGTCGCAAAGACAAAAGAGGGTGACTGTGGAGAAGCAAAATAATTAGGCGTAGGGAGAAACAGGGTTTCTCTGCTCGTGTACAAAAAAACAATCAGTGCTCGGCCATCTACTTGCATTCACACTGATACAAAAAAACAATCAACCCGTATTACTTTTCATCTGCTGAATCCTTATGATCTCATGAAAATGTGACGATCACAACAGAGTTTGAATTGAATTCAAAATAAAATGAACTGTCAACGATATTGATCGTATTTCAGTGTGATTTCGAATGCGCTTGTATGTATGTACGTCCTATGTTTGGCGCGAGGATTTGGCTCTGGGATAAGATGTGGAGATTTCACATGTGATATATAAGCTGAGGCATTTTCTCGAGCACAAATGCGTCGCATGATTATATCACGTCACATGGCCACAATACAGGGCGCCGTAGCATCTCTGCTCTGGTTGCAAAACATTTTCGCAAAACCATGGATCATCTATCTGAATTTGTCTCCTGTCATGACAGCCTCTTCTCCAATGTGCAAAACACACACACACACACACACAACATATTCCTCCCTCTCCCCTCCAGAAAAAAAGGTGTTGGGCTTGCAGTAATGAAAAGGGAGTCAACTGCCTTCAGGTGCGTCTGTGCTGATGTGTGTTGGCAGGCGCTCGCTGCCTCTGCTGGTGGACAAGAACACAGAGAAATCTGCTGTCCTGCCTCTCTCAACCACGGAGGACAGCGGAGGCTGACTGACGGCATTTGGAGCAACGTCTTGGATTCACAGCCAAGACCCCGGCCACAGCAGCCCGTGTCTCTCCCTGGGAAAAAAGGTGGCTCTTCACACTCCACCGGGCCTAGAGGAGCCACTGAATCTGTCAGCGCCAGATGCACCGGTTGTGTAAATGTGCATGAACATGCTCCTTTAAAGTGCTATTTTTGGTCGATCCTACTTCTGCAGTTGTAGAAAAAAACGCGGACATATTCCACATGCTTATTTCATGGAGACGTCGGCTCCACCGCACGGGGCTGTATTCTAATCTCAGCACGTAAATAGAGAAGCAATGTGGACAGGTGTTCGGAGCAGATCATATTACTCACTGACTCTTTGGGGTGCCTCAGAGCGCTGGAAAAATCCATGAATATTTCCTCAAGCTAATGGAGGTGCCAGCATTAATATTCACTGAGTGAGCTGTGATTTACAATGGGAAAGACCATCGCAATAATATTCATCAGGGGTGTTCACCGTTCCCCCTGGTCGACACGCCTTGGGCCTGCATTTCAGCCCCTTGGACAAGTTCAAAGGGCTCAGGTAGCCCACTGACACAGAATATCGGGCGCCGAAACTGATTTACGAGGCTCACGAGCGACCTTTCGTCAATATTCATGAAGGATTCCTGGGCTTCCCGACTGTATGGCAACGCCTGCGTTAATACACAGAAGGTTAGGATGGGGATCGGCCGTGAGTGTGAGGAGCAGCGCAGGGAAGCCCTTTTTGTTGAGCAACGCTGGGGTTTCAGGACCACGGACAGGTCTGTGTGGCGCACCGTGTTACTGCAGGCCCAAAGAGGAAAACAAATCACGGGATGGACGGAAACATTTCACGCGCTTCTGCGCTTCTGCAGCTGGTCACGGTTCAACTTTCTGCCGTGCCTCTTTCAATGTAAATCAATAAGGCAGAGGCAAAACTCAGCTTTTAAACTAAATGCCCAATACATTATTCATTCCAGTGTGCTTTGTCATTTTAAAGACTTCCCCTCACACGGAAATCGGTCCCACATTTCTGTTATTTAACTGAACTCTTAAGCAGAATGAAGCAGTCAGAAAACAGTTGTGCTTGCATCCTCGGGTCCTCAGATTTCCTCTGTGCAGACGATGCAACAACAAACATGACATCTGTCAACTGAATTATTTTTGGCAGTTTTGAACTGGAGCTATGGCTCGTACTGTAATAAACTGTTTAAACTCCCGGTAATGAGAGGGGAAGTCTTCGCAGCACTGGTGATAACTCCTGCTATTTATGGCGGCGTTCACGCACAGAGACGTGTTGCTTTGGAGAGACACTTCAGAACTTGATTTCGGTTGAAGAAATGCAACTCCTAGAATTCAGACAGGGAGGGGAAATATGAGCTCTAGTTATGTCATACTCTTACTTCTATAGTAAAAATGTTACCTAGACATGTGTCACTATTAGTCAAGACAGCATGAGTGCAGTGGCAATGCAACTCTAGAAAATCCAACCTGCACTAATGCTACCTAGTGGTCGCAAACCAGAGAAGAATACGTGGGACAATTCCTGAAAGCAGTATTTATGTTTACTGACAAGAGCTAACTGACATCGTTGTATTGCTTTTATGTTAATATGTCTAAACTAATAAAAAATGTACGTGAAAAAAAAAGAGCTAACCATATTCAAAATGTACCTCAACTATTATTTTGTTTGTTTTAAACGACACATCAGGATGCTGAAAATAAGAACACAACTCCAGATGTAGCATGAATGTGGCAAAAGCAGACAAACAACAAAAAGTGGCACTGTTAAGAGGTTTGGTGGTCAGAGTATTCAGAGAATTACAGAGAGGGGCAACAATGATCACTTGGGATGTTTCACTATGTTTGAAACTGCCTATTTATTATACGTTTATTGTTGCTTTTATAATATTTCTACCACAGAGGGTTGCCAAAATAAAAGCCTTTTTGAAAGATACCCTCAGATATGAGTGGCACAGCTTTAAATTAAATTAATTTAAAACTGATACGGTAAACTGAAAATAGAAAGTAAAATGAAGACGAACCAAAATGAAGTGTTATACTGATGTGCTTAAAGCTGATTACATTTTTTTTACAACACACACAAAAGCTAAAAACTGTCAAATAACAAGCGGCGAACGTCCAGTAGCAGCAACACCGGCTCAGCAGAGGGACCGATGTCCCCGCATATTGCAGAGCAGCTTCATCTGGACGCTAAGAGAGCGGTGCATGGCCTGCAGGCCAATCACACGGAGGCTGCTAACAAGCGGGCCAACGAGCCGGCCAGAAGAGGAGCGACGGAAACTGAAGCGTGGGCCAATCAAGCACGAGGTCTGGAGCAGCTTCCTTCTATGAACATCGCCTTACAACTTGACCAGGGCCTCCTGTCAGTCAAGTATCGCAACCAGTGGCGGTTCGTCCATAGGGGGCACTAGGGCGCCGCCCCTCTTAAAATGTGTAGATGAAGAAAAAAAAAGAAGAAGAAAAAAAAAAAAACATCCTGTCAAAAAACATTATATGCCAAATCATTTAAATAGTAAATATACCGTGTTGACGCGCTAAATGTGTGTGGGAGACCGTCAGCCTGTCAACAACCACTTAAGTTAATGTGAAAAAATATAATATATCGCCATTATCACGGAGAGAAGCCCCTCCCCTTTTTGGAGGCATCGAGAAAATATTTCAGTCGTTTCGGCAAGGACCGGCTTCTCATTGGCGGATGAAACGTGAATCTTGGGTCGCAAAAATGTGCGCTCGTTGGCCAATGACATTGTTTTATTATTTCACGTGATTGGACTATTCGGCAGATCAGAGACGTATCGTTCCCTCAGCCCAGAGAGCTCCACGGAGCTACGGGAGCAGGTAGCTAACGGAGCTGTTAGCTGGAGGCTCAGTGAGTAATGCGCTGTTTAATTTCCCCTGTCTGTTGTTCCAAAGGGACTGAAACTCTGGACTACAACGGGGTGAGGGATCTAAAGAGCTGCAGACAAGTGTAAAGCACGAATCTTGCCGCAGTTATCTAGCTAAGAGCATGAAGCTAACTCGCTAACAGCCTGAAGCTAACCCTGTTTACAGTCAGCAGAAGGAGACCGAACTGGCATCGAAACACAACGAAGAAGTTCTGAAAAACAGACACATTCCCTCAAGAATAATGGAAACAGGCTGGTTACAGACATGATTGACTTTAACCAGAGAGTAAAGTGACCACTTTAAAGGTAGGAGGCTACTTGTCTTTACAGTAGTGGGTCTGCTCTGTCACCCAATGTAACATGTGATCTCTTTCTGACTCTATTCTGCTCTGAACCTCTTTCATGTGAGGGTGAAACTCTTTTATTTTGTAAACCTCTGAAACCCAACCCAATGTTCCTTAAAGCTGCTCTGAACCTCATGCCCAAAGTTACAGTGTGTTGATAGTTGTTGTTGGACAGTGTTGAGCACGCTGTGTTCTTGAAATAAAGCTTTGTTTTTTACAATATTCTAGTCAAAACCTCTTTTCTTCTCATTGTTGAGTGATATTTAAACTGCGCCCCCCCCCAAAAAAAATTCACCAGCCGCCACTGATCGCAACGATAAACAGAAAATATGTCGCAGTTACAAACTATTGATTCATCGAAAGAAAAAAACCTGAAGCGAAGCCGACTGCGCTGCGGTCGGGTTTGAACTCGGTTAAGTTGCTTCAAGAAACTACTCAGGCCTTCTTTCTCTGGCCCCTGTCCTGTTAACACACACATTTTACACACTGCACATGCCGACCACGCCACTGTCCCCCTCCCTCACAGACACACATTCATATGTAAACACCCAGAGACAGGCTGTTCCCCTCTGAGTGGATGCAGCAGAGCGCAAGTTGCTTAATAACTGGCAATGATGGGCCGCTCGGTCCCAGTCGGAGCCCGACCTGCAGCGCGCTGCCCAGGATGTCAACTCTACTCACATCAATTACCACTGACCGGTCGCCCCGCCTGCACCACAGCACTGACTGACAACGAGATAGCGCTCTCACTGCCGTGTGCCAGGGTGACTTTGGATTCGGGTTTGCGGCCGTCACAATGTCAAATGTCAACGTCAACCTGCTCCCACAAGTGTCAAGTAGCCACTCAGCTTCCGAGGCGACTCCCCCACATCCTGTTTACTGCAGGAGAGGTGTGAGGGGGAGAAGAAGAGAAAAAGCTCGGAGGTTAGAAAAGGGAGGCGAAACTTTGACAGGTGGCGGTTTAAGAGGAGACCAGACTAGAGGAGTGTCAATTATCAATCCAGCGGGTTAAGCAAACCTGAGGAAGTTACCCACTGAAGAATCCTAGCGACAGGTCGAATCAGTTGCGACTTAAAACTCGTGAATTTCTCCTTAGCAACATAACGTTAACATAAGCCATCAAATAAATTCAGCCCATATCTGCAAATCACCATTTATATTTTCAGTCACATTTCAATCACAACAGCATGAGAGCAACACAGGGTTTGGACCGAAAGACTCGGCCATTTAAAAAGTCCACCGAAAGAAGTTTGAGCTTTTCCAACCGCATGTCATTTTTCGAAATTAATACAAGAGCAAATACCCACAATAAGCTGGAGCTGGAGCCAGGAGCAAACCTTGGCAGCCAATTCATGAGGCACCATGACTAATGCATCGCCCACAAGAAGATCTGTCAGACGGCAATAAACACCATCGCCACCCCACCCGTTGCTCCTCATTGCTTTATGCTGCCTTCTGATTGGTGTGTGCATTGATCTTTCTCGAGGAGGCCAGGGCTCCATTGTGTTCTACCTTTGACTTTTTTCTTCAGTAAAACTTTTTGTGTGTGTTATTGCTCAATGTTTTTTTAATGTAATCGTCTGAACGGAAGAGTCGGCTGTGTATCCGAGCCGTGGGAATGCTTAATCTGACAGTCAGCAAACATCCTCGATGCAAATTTCTTTTGTTTTTCAAGAGATTTTAACTTTTAGAATCATTGCCACCCATCATAAGTCCTGCTACTTCCTGACACTGAACTGTGCCTGTGAGGTAGCTTGTCTTGCCAGTGAATTTAAGATCAGGTCAGCCAGCTGGAGTGGACAGCTGTCAACGCTCTAATTTAATTCAGACATCATTATCTAACATTGTCAGACCTAATCTAACAATAAGGTGTCATTATTTCCCTGAGTTGTAATTAAGTAGCTCGTTTTTTTTCTTCTTTCTATTATAATCCCCAAATCTCCCTGAAGAAATCAAAACTACAGATGCATCAGTTGATCATTTGCGATCAAAGCCGCGTGTTGTTTAGCTGATCAGCTAAAATCATGACCGAACAACTTCAATAAATACAGTTGTTGAATGCAGATGTTGTCACAGCAATGTAAGATAGATAATACAGCAGTAATTATTACCTATTTAACTTTTTAACACAAAATAAAACTACTAATGCCAGAAAAAAATATACAGTCATGTATTTCCTAATCATTTGAAAATTATTTATTTGTAATCAATTAATCAACTGGTTAATATTTCTCTCCAAGAAAATAATGAAAACACGGTAAACCCAATATTTAAAGGGCTTTTGTGATTCTTTGTGGAGAAACTCGGATCTGTAAAATCAACTAAGTAATTGGTTAGTTAGCACAACAAATTGTAAGTGTGTTAGTTCAATTTCTTTGGATGAGGACATTACTAGTTTCTTATGCAAATATCCACTTCAGATTTGTATTATTTATGAGGCTTTACACTGACGTTGTAAAGGTTGAAATAGTTTTTGAGATGAAAAAGGTTCGTCTGGAATTGGAATCAGCAACAAAAGGAATCTGCAAAACAAACTTTAAAATAATCTGAAATGGGAATCAGACCAAAGAATTGGAATCGGTGCATCTCTCACCAAAACCTACAGCGAATTCACCAGGCTATATCGCGTGGTTGTGGAGCCGCTGTCTAATATAGCTTATACATACATATACACAGGTGCATTGGGATACATATCCATCATAACACAGAACACCAGTGCAGTTTATTCTGGAATAACTCATACGCCATGTGATCTCTGTAGGGTAGATAGATGTTCGGCAGACTCCACAGGGCGTGCTCAGGGATACGGCTCCGTGTTTACGCTGCTTCGTTAGTCTGACCAGAAAATCCGGTGTTATGTTTGCGATATAGCACTCGAGTACGTTATTACACCACGTGAAGGTCTGGGTGAAGCCAGTTCTTCCATTGTACGCTTATGAAAGGGATTCCTGTGGGTTTGTAGATAATGATCAGAAACCATAGGCCTTGGTCTGCATGTTCTGCTGCTATTGTTCTTGCAGCCCCTTAATAAGACAGTTGAGCTCAGAAGGGATTTCCACAAGGTCCATGTTGATCACATCTGGCCCTGCTCTGGCACAGGCCCTTTATGATCGAGAGCAGGAGGGTCTCCCTTCTCTCCAGACGCTAATATACAAGAACTGCTCCTTTTGAAATTGACTGTGACCTCTGCCACACTAGCAATGGACCAGTGCTCTCCACTGGATGGGATTTTTGATCTCACTCTGCCGTTCTCTCTGCTCTCTTATCAGCTTTTTTTCTCTTTCTGCTGGGATATTAAAGTGTGCACAGTGACATTGCCACACTCATCAACACTTCCCGCTCTCACGGGCGCGCGCACACATAGACACACTCAGCTACAATGCACACAAGCT